>NC_136753.1:30693938-30718938 GCF_936440315.1 Barbus barbus | reverse complement strand
TGATGAAGGACGAGGGCCGAGGAAGACCGCTGCGTGATGCCGCCGCTGCTGCTTTAGGGATCCCGCTGACCGACAGACTCTGTAAGCTGACGGAGGAGGTGATGGGCGACGGGCCCTTGACGGTGGGACTGACGTACGCTGTGGCTTTGAGCGGCTGACGGGTCGAGAAGTTCCCCACACTCTGGACCCGGTTCTGCAGCTGCGCCGGAGCAGGAACTACACAAACACAAAACACAAAGGCTGTATTCAACATCGCCTTCTACGCCCTCATTCCCTATTCCCTACATTAGGCCACTAGTACAGTTCACTTGAAGGAGGGAATGAAAACCAGTGAGTGAACTCGGACACTAGCTATGTTTCCATCCACCTATTTTTATGCACATTTTGGGATATCGCATAAAAAACACTGTATGGAAACGCCATATATTCTAAAAATACTTATATGCTCAACTAAGTAGGATACATTTGTTTTCCGGTAAGAAGCAGACTCTGAAAATAAGATAACATGACCGCGTTTCGTCTGCAAGCTCTGAAGCTCGTCATTTATTGTACAAACATTATTATATACAGTGCCTTCTACTATACTGCAGCTCATTTCATTTTCTTCATGGTATTTAGCGCAAGTTAATCAGGTTTTGTTCTCTTCAACACACTGGATGGAAACCCTATTCTAATTTTGCGCACAAGTTTAATTCATAACTTTGGTGCACCGGAAGGACTGCCGCTTTAGCTTAGTTTGTGCCTGTAGTTTAATCATCATTTGAACACGGCAGCTCCAGGAGTAAGATTAAAGGGTTTATCTTGAACTCTGTCATGGAGATTCATATCTATAGACCCTGGTTTAACAATTTCAGGGGAGACACTCCATGAAAAATAATCTGCCAATAGAGTAAGCAAAACAATGTTATTCCAAACAGAAAACAAGAATATTTTGCTTACACCATTGGCAGATTATTTAGCTTGTTTCAAGCAAAAAAACACACGCTTAATTTTGACTTGTTTTTTCTGAAAACAAGACAATAATTTTACTTGTCTAGAAAATCCTTCTTGATTTAAGAATTTTTCTATATTTTGGCTAATCTAAGTAAGAAAAGCATTTTTTTATTTTTTAAAAGTGCCCCTATTATGGATTTTTGAATATGACCTCCCAAACCAAAATATGAACCTTTCATAACCCATAATAGGGGCACTTTAATAAAACATATCATGATATTCCATGACTTGGACAAAAAAAAAAATGCCTGGGGTAGACCTTTTTAAATTCCATGATATTCTAGAAATCCTCTGACCCGTGGGAACCCTGAATAGTGCCGTATTTGAGGGTATAGTGCAGGGATCCTCAAATCTGGCCCACGAGATCCACTCTCCTGCAGAGTTTAGCTGTAATCCTGATCAAACACACTTGAACATGCTAATCAATGTCTTCAGGATCATTAGAAAATCCCAGACAGGTGAGTTTGATCAGGGTTGGAGCTAAACTCTGCAGTGGATTGTCCCTCCAGGGTAAGATTAGAGGAACCCTGGTATAGTGGGTGATTTCGGATCAGATTGATGCTCTGGAGACGTACTGCAGCTCTGGAGACGGGTCAGAGCACCGGGCGAGTCGAAGCTCTGGCTGTTCCTCATGGACACCGGCGACACCGGACTCAGAGCCGCAGACACCAGCAGGTTCGGCATACTCCTCCTCAGCTTATCTGCAGATCACACGCATGACAGATAAACACATTCAGAAAACATCTTCACATCGGATTAAAGCCCAATTACATCTGATGTGCTTTAAGAGGATTGAGACACGCTGTGTGTGTGTGTGTGTGTGTGTGTTATATAAAGACGCTTAGAGACTCAATCATTCACCTCTGAATATCAACAAACATTTCTGATTATTATCGATGTTGAACACTGTTGTGCTGGACAATATTTTTGATACATTTTATTTCTCAGGATTCACAGATGAATAGAGAGTTCAAAAGACATTTTTTAAAAATAGAAATCTGTTGTAACATTATAAATGTCTTCACTGACACAAATTAATGCATTCTTACTAAATAAAAATATTAATTTCTTTAAAAAAAAAAATCTTTCTGACCCCAAACTTTTGTACAGTAGTGTATATCATTAGAACGCACAGCTGAAAATGATGACATCATGTGTGTATACTGGACTGTGATTGGTGTTTTTTGCATTAGTTTGCATACTGAGCTGCAGTCGTGATGTAGTTTCATCATTTCCTTCACACTGAGACACAGTCTCTGCTTCAGTAAATCAGTGTAATCACACATGATCTGACCTGAGCTGCTCCTGAGGCCGGGCTGTGTGTCTCTGCAGTGCACTGGCGTCTGCGTCTGCGTCTGCGTCTGCGTCCAGTCCCTGATGCTGCTGAAGGTGTGCGAATGCGGCAGACTGCGCTGCAGCGGTCCGGCTCGACTCAGACGCGGCTGCGGAGGCGGTAACTGACCGTAGTCTTCATCATCATCTTCCTCCTCGTCCAGGTGTGAATCTCCACGCTGACTGAACTGGAAGGAGAAGCTGGCGCTGCGGCGGTTCACAGAAGAGGAGGTGGAGGCGTAGTCCTGACGTAAACCTGACGGAGAAACACCCGTCACATATATGACCCTGGACCACAAAACCAATCATAAGGGTACATTTTTTTTTTAAATTGAGATGTATACATCATCTGAATCTGAATAAATAATCTTTCCATTGATGTATGGTTTGTTATGATAGGACAATATTTGTCTGAGATACAACTATTTGAAAATCTGGAATCTGAGGGAGCAAAAAAATCTAAATATTGAGAAAATCTCCTTTAAAGTTGTTCAAATGAAGTTCTTAGCAATGCATATTACTAATCAAAAATGAAGTTGATATATTCACGGTAGGAAATTTACTAAATATCTTCATGGAACATGATCTTAATATCCTAATGATTTTTGTCATAAAAGAGAAATGTATAATTTTGATCCATACAATGTATTGTTGTCTATTGCTACAGATATACCTGTGCTACTCATGACTGCTTTTGTGCTGCAGGGTCAGATATAATCATGAAGGAAAATAAGAAATCATCATAACTTCTACATCATAACAAGAGTTCTGACCTTTTTCACAAAAAGTCTTTTTTCGTTGCCTTTTTCCCTATCACGCTTTAGAAATCATCATAAAGTATATATCAACTGAAAGCTTTTAAAAAAACAAATAATCGTGTGAAAACTTTTAAAATCGGACATTGAATTACCATGGAAACGGTATTTCAAAATCATATTACAAAATATATTCGTTCATGAATTACTGTATAACAATTTAAGTTTGAATAGTGATGTATTAAATGTGCTAAAATAGCTAAAGCTAAAACCCTATAGATACATTTATAAAAAACAAAACAACAAAAACTGATAAAAAATGGCAAAACACACAAAAAATGACTAAAACTTTAGTCATTAAACTTTAAAACTAAATTAACATGAAAGCAGAAAATGAAAACAAAAACTATAATAGTATCTCAGTGACGTAAATAGAATGAAACTGATCAAGTATCCTTGTCTCAAATTAAAAAAAGTCATATTTAAAATACATTTATTTCATACTAAGTACAGTTCAAATCTATTAACATATTTACTGACAGATAACTCGAGACTTGCTGATATAAAAAATCTAATTAAACTTTATTTGGCGTACTAGATGTGCACAATGCACATTTCTTAATTTTAAGTAAAAAATGTGTTATAATGTCACTTTTGATGAGGATTGCATGATGAATAATATTCAAAATTCTAAATATTTAAAGTGCACCTTATGTATACTTATACATAGTATACTTATAGTATACTTTAATTGGACTTTAGCACTACTTTTGCACAATTAAAGTACAAAATTAGTTCCAATTTAGCAGACTTTAAGTATACCAGTTTAGTATATACTAAAATTATACTAAAAGTACAATTGCAGGACATGTTATTAAGTACATAAATATGAAAATGTATTTGTTATACACTGTAAGTATATTTATTTTTCACTAGGGTAACATTTCAATCATGTTTTATTGTTATAATATTATTAAAATGAATAAATGTGTTTAATGGTCTTCTGATTCTGTATATACTGTGGATCTTCACACTCACTCTCCTCCTGCAGTCGGGCCATCACCTGGACATCCATGAGGTCCTGCAGCTTATAACCCAGAGAAACACTGTCTTCTTCTGGCTCAGGCGCGCTCACATCACTGTCCAGCGACGGCTGAACGAACACACTGCGCCTCACGCTGTGACCTGACCAACATCACAAACACACATCAACACAAGACCTGATCATGTGACGTCAGCAGGACTTACTGCGACTGGCTGAGTGACAATAATAATAGTAATAATAATACGTTTAATTAATATAGCACCTTTCCCAAGCTCACGGACGCTTCACAATCATGACAAAAGCAAATAAACAATCATTTCATACATAGATGGACAATAGACATTAGTCCAGAACATGAGATTACAGTTGCATAAACAAACAAACACATATTATGACCGGTAGTATTGTTTGAACATATGAGTTTAGACTTAAATTCCAGCAGTGTGGTTATTTGTATGAAGAGCCAAGCACAATGAGTGCCACTGGGTTAAGAAAAATCATCTTAATTCAAGAATTTGTAGATATTCATACTAGAAAACAAGACAACAATACTAAGGAAGAAAGTGATGATAGGAGAAATCTCTGAGTTTATTTGCAAAAACAGATAACTCAAAATCATGTTTGTTATCATGTTTTTATTGTGTTAGTTAGCTGTATTTTGTTTGTATTTTTTATCCTATCAAAATAACCCAACTGCTGATTGACTGAGATTAACTGGAATACACAATGAAAAAACATGACTTTTGAAAATGATTTAAAACAGAGTTATGTGGAGAAAGTAGGTCAGAGAGATGCGAGACCATGGACTTAAAGGCAAGCAGCAGAATGTTATAGATGATATGAGAGGACACAGGTGGCAGGCTGAATAGAATAGGAGTGATATACGCAGAGCGGTTAGTGTAAGTTAACCCTCTCGCAGCAGAGTTTTGGATATATTGCAGACGGGAGATGGAGCGCACTGGCAATCCAGAAAAAAGAGCGTTCCAGTAATCGAGTGAGATGTGATAAATGCATGTACTGGTAATTCAGCATCTTTTGGGCTGATGAAGGAACGGAGTTTGGCAATACGGGCGAAGTTGAACAAAATGTAGCTTTGGAGAGTTTACTAATACAAGCATCTAGGTTTAGTGAAGAGTCAAGAATGATATCTACGTTTTTGACTGTGGCAGATGGAATAATTGATGTAGCTTCAAGGTCAAATCTAGGGGCATTTGTTATGTTTTTTGTTACAGCCTGACAAGTAAGATTTCTGTTTTAGTCAAATTCAAACTGAGAGAGTTTGAGCAAAGTTGGAGCTTCCGGAGGAACATGTGAGTTCTGTCAGATTTCACAGATTTCATATTAATCACACAGAGTCTGATGGACACAGACTGAGAGTTTTTAGCTTCAGACTATGAATCAATCCAGTCACTGGAGATTTGAGCCTGTTTTAAGCACATATATTTGTCACGCGTCTCCTGTGTTTGAAAACATGTTCAGATGTTGAGTATCTCCAGCCTTACAGCTCTTCTCCAGAACACGTGGAGTTTCTTCACATTAAATATGAGGAACATAATCATCATGTGGCATCACAGGTGAAAAAACTGCACTTCCATAATGTACTTAAAATGCTCTTTTTCATGCACTAATTTTGTACTTAATACACTAAAATGTATTTAGTACTTTAGTAGAACATCTAAGTGTACTCAACTGTGCTATTTTGAGACCCCATGAATATGAACTAAAATGTGCTTTTAACTCACTTGTGTGTGTGTTTGAGTGTGTGTGTGTGTGTGTGCGTGTGTGTGTGTGTGTGTGAGTGCATGTGAGTGTGTGTGTGTGAGTGCATGTGAGTGTGTGCGTGTGAGTGCGTGTGTGTGTGTGTAAGTGTGTGAGTGCATGTGAGTGTGTGCGTGTGAGTGCGTGTGTGTGTGTGTGTGTGTGTGTGTGTGTGTTACCTGCTCTCTCACAGGAGGTGCTGCTGGGAAGTGGAGTACAGGGTTTGGAGGAGGGAGAGGAGGTGCAGAGAGGAGAAACTCCAACAACACGAGCACGAGGAGAAGCAGGAGAGGAGAAGCCTGACCTCCATCTACTGACTGAAGGAGACAGAGATGAACAACATCACCGACCGCTGCTGTGTGTGTGTGTGTTATTCTGTGTGTGTGTGTGTGAGCATGTGTGTGTGTTAGTCTGTGTGTGTGTGTGATGGAAGAGTTTTATGCAAAAATTGAGGAACAAACAGGAACAAACAGTCATTGAGAAACACAAACAAACGACTGAAGACAACAATTCATTCAGCACACGAGAGGATTTACACACACACACACACACACACACACATATACACACATAAACAATCTATGAGCCTTGAGTCTGTCCTGATATTGATGAACATGAATCAAACGCTCATCTATCATTCTCAAACACAATATTCCAGCTGAATATGTTCATGCACACTAGTGATGAATCTGCTGTTCAGTAATCATACACTACACACTACACTTAGCAGGAACAGCCGGCTCCTTTCATGTAAACACAGTTGCTATGGTTACGGCTCTTCTAACCCACTCCTACAGGCCAAATATAGCAGCATCAGCACTGGTTAGTAAGGGGTTAACGCTGTGACTAGCTCGGGTGTCTTTGTGAATGTGACACAGGGTTTATTTAGCCGAGTAATGAGCTTACGACTAAATCCTGACCGCATTACAAGCGTCCCAGAGTCAGAGCTGACTCTCTCATTTACATATTCATGACGGCTCCGCCCCCAGCTGATTGAACACTAGTCACACACT
Source organism: Barbus barbus (assembly GCF_936440315.1). Taxonomy (NCBI): domain Eukaryota; kingdom Metazoa; phylum Chordata; class Actinopteri; order Cypriniformes; family Cyprinidae; genus Barbus; species Barbus barbus. Next base: position 30,712,042 of record NC_136753.1, on the reverse strand, counting down.
AGACTAGCTGAAGCAGCGTTAATAAGATGACACTGCTTATTCTGAGCTCCTGTGTTTATATCCGGCCGCATCCTTACATTAGTCCTCATATCCTCGTCACTGACCGCTCCTGACCTCGTCATCACAAACTGACCCTGAACAGCATCATTCATACAGACATGCACTGAAATACAATCTGTCAAAACTAAGGTCAAATACCAGCAGCTGCAGTTGCCAGAACTTTACTGTAAAAGATACAGCACCAACATTTTAGGTTTTATAGATTTAACTTAAATTCACAGTAAAAAAATGTGCAGTACATTTTATTAACAGGTATAATAAAGTGAAGTGATATACGGCCAAGTTTGGTGACCCATACTCGGAATTCATGCTCTGCATTTAACCCATCCAACATGCACACACACACACACAGCAGTGAACACACACACACACACACACACACACACAGCAGTGAACACACACACAGCAGTGAACACACACACAGCAGTGAACACACACACACACACAGCAGTGAACACACACACACACACACACACACACACAGCAGTAAACACACACACACAGCAGTGAACACACACACAGCAGTGAACACACACACACACACACACAGCAGTGAACACACACACACACACACACACAGCAGTGAACACACACACACACACAGCAGTGAACACACACACAGCAGTGAACACACACACACACACACACACACACACACACACACACACACACACAGCAGTGAACACACACACAGCAGTGAACACACACACACACACACACAGCAGTGAACACACACACACCATGAACACACACACACACACACACACAGCAGTGAACACACACACACACAGCAGTGAACACACACACACAGCAGTGAACACACACACAGCAGTGAACACACACACACACACACACACACACCGTGAACACACACACACACACAGCAGTGAACACACACACAGCAGTGAACACACACACACACAGCAGTGAACACACACACACACACAGCAGTGAACACACACACACACACAGCAGTGAACACACACACACACACACACACACACACACACAGCAGTAAACACACACACACACAGCAGTGAACACACACACACACACACACAGCAGTGAACACACACACACACACACAGCAGTGAACACACACACACACACAGCAGTGAACACACACACACACACACACACACACACAGCAGTGAACACACACACAGCAGTGAACACACACACACACACACACAGCAGTGAACACACACACACCATGAACACACACACACACACACACAGCAGTGAACACACACACACACAGCAGTGAACACACACACACAGCAGTGAACACACACACAGCAGTGAACACACACACACACACACACCGTGAACACACACACACACACAGCAGTGAACACACACACAGCAGTGAACACACACACACACAGCAGTGAACACACACACACACAGCAGTGAACACACACACACACACAGCAGTGAACACACACACACACACAGCAGTGAACACACACACACAGCAGTGAACACACACACACACACACACACACACACACACACCGTGAACACACACACACACACAGAAGTGAACACACACACACACCGTGAACACACATTTGATTCACATCCAAAATAAAAGTTTTTGTTTACATAATATATATGTGTGTGTGCTGTGTATATTTATTATGTATATATAAAGACACATGTATGGTATATATTTTGAAAATATTTACATGTATTAACATGCATATATTTACATTCTTATAATTTATATTATATATAAATATATTTAACACATAAACGTAACATATTTTCTTAAATATATACATGCATGTGTTTGTATTTATGTATACATAATAAATATACACAGCACACACACATATATATTATGTAAACAAAAACTTTTATTTTGGATGCGATTAATCACGATTAATCGTTGCCCAGCACTAGTTTTTACTGTAAATTATAAGATGACTTTTTTTTTCACTTTCAAAAACTTTAACAGTATTTAACTGTATATTACTTTTAAAAAAATGTAACAGTATTTTACTGTAAAATCACATGAAATGTTCTGTTACATTTATTACAGTTTTTGTCTGAATACATTAAAGGAAATTACTGTTAACCAATTAATAGTTTGTTACTGTAGCATTTTTACAATCTATTACAGACACCTATAGCAGGTGTATTTAAAGGGACAGTACACCAAAAAAAATCATCAATCTGTCATCATTTACTCGCCCTCGACGCAGACAGAATCGCAGAATCCAGTCATAAAAATGAAATTTACTGTATAATGCGGAATGTCAAAGTTTGGATGAATTAATCAAAAATAGGTCAGTACACCTAAATCACATCATGATATGGACTAGTATCTGTAAATATTAAGCTGCAAAAAGAAGACTATTTAAATATGAATCCTGCTTGTTCTGTGTCTGTGTGTGAATGAAATACGGTTTCATTTACTGAAGCATTTCAGCATCGTTCACCTCATTAACTGAGGACATAAACACATGAACAACATCTCCAGAACTGCTCTGAGAGTCACTTCATGAGCATTTTATCATTTCATTTGAGTAAAACTATCGACGTATCATACACACACAGAAACTTAAAGTTCCTCATGGCAGCCCGTCAAAATAAAAGTTTGGTTTACTTCAACTATACAACACAGAATTTATGGGAAATAAACAGGGCTACTGTAAAAATAAATTGTAATAAATTACTTTGTTTTTATGCATTCAAATAATTAGACATGCTTAAGTAGAATTTGGTAAAAAATAAAACAGAAAGTAGGAAAAAATAAAAAATTTCTATGGCCCTAAAAGTTTAAAGATGTAAAAAAATTAAATTTAAAAAAAGAATTTGGGGAAAAAATCAAATGGATTTCATAGGCCTCTAGTTATAGAATAACTTCTCGCTGATTATTCAGTCTGAACCTGGGATGTTTTTAAACCTTCAGACTCATTCTGATGCGCTGGTTTTGAGTCGGACTCTGGAGAGAGTTATTTTAGTCCAGTTTTATCTGGTCATGTTTTGCTGGGGTAATTGTTTTGTAAAGCCCTTTGGGAGGCGTTATGAAAAAAGTGATTTGGTTGCATGAACTTTCAATGCACAAAACAATATGTGACCCTGCAGCACAGACGCAGTCATGAGTAACACAGGTATATCTGTAGCAATAGACAACAATACATTGTATGGATCAAAATTATACATTTCTCTTTTATGACAAAAATCATTAGGATATTAAGATCATGTTCCATGAAGATATTTAGTAAATTTCCTACCGTAAATATATCAAAACTTAATTTTTGATTAGTAATATGCATTGCTAAGAACTTCATTTGAACAACTTTAAAGGAGATTTTCTCAATATTTAGATTTTTTTGCTCCCTCAGATTCCAGATTTTCTAATAGTTGTATCTCAGACAAATATTGTCCGATCATAACAAACCATACATCAATGGAAAGATTATTTATTCAGCTTTCAGATGCATGCATAAATCTCAATTTCAAAAATTTGACCCTTATTTTTTTGTGGTCCAGGGTCACATATTATAAATATCTTCATTTGTGTTCTGAAGATGAACAGAAGTCTTATGGGTTTAGAGTGACATGAGGGTGAGCGAATGATGAAATATCTGCTCTTTTAGACAAACTGACCCTTTAAAGTCACGTGATGCACAAGCGTAATATTATTATGTACTGTATGTTGGAAGTTTGTCTCATTATGAAGATGGCTGATGAATAAGAGGGACTGATGATGAAAGTCACTGAACATATTCTGATGGAATATCAGGTGTTTTCACACAGTTCTGGTCTGGTTTGACGTACCGGACTCCTGTCTTTGGCCGAGCGAGTGTCGGCTGGTGTCCAGCTCGGGCCGATGCTGATCCAGAACGTGTCGAGTCCATCTCAGAGCGTCCAGACCGGCGCCGGACCGCAGATGGGACCTGGGAGACACGTAGAGCCTGAGGAGAGAGCAGAGCGAGAATCAGCTTCTGTGACAGAGTCCTTTTAGAAGACACTAATCTTCAGTCACAAGATTTGGCTTTCATGACTGACCCATGACGCATCGTAAATAAGTCACTTAATCGGCTTCCTAATTACTCAATTTCCCAGTTTAGCTCCTGTTTTCACCTCGCAGTGAATTATTCTGAATACAAAACAAAGACTGATCGCTTCTCAAGCGTGAAGACCAGCTCTTCTGTTGATGGACCATCAGCAAACCCTGATGATCTGGAGCTGGATGTGATTCACAGCACTTCCATCCAAACACAACCGTTAATTACGCCGTTCTGTTCGTGCTAAATAAAGTGCACTGCTTTGTGCATTTCATCTGACTAGTGTTACTGGGCTCTGAATCTGGTTCACCTGTCATCTTCACTGCTCCTCATGCTGTTGACTATCTAGGGCAGTGAGTGAGTGAGTGAGTGTGTGTGTGTGTGTGTGTGTGTGTGTGTGTGTGTGTGTGTGTGTGAGAGAGAGAGAGAGAGAGAGAGAGAGAGAGAGAGAGAGAGAGAGAGAGAGAGAGAGAGAGAGAGAGAGAGAGAGAGAGAGAGAGAGAGAGAGAGAGAGAGAGAGAGAGAGAGAGAGAGAGAGAGAGAGAGAGAGAGAAAGAGAGAAAGAGAGAGAGAGAGACAACTGTTACACTCCAATTCCATCCACCTATTTTTATGCGCAAATTTTGGGATATAGCATAAAAAAACACTGTATGGAAACGCCATATATTCTAAAAATACTTATATGCTCAACTAAGTAGGATACATTTGTTTTCCGGTAAGAAAACATGCGCATAAACTACGATGGAAACACTTTTACTGAATAAATTCCTTAATGCGCATCAAAAAAGATGTGATTTTGCGATGGGACGGCATTAAACTGGACTAATCAACAGACTGATCTCAATGCACAGCATCTGAAATGCTAGTTTTGTCTCGAGCAAAGTCTCATTAAAGTGCTTCGTTATAATTAACTCCCTAAACAGCAGACTCTGAAAATAAGATAACATGACCGCGTTTCGTCTGCAAGCTCTGAAGCTCGTCATTTATTGTACAAACATTATTATATACAGTGCCTTCTACTATACTGCAGCTCATTTCTTTTTCTTCATGGTATTTAGCGCAAGTTAATCAGGTTTTGTTCTCTTGGACGCACTGGATGGAAACCATGCTTTATTCGCAAATGTTTATGCGATATTCCAATTTTGCGCATAAGTTTAATTCGTAACTTTGGATGTAAATCTATCTGGTTTCAGCTCTGAATCACACAGCAGGAGGTGTACTGATCCGGATCATGTGAATCCGGACTCATAAGAACACAATGGATTCTCACCAGGTCTCGTCGGATTCTCCGCTCGCGCTCCGCAGGTCCAGCAGCGTCAGCTCGTCCAGGAGCGCACGCGGCTCTTCTTCATCATCCTCATCTTCATCCTCACCCTCGTCAGCGGAATGCGGCTGGAAATACGGGAACGGATCCGGCGGGATGCAGCGGGAGCTCCGCAGCTGCTCGTTCTGCCGCTCCAGTCTCCTCACGAGCTCCTGCAGCTTCTGCACCTGCAGCTCAGCGCGAGCATCCGCCATCATCCGCCGCTCCAGCACCGCCGCCTCCATCCGCGCACCGACACACACACTCACCCGCCGGAGATTACCGAGGAGCACAAAGACGCTCAGCCAAATGAGCCAATGAGAGACGAGACTGTCACAGTCTCTCCACCCAACACACACACACACACACACGTCTGGTCAGCTATCCCTGTAGGGACTCTCCATACGCGTAATGAATGATGCATTGATATAGAGCTTTACTGTGTATTGCTGTACACCCAAAGCGCTTTACAATCATGTGTGTGTGTGTGGGGGGGGGGGGGTCTCTCCTCAACCACCACCAGTGTGCAGCATCCACCTGGATGATGGATGGCAGCCACAGTACAACGGTGCTAGTGCACTCACCCACCAACTACAGGTGAGAGAGATGAGGAGGCCATGATTGACAAGAGCCAGTGGCGGCAATTTGGCCAGGACACCCCTACTCTTTACGAGAAGTGCCATGGGATTTTTACTGATCACAGAGAGCCAAGACCTCGGTTTAACGTCTCATCCGAAAGACGATGCTTTTTTGACAGTACAGTGTCCTCATCACTATATACTGGGGTGTTAGGACCCACACAGACCCAAGGGTGAGCACCCCCTCACTAGCACCTCTTCCAGCACCAACCTGGTTTCCCAGGAGGTCTCCCATCCAGGTACTGACCAGCTCAACCCTGCTTAGCTTCAGTGGGCAACCAGTCTTGGGCTACAGGATGATATGGCTGTGGATATATAATGTTTTTTATACTGTACAAACTGTACAACCCGAATTCTGGAAATTACTTTTTTAAAATTGGAATAAAATGAAAACTAAAAGACTTTCAAATCACATGAGCCAATATTTTATTCACAATAGAACAGATAACAAATGTTTAAACGGAGAAATTTTACACTTTTATCCACTAAATGAGCTCATTTCAAATTTGATGTCTGCTACAGGACTCAAAAAAGTTGTCTGTAACATGATTAGCTATAAAAGGGATGTCCTAGAGAGGAAGAAGTAAAGATGGGCAGAGACTGACAATCTGTGAAAGAGATTGTGGAATACTTTAAAAACCACGTTCCTCAACATCAAATTGCAAAGGCTTTGCAAACCTCATCATCTCCAGTGCATAACATCATTAAAAGATTCAAAGAAACTGGAGAAATCTCTGTGTGTAAGAGACAAGGCCGAAGACCTTTGTTGGATGCCTTTCCTGTAGCTCAAATAGTAGAGCATGGCGCTAGCAACGCAAAGATCATGGGTTCGATTCCCAGGGAAAGCAAGAGCTGATAAAAATCTAATGAATTGTATTAAAACAGAACTCTTGTCAGAATCAGAATATAGTTTTATTATGTGCATATGTCAGTTACACTCAAATGAAATTAAAAGAACAGATTGCATTTGCATATTTGAATATATATTCTCATGAATTATCAAAGCGTTGCCCATTAATAATCTCACAAAAGCATTACCATATAAATACTGTAAACATTTTCCTCATGAATATAATATAAAGCATGCCTCACATCCTTATGCCATTTTACATCTTAATCAACTGTAATTTATAAGATCAGTTGTGTTGAATTATTGTCTTTATTAATATTCAGTGTCTCCGTGTAGATTGATCCCCGTCCATCTCAAATATACCACTGACCTGAAACAAATGAAATCAACACATTCAACATGTATGATAGTCTATATGAAGTATTTCAGATTACATGATAGTTAGAGGTGATTTTGAATGTGTTATGATGCTCCTGTGATGAAGAAGTGCATTACCTCTCATTTTACTGTAGCAGTTTGTGCAGTTCACTCGCTCCCGATAAACCCAGAGAGACTTCCCCGCCTCCAGCCCGCCGAGATCACAGCGACACACTGCACACTGACAAACACACACACACACACACACGTCACTACAGAGTTCAGCTCTGAGCATCAGATTCACATTGAGAGATGTTTTACCTTGAAGCAGGACGTGTGGCTGATGATCTTCAGATCTTCCAGAATCATCCTCTCTGATCCAGCGATGGGTTTCCCACAGACCGTACAAACATCCCGACTGCTGACATTCCTGCACAAGACATCCGCTTACAGTACACTAGATCAAATAATAAGGCCCTGAACTTCATGAATGAGTGAATCTGACCTGCTGGACTCCAGTGTCTGCAGAGGCGAGCGCAGAGTCGGTGATGCAGCGGGAGTCTCTGAATAAACAGTCTTGACTTGTGTTCTGATAGAAAGAGAACAGATGTGCATCAACACAGTGCTGGGGGCAACACACATTACAAATAAGTTATGTAATCAGATTACTATTTTAAGTAACTAGTAAAGTAATGCATTACTTTTTACTTAAGTTACTTTTTCAAATAAGTATCGCAAGTTCCTTTGTTTCTCATGTATTTACTGACAGCTCTGGTGTTGCCATGTTGAGAGAAATCAGGAGTAAGTGCATAGTCTCTTCCTTCAGCCTGAGGCTTATTCATTTAAAAACTTTTGGATTTTTTGTTATTTAATACATTTTTAATGAGCCGAAAAGAATGCACGTCACACCTCTGTTTATCAATTTGCACTGGCTACCAATAGCTGCTCGCATTAAATTCAATGCATTAATGTTTGCCTACAAAACCACCTCTGGCTCTGCACCCCTTTACCTAAATTCATTACTTCAGACGTCTCTGCCTCTAGAAGCTTGTGTTCTGCAAGTGAACAGCACATTATAGTGCCAACTCAAAGACGCACAAGATCACTTTCACAGACTTTTACATTATTTGTTCCCTCCTGCCCAACTCCATCCCAGCAGCTGAGTCCTTAACCATCTTCAAGAATCGGCTAAAACACATCTCTTCCATCTTTATTTGATCCTCTAACTCTAGCACTCTCTATTCTAATTATATTCTTTAAAAAAAAACTAAAAAACTTGCCCCTTTTAGACTTGCACTCATCATTTACTAACTGCTTGTTTTCTTTAAAAAAAAAAACTAACACTAGCTTTTCTAATATTTTTTTATTCTATCTATTTATCTATTTATTATACAAAAAGAGCAAATAGAGCAAAAAAGGCCTCTAACACTAGCTTGCTCTATTCTTTTTCTATCGGTTTTCTTTTTATTTATTATATAATAAATTTTAAAATCTTGCTGCGTGTGCTGTGTTAGGCTAACTGAGACTTGTTAAAGCATTTGCATATCATTGCTCTTTTGTTGATTTTGATTGCTTTCATTGTCCTGATTTGGATAAAAGCGTCTGCTAAATGATTAAATGTAAAAAGAAATAAGCAAGCCCTGCACAGATGACAAAAAGTAACGCAAATGTAACGTAATGCATTACTTCACAAACAAGTAACTAAGTAATGCAATTAGTAACTTTTTAATCGAGTAACGTAATATTGTAATGCATTACTTAAAAAAAAAAATAATAATTCCCAACACTGGCCCTGAATGAGTGAATCTGACCTGCTGGACTCCAGTGTCTGCAGAGGCGAGCGCAGAGTCGGTGATGCAGCGGGAGTCTCTGAATAAACAGTCTTGACTTGTGTTCTGATAGAAAGAGAACAGATGTTCATGTGCACAGAGGCGGACAAAGCACACGACTTCATTACTCAAGTGAAAGTACAGATACTGCTGGTCAAATATTACTCCATTACAAGTGAAAGTTGTAAAGACAGACTTTTACTTAAGTAAAAGTACAGAAGTACTTGCTTTTAAAAGTACTCAAGTAGCAAAAGTAAATTTCCTTTATGTCAATGCACTGTTTTATTATTGCTCTACATAATACTTGCAATATCTCTGCAGCAACTTCCAATACTTTAGTTTACACCTACTGAATACACTGACTAGCTTGTAGTATCTTTGGATAAAAGAGCTTTTAGAATGTTAAAAACTTTTAGAGATAAAACAAATGAGTTGACAAAAAAAACTATTTCCATTCATGCACATTTGAACTGAGTGGACAGTGAAAATGCTGTAAATACTGACTGATTAAAACAAAAAAATCAGACCTGCTTTAAAACCCAGCAACACAACTGTAGCTGTATAACTTTACAACAGCAACACTGCTTTAACAACAAAGCAAAACAGCCAGATCTGTTAGAGATCACATCATACGTTGATATCACACACAGAGCGGTCAGTGCAGTGCTGCTTCAAGTCCAACACCTAAGGTCTTCTGTGGCTTTATAGGTAATATTTCCGTTTACACAATTTTGCAAAATCAAATATCGTGTCTAATACCACAATATTAACGTCTTATTATTGAATCGTTCCAAATACATATCACATTTACAACTGGTCAGTGTTTAAAAAATGCTGGGAAAATCACTTTATGTAACCTGACAAGAGTGATTACTGATATGCTGTCAAAAAAAATCACCCACTGACTTTCAAAGCTGCTACATAGCAACAACTTTCTACTTCGAGGACCTTGAAAAAATTATGGAGTAACGCAGTATTGTAATGCATTATTTTTTCCCAACACTGGCCCTGAATGAGTGAATCTGACCTGCTGGACTCCAGTGTCTGCAGAGGCGAGCGCAGAGTCGGTGATGCAGCGGGAGTCTCTGAATAAACAGACTTGACTTGTGTTCTGATAGAAAGAGAACAGATGTGCATCAACATGATCTGACTGTGAGTTATCATCGTGTCTAGAGAGTATGATCTGAGCTCAAACGATCTTACTGTGATCTGACAGGTTGTGACTGAACGCTTCCAGACCGGGTCGGCAATAAAGTGTCAGCAAGATCATCCAGTGGAGCGCTGATGGAAAACACATCATGAATGAGTGTCCTGGAGTTCTCCAGTAAACGAGAGTGAAGGATCTGACAGCGTTACCTGGGAGTCTGATAGCTGTAGCGTGTGTTCTGAGTCACAGACGATGGAGACGATGGAGAGCGAGTCGAAGAATAACTGAAGTCACTGCATGTAAATGAACACGATCACATGTGTTAAAGTCAGCGTGAAATGAACATCTGTTTAATCAAAATATCATAACTGGATCTTCCAATGACTCCACAGACTTCTCTCAGCTTCCACTTTTGAGTGTGCAGTTGAGAAGAAAAGATCAGGATGAGTTTGTTTCTTCATCAGGTTTGTAGAAATGTGTCTCATCTCATCAATGGATGCTCTGCAGTGAATGGGTGCCGTCAGAATGAGTCCAAACAGCTGATAAAAACACCACAATAATCCACACCACTCCAGTCCATCAGTTGGAGAAGACTAAAACTGAGACAAATCCAGCATTAAGATGTTTAAGATGTTTGTTTGAGCTTTCATCTTCTCCAGATGTTAACTGATGGACTGGAGTGGAGTGGATTATTGTGATGTTTTTATCAGCTGTTTGGACTCTCATTCTGACGGCACCCATTCACTGCAGAGCATCCATTGCTGAGACACTGATGCAGAGACACATTTATACAAACCTGATGAAGAAACACACTCATCCTGATCTCTGATGAACTGAGGATGAACACATTTTCCGCACGTTCATGTTTGACTGAACTATTGCTGTGAATGTTCTTCACCTGAGCTTCAGGTCCACCGAGGGTTTCTCTGCAGGTTTTGGAGTCTCTTCCAGCATCGAGGAGGATGTTTTGGTGTTTGGGATGACGGTTCTGTTTCATGAACAGATGAATCAGAGATCATGACGTGACATTCAGAAGAGCGTTGGTGTAAAGTCACTTACTGAGCCGACGGTGTTGAGGACTTGGACACCAGCGTAGAGACGGACACACTTTCACTCCTGAGAACAAAGACCAAAATTAGGGTTGGGTCTCGAAAAACGGGTCCAAGAAGCTGGTTCAGTTTTTATCAGTTAAGAAATATTTCTAAGGCGAGACGGTTTTTGAATTAAGGATACAGAGAAACTCATTCATGCTTTTATTTCTTCCCGTCTTGACTATTGTAATGCCTTGTTTTCTTCTTTGAATCATCGTAATTTATCAAGCATTAAACGGCTTGGCATATTGTGTATAGCTCTTCATGAATGCATTTTCAATGATTGTGTTCTTATACTGTGTAAAGCACTTTAAAAGTGCTATATAAATACTATTTTACTTACTAACCAGTTCCAGATTTCCCAGAACCAAGACGCGTGCATTTCGATTCTGCTTAACAATTCATGCGTTTTAATGTGATTTAAAATGATTTAAGTAAACAGCCATTTTTTGTCTTAAGTGAACGTAAACATGAGAAAGAAATCACAGTATTACAGTATTTTTAGATCTGCGTGTTCTGTGTTAAATAAACGTGTGCAGCTATCATTAATGTTAATCAAAGAACAAAAGAAAACCATTCAGCAATCGTGACTGAATATCTTTAATAACTTGAATTAATTAATCTTTATTTTATTTATGAAAAGAAAACAATGCAGTATTTTTAAACTTTTAAGTAGTTTCTGTACCTGAAATTGTTCAGTTGTATTTATTTATGCTGTTGCTAATTGATTTGTTTGTTCATATTTTATTACTGACTGTTTACTTGTTTTTAACTTTAATATTTGAAATTTATATTAGTCCAGTTGGTATTTGTGTTAAAAGCATAGGCAACAGTTCCTCTTGTAAGTGTTCTGGGCTGCTGGGTTTTGCTCGTGTTATTCAGCTGCAACAGAATGCTTTGTAAAAGACACAGAATAAATGTTTGACTTCTTTTTTTATGTTGGATTTTTTATCTTATTGGAATCGAAACTAGGAATTCTCCTGCTGAAACAAACATTAGACACCATCACAAAATTTGTAATGGTTTTACTGGTTGTAATGGGACTTGTATTGGTTTTAATGGAAACTGCTGTGGGTTTCTACTGGTCACCTTCTATTGGTGGCTTGTTAAAACCAATAAATCCTAATGGAATATGTCCCAAAACACACTACAGAGAACTATTTTTGAATGGTTTTAATGGTTAAAAGTTGATGGTTTGTAATGGTATTTGTAGTGGATACCATCAGACATTTCTGGGATGGTTCTATTGTTTTTTTCAGCAGCATTGGAATCAATACCCAACCCTACAGATGATGGAGATGACGTCTGCTGATGAATCTCACCTGCTTGGGCTCTTCACGGCGGGCTGGATCACTGGACTCTTCACACCGCTGTGAAATCAATAAAAACACATCTTCATCTAAAGCAGAACGTGAGGAGCTCGTGGTTCAGATCTTGTTTGGACTGAACAGGACTTACGTGGACGTGGCTGAAGGAGCTGGTGACGGTGAGACGCTGTGAGACATCAATAAAGCACACACAGATGATATTAGACACTCCAGCTTTCCTCCGACTGAAGATCAGAGTTACACATTAATAATAATAATAATAATAATGCATCTTATTTATAGGAGCCTTTCTTGACACTCAAGGTCACCGTACATCATTAACAAGACAAAAACAATAAAGACAATAAGACACAATACAATTAAAAACACAATGCAGTTGTGATCAAAGGCTATGTAAGCTATGCTGAACAGATGGTTTCTGAGTTTGGATTTAAAATGTGAGAAAGAGTCAATGTTACGAAGGTCAGAAGGGAGTGAGTTCCTAAGCTGGGGAGCAGACAAGGTGGACTGGAGAACAGAGAGATGAATTCAAGAAGAGGATCTGAGAGTGCGAGCGGGTCTGGCAATATGGAGAAGGTCAAGAAGATATGGACGTGCAAGATTATGAATGGCTTTAAATGTGAGGAGAAGTATTTTGTAGTTAATACAGTAAGTAATGGGGAGCCAATGAAGCTGTTGGGTGTGATGTGATGGATAGAGGGGGTGCAAGTAAGAATACGGGCAGCTGAGTTTTGAACCAGTTGTAACTTATGGAGGGTTTTATGCGGGAGGCCAAACAAAAGGGAATTACAATAGTCTAAACAACAGGTGACTAGACTATGAACGAGAATGGCTGTGGAGTGAAGCGTGAGGGAGGGACGTAAACGGTTGATCTTTCAAAGGTGAAAGTAAGCAGACCGAGTAACATTATTAATAAAGAGGGTGCTATCGTAGATGACACCCAGACTCTTAACCTGAAGGGAGGGGGAGATGAAGGAATTATCAATGGGAATAGAGAAATTCTGAGATTTGTTTAATGTAGATATTGTACCCATAAGAAGAAGTTCTGTTTTATTGCGGTTTAATTTGAGAAAGTTTGAAGTGAACCAGGATTTTATGTCAAGGAGGCAATTGGTAAGGGAGGATGGTGGGAGTTTGGAGTTGGGTTTGGTAGAAAGGTAGAGCTGGGTGTCATCTGCGTAGCAATGGAAATGAACCTGATGTTTGCGAAAGATATAACCAAGAGGAAGAAGGTAGATAATAAACAGCAGGGGCCCCAGGACAGAACCCTGGGGCACACCTGAGGTGACAGGGACTGGATGAGAGGTAAATGATTTAAACTGAATGAACTGAGTGCGGCCAGAGAGGTATGAATGGAACCATTTGAGGGGTGTGTTAGTGATACCAATAGAAGAAAGCCTGTCCAGGAGAATAGTATGTGAGGTTGTGTCAAAGGCCGCACTCAAATCAAGTAGAAGAAACAAGGATAGTAAACCAGAGTCAGCCGTTAGAAGGAGGTCATTAGTGATTTTAAGGAGTGCTGTTTCTGTGCTGTAGAGGGGACGAAAACCAGACTGGAATTGTTCATATAAATTATTGCAGGAAAGATGGGTATGGAGTTGAACAGCAACAATTTTTTCAAGAATTTTGGAGATGAATGGAAGATTTGAAATAGGATGAAAATTATAAAGGTTGTTGGGATCTGAACCAGGTTTCTTGAGAATTGAGCTGTTTTGAGAGAAGAAGGAACAATTCCAGTGGTAAGGGAAGAGTGAATGATATTTGTGATGAAAGAGGTCAGAGAGGACAGGATAGCCTTTACACTTTACAAGAGCAGTAGGAAGGGGGTCCAATCTACAGGCTGAATATTTGGATTTTTGAATGAGTTTGGAAATTTCATTTACTGAGGGTAAGGTAAATACTGAGAGTATATGAGAAGGGGCGAATAAAACTGGGACAGGTGAATTCAGAACAGAAGTGGACATCAGTTGATGGTGAATGCGTTTTTGAAGAGAAAAATGATACTATAGTATTATAGAAATCAGAGGAGTACAGGTGAAGAGGAAGTGAATCTGGGGGTGTTGTGAAATTTTTAAGGAGGGAGAAAAGGGCCTTTGAATTGTGTGTGTATATATTATATATTATTATATATTGAATTGTGTGTGTATATATTAAACAGACTCACGTCACAGACGACGGAGGAGTCGATGGAGCCGCTCCGCTGCTGCTGATCTTATCGATTCTGTTAAAAACATCAACAAAATACAAATCAACCAAAAACTGAAATCAAACTGAAACTTTACATGAAACTGAAACGCTCCTTCAGTGAGATCATGTGTGATACTGCAGTTGATGGAAAACTAATCATTCATTTAAAAAAAAAATTATATATATTATAAAATAAAAACAAAAGTATAACATTTACTAAAAACGGCTGAATATTTTATTTGTTTATGTGAATTTATGTGAACAGTAACTGTATTTGTAGATAAATATGTAAACTCAAAATGGTTCAGCTTTTGAAACAGTTCAGTCAATTTAATATCACTGAGATTAACATTGTATTTTTATTAATATTTTGAATTATTTTTATTTTTGCAATTTCTGTTTAACTTTGTGTTCTGTTGCGTGTTTTTGTCATTTTAAGTAGTTATATAGGTATATTATACACACACAGACATAAATATATATATATGGACCTGACTGTATATATAATTTTAGTAGTTATACTTATACGTATGTCTACATAGTTTTTTTTTCTTTTTAATTGTGTTTTATGTTGCGTGTTTTTGTAATTTTTAGCAGTGTTTTCTATAGTTTTTTAGTAATTTTTATTTCAGTTTTAGTTATTTTAGTACATAAAGATAAACTAAATTGAAATGATAAATGTTGCCTTTGAAACAAAAAGTTTTTATATTTTATTTTATTTTATTTCAGTTAGTATTTATTTTAAGTAAAGAAATGTTTTAATGGTTTGAAATGAAGTTGAGTATAATAAGCCTGTGGTGAATGCCAGAACACACTCGACTCACCCGTTAGTGTTTTGAGATGCTGTGACCTCTGGAAGCTTCTCACCAAACGTTCGTTTAACAGGACTCGACCTGCACAAAAATTTAGAAAATTAATCAAATGTTATCAGTTACACTACTTTAATAAAGTAATTGAAATAGTTACACTACTTATTACTTTTTAAATAGGGTAACTTGTAACCTGTAACCGATTACATTTCCAAAGTAACCTTCCCAACACTGAAAATGCTGATATCCAAACAGTTGATGAGCACCATTGACTTCCATAGTAGGAAAAAAAAATACTACGGAAGTCAATGGTGCACATTTTTTTAAATATCTTCGTTTGTGCTCTGATACAGGTTTGGAGACAGGTTTGAAAGAAGCGGAGGGTGAGTAAATGTTTCTGAAAGTGAACACTTAGCAGTGTTCTAGTCTAGTTCACTCACGGTTTGCTGCTGGTGTTTGCTCCGGAGAACACCCTCGCAGTGAAGCTGGAGCTGTTGGGAGTCTTGAGTGCCGGATTCCTGCAACAGAGCGAATCACACACTTAACAGACTGACTAAACACACTAAACCTCCGTGTGTTCTGTGTGCAGCAGCGGCTCTCACTTGACAGGGAGCGGAGGTTTGGAGGGCGATGCGATGGAGACGGCTCCGCTCTTAGTGTTCATGCTGCTGCTGCTGCTGCTGCGGACGACAGAAGAGTCAGACCACTGAGAATCACCAGACAGAAGCCAACACAAGCCAACACAAACCAGCACAAGCCAGCACAAGCCAGCACAAACCAACACAAACCAGCACAAACCAGCACAAACCAGCACAAGCCAACACAAGCCAGCACAAGCCAACACAAACCAACACAAACCAGCACAAGCCAACACAAACCAACACAAACCAGCACAAGCCAACACAAGCCAACACAAACCAGCACAAACCAACACAAACCAACACAAACCAGCACAAGCCAACACAAGCCAGCACAAGCCAACACAAACCAGCACAAGCCAACACAAACCAACACAAACCAGCACAAGCCAACACAAACCAACACAAGCCAACACAAGCCAACACAAACCAGCACAAGCCAACACAAACCAGCACAAACCAGCACAAGCCAACACAAGCCAACACAAGCCAACACAAACCAGCACAAACCAACACAAGCCAACACAAACCAACACAAACCAGCACAAGCCAACACAAGCCAACACAAACCAGCACAAACCAACACAAACCAGCACAAACCAGCACAAGCCAACACAAGCCAACACAAGCCAACACAAGCCAGCACAAACCAACACAAGCCAACACAAACCAACACAAACCAGCACAAGCCAACACAAGCCAGCACAAGCCAACACAAACCAACACAAGCCAACACAAACCAACACAAGCCAACACAAGCCAACACAAGCCAGCACAAACCAACACAAGCCAACACAAGCCAGCACAAACCAACACAAGCCAACACAAGCCAACACAAACCAGCACAAGCCAACACAAACCAACACAAACCAGCACAAGCCAACACAAGCCAACACAAACCAGCACAAACCAACACAAGCCAACACAAACCAACACAAACCAGCACAAGCCAACACAAGCCAACACAAACCAGCACAAGCCAGCACAAGCCAGCACAAACCAACACAAACCAGCACAAGCCAACACAAGCCAGCACAAACCAACACAAGCCAACACAAACCAGCACAAGCCAACACAAACCAGCACAAGCCAACACAAGCCAACACAAGCCAACACAAGCCAACACAAACCAGCACAAACCAACACAAACCAGCACAAGCCAACACAAACCAACACAAACCAGCACAAGCCAACACAAGCCAACACAAACCAGCACAAACCAGCACAAGCCAACACAAGCCAACACAAGCCAACACAAACCAGCACAAGCCAACACAAGCCAACACAAACCAGCACAAACCAACACAAGCCAACACAAACCAGCACAAACCAACACAAGCCAACACAAGCCAACACAAACCAGCACAAACCAACACAAGCCAACACAAACCAGCACAAACCAGCACAAACCAGCACAAGCCAACACAAACCAGCACAAACCAACACAAACCAACCTGGTTTTGTTGAGCAGCTCCTGACTGCCACCGAATCTACAAGAAACAGAAGTCATTCAACATCATACACTACCAGTCAAAAGTTTTTGAACATCAAATAAATGCAGGCTTGGTGAGCAGATGACACTTCTTTAAAAAAAAATAAAAAAATCTTACTGTTCAAAAACGTTTGGCTGGTAGTGTATATACAGCAGAAATATATATAGATAATGATGATGTTATATTGATAGTGTTTGAGGCACCTCTTGGTTAAGGAGCTGATGGACGTCCCAGAGTTCTCTGAGGTTTGATCGGCCTCCAGCGGTTTGCTGAAGTCACACAGAACATGAATGTGATTTATTATGAAAATCAGCAGCTGGTATGATTCTGAGTGAAATGATTCTGACCTGAC
>NC_136753.1:30583938-30691438 GCF_936440315.1 Barbus barbus | reverse complement strand
TGACTGACACACACACAATGCGCTGGTGTTTGCGTGTCGATGTAAAGCACTGCAGGCGTGTTGCCATGCATATTTGTGGCAGGTGCCAACAGTGTTTTGTTCTCGAGTCTCCAGCCCTTTTTCCCTGCTTCTCAGGGTGTGACGTGAAGTTACCCGTCCTGATCTACCAGCAAACACCCCTTCAGAAACAATTACTACACACCCTGCTGATTAGCAGCTTCTCGTTACCACCGATCCTCCTGCTCAGTCTAACACACATTATATACAGAACCACCAAACCTGTCATAAGGGTCAATTTTTTTAAATTGAGATTTATACATCATCTGAAGCTGAATAAATCATCTTTCCATTGATGTATGGTTTGTTATGATAGGACAATATTTGTCTGAGATACAACTATTAGAAAATCTGGAATCTGAGGGAGCAAAAAAATCTAAATATTGAGAAAATCTCCTTTAAAGTTGTTCAAATGAAGTTCTTAGCAATGCATATTACTAATCAAAAATGAAGTTTTGATATATTTACGGTAGGAAATTTACAAAATATCTTCATGGAACATGATCTTAATATCCTGATGATTTTTGTCATAAAAGAGAAATGTATAATTTTGATCCATACAATGTATTGTTGGCTATTGCTACAGATATACCTGTGTTACTCATGACTGCTTTTGTGCTGCAGGGTCAGATATATATATATATATATATATATATATATATATATATGTGTTCTTAATCTCTCAGATGCTAAATCTGACCATGAGATGAGTTCATGATATAAACACAAGATATAAACATTCTGCATATTAAAGTTAGGCAACAAGCAAACATGCCATTTAATACTTTCACGTATAAATGTCTGAATAAATGGACATAAAGCGGAGCGCTCGGACTCACCTGTGTGTGTGTCGCCGCTGGAGTGTGTGTGAAAGTCTCACTCTGTGTCACACCCTGTTCTGTGTCAGAGCCAGTGAGGACTTTGATCACATCACAGCAGCACAAACCTGTACGGTCAGTTTCAGCACAAACACACACTCTCCTATTATCCTATTAATGAGTTCATTATGAAAACTCACACTCAGATCAGATCAGAAACACACTCCTTCAGTCTTCTGTTACTCTGATCAAAAGCTGTGTTTAACTGAGTTCTGATCGACTGTAATCACGTCCTCACATTCACACGCTCAGAGTTTATTCACCTGTTTTTCTCCAGAAATGTTCCTGTCACAAGTCCAGGCGTGTCTTCATCACCGGCGTGTAGATATATCAGAGGAACGCCTCACACATTCCCTGTCAGTCAGACGAGTCTTCAGTCTCTCTCTCAACATCTGGACGACACTGAAGATCCTCTGCTGCTGTTTAATGTCACAATCAACAGACTCATATTCAACACCATTAACTCAAGATTGAGGGATGAAATCGAATCATTTTAACTACTGAAACCCTTAAAGATCAGCCACTGAATATTGTGTCTCTCTCCAGTATTTCTGCAGCTTTAAGGCCAAGTAAACAAACTTTAAGAACTAAATTGAGGGAAAAACAATACATCGGTATGTTCTCTTGACGTAAAAGTGTGAAAATCACAACTTCCAACAGATCTCAATAACTTTTAATTCATATTTACACAAAAAAGGCCTGAATATCTGCTATCACACACTAGAATACGTCAATAACTTCTACTGTACTTTCTGATTACACAGCAAATATGATGATCTTCCTCTGAATGTGTGTCTTGTTTTCCAGTGCAAATGATTAAAGATTCTTAAATCAAGATACTTTAACTGGAGAAGCAAAATTACATAAAATAAGAAGTCTTGTTTTATGAGAAATTGATCAAAAATGAAGCGTTTATGACTAAAACAAGAACAAATATCTACCAATGGGTTCAGAAAAATCAAGTTAATTCAAAGGAAAACAAGGTTTCATTCCTCAATCGCAGATATTTAATCTAGTTTTACTCACTTCATTTTTCAGAAATTCAACATGTGTGACTCCAGTAAAGTATCTTGACTTCAGGATGTTATACAAAAATACAGAGGAAGATATTTATTCTTTGCAATGTGTGACTTTATATATACTGAACAAACTGTGTGTGCTATTGCCCTACACCAACCCTCAGTCATATTTAAAGAGTAATTCTAATTTAGTTTTTATACCTAACTTGTGTTTTCGCCAGATCTGAGATTTAAAACTGGCGCTACCGGAAATGCTTCAGGACCAGACATGCGCAGTAGCTCCAATGCATGCAAAAATAATCTAATAAAAAGGCACAAAACAACAAAATTACTAAAACTGAAACTAAATTGACAATAGAAAATATATAAAATAACCAGTCAATCAATAAAAAATATAAATAAAAACTATAACAGTATTTGAATGATACTAAAATAACGAACACTACTGACGTCACTCGAGTTTCCCGCCGAATTAGCGATGGACGACGAGCTCAGGTAAAGTGTTCAGCTGGACTTCTTCAAAAATAACGAGTAAATTCCTGTGTGATCTGAGAGCAAATGGAGAAATTGTCTTTAATGTCTGATAGCTAATAGTTAAGCTCATGTTTGGTTTCTCAGAAGTGTTTATTACTGACAGAAATCAGCCGTTAAACGACAGACGAGTGTGTGAACGCGACTCACATTAAAATAATGAAGCATCGGCTCATAATGAGCTCACAGACCTGTTTATTATTCAGAAAGCAGGACTTTCCTCTCAGTGACGCGCTTCAGGAGCTTCTGCAGCAGGGAGCGGCGCGCGCGCGACAGCTCGGGGACGCGCAGCGCGAGCTCGACACGCTTCAGGTGCGCGCGCACATAAGCCTCATTTCCTTGACGAAACATGACATATGATAATGCAAACACATGTTCAGTATTAAGATTTTTCCAGACAGATATATTCCAGATGTAGCTATTATTGTATTAATTTAGGCAAGATAAAACAATAACGCATGGTCCTAATGTAACACTTACATTTTTCTCAAATAAATGTATACTGTGTGCAAAAAAAAAGTTGGAATTCTGTAAAAAATTGTAATTACGACAAAAAAAGTCATAATTATGACTTTAAAAAGCAAAATTATCACATAAATCCAAATTATGACATCAGAAATCATGCAATAAAGGGTAGAAATTGACATACCAAGCCAATTATAACATAAAAGTCATAATTATGAGATGGAAATGTGACATTATGGTATAATAAGCCATAATTTGGCATAAAAAGTTTTAATTTTGAAAAAAAAAAGTTGAAATTATGACAAAAAGTTGACATTATGATGTTATAATGATGAGATAAAAAGTCAAAATTATGTTGTAATTATGACATAAAAGTCATAATTCTGACTTTAAAAGGCAAAACTATCACATACAAAGTCGAAATTATGATATTAAAAGTTATGAGATAAAAAGTAGAAATTGACATACCAAGCCAATTATGGCATAAAAAGTCATTTATGAGAGAAAAATGTGACATTATGGCATACGAAGCTATAATTTAATTTTGAAATAAAAAGATGAAATTATGATTTTAAAAGTCAAAATTGACATGCCAAACTGAAATTTGCATAAAAAGTTGAGATGACGTGATAATGATGAGATAAAAAGTTAGAATTGTGACATACCAAGCTGAAATCATGACATACTGAGATAATCATTTGCATAAAATCATATTTTCATAATTGATTTTTAAAGTCAAAATTATGACACACCAAGTCATTATGAGATTTAAAATGAGTCATTTTTTGCCCGTCATAATTTTGACTATTAAAGTCCTAATTTGAACGTTTATCTCATAGTTATGACTTTTTATGCCATAATGATCGCACAGTATGTCATAATTTGGACTTTTCTGTCATAAGTTAGATGTTTAAAGTCATTTGGCTTATCTTGTAATCGTGACTCGCCCAAGCCAGATATTCAGAGTCAGCTGTGGATGCGGAGGTGTTTGTGTCTCAGCAGGCGTCTCTTCTGCAGCTGCAGCGGAGCGGTGGGTCTGCTGGTTCCCAGGTGAAGCTGCAGGAGAAGATGCTCTCTGCTCTGGACTGTGATACGGAGCAGCTTCAGCACAGCGTCCTCCGTCTGGAAACACAGATCCACAGCCTCCTGCTGGAGAACCTGGAGCTGAGGAGCTGGGCGGAGGAGCAGCAGCAGCACCGGCGCTCTCAGCAGACGGAGTTCAGCTCGTACCGCAGCCGTGTGACGGAGCACCGGACGGCCGTGTGTCTGCAGGAGAGCCGAGCGCACCTCCATCAGGAGCTCCAGCAGAAGCAGCAGGAGGCGTCTGGACTCAGACTCACGCTGGAGGAGCTCCAGACCGACCTCCAGAAACCAGTCCGGCAGACGCAGGTCTCGCTCTCAGCACCTGTGACTCTATGAGTAGCAGTGTGCGATAATATCAGAATTGTTGTTTTAATGATGTGCGATTTGACATTAACGAGTATTTAGCAAAATGATTTCAAACACCCCTAGAGCGCATGCTTCCATCACGTGACGTCTAGACTAGTTCATGTTCTTTCCCTGCATGGTTCAGTCTAATAAAATACATGCAGAATGATCACAAATTCAAGACATGGGGACAGAAAATGTATATATTTATATCATTTCATATAGTTAATCAATATCACACAAAAAGTGCAGTTTTTTTACATTTATTCATTTAGCTGACGCTTTTATCCAAAGCGACTTACAATTGCTATATATGTCAGAGGTCGCACGCCTCTGGAGCAACTAGGGGTTAAGTGTCTTGCTCAGGGACACATTGGTGTCTCACAGTGGATTCAAACCCGGGTCTCTCACACCAAAGGCATGTGTCTTATCCACTGCGCCATCACCACCCCAAAAATTTTTTCTCCAAAAATTACCATGATTACAAATGTAATATAGATTTTTTTTTTACAACAGTTCAATAAACAAGAAGGTTAAGAGACTTGTCTGTTTTTGCTCTATTTCGACAACACTAATAATTCCAAGCACAGCTACAGCACTGATGTGTCTCTGAACAACATGAAGCTGATTCGATCCTGAATGAATCAATCCTTTAAATGATTCGGTTCAATCGAATCGACTCCCTTGACTTGCTGCCACCTGCTGGCGGTTTCAATTTCACATTTAAAGTTGCTTTTTATTATTTAAATAATTTCAAATAACAGTATTCAATGTTTTATGTTTAATATTTCAAAACATTATTTCTGCATTTGTAATTTGAGGTTAAATACATTCGTGTCCTGCACTAAACCGTGTGTAAACGCATCTAAACTCCTTTTTGTCAATATCACCTCGTGTGTGTGTGTGTGTGTTGATCTTGCAGAAGGAAATCGACGTTCTTAAGGCCAATATTCTTGCAGCCAGACAGACTGTGCTGGAGAGAAAAGCTGATCTGGAGAATGAACAGCAAACACAGACACAGCTGAGGAGAGAGATCGAGGTAAACAGCCAATCTATAGAGCTTTATACAATACAGACTAAATCAAGTCAAGTCTGCTTTATTGTCAATTCTTCCACATGTACGGCACATACATACAGAGAACTGAAACTGCGTTACTCTCAGACCCTTGGTGCATACAGTTAACATTAAACACTGACAGTAGACGTTCAAATACAGATAAATACAGTTTAAACATATGTACATACAACTATACAGATATACAAATGAGGACATTGTAGAAAAATAAAGAGATAGATAAAGTGGCATAAGGCACATGGCAGAATAGATAGAGTGCAAACCAGTTAAATAAAACAAAACTATGCAGATATATGTGTAGTGCAAGAAGAGCTTATCAGTCTGTTAAAGTGACAAGAGAACAGTCTTTTTATCAGACTATCCGAAGAGGTAGTTTGCAGTCAATGCTGGATGAGGTAGTGATTAGTCCAATGCTGCACAAGTGACAGGTGCTGGTCACAGTATTTAAGTGGGGGGGGGTGGAAGGTCCTGGGGATGTGGGTAGCTGGGGGGGGGGGGGGGGGGGGGTCGTAGTATCAGTGTAGCATGGGGTAAAAGAGGGGAGGGGGGGGGCAAGGACGGGAGGGAGTTCAGCTTCCTGACAGCCTGATGTATGAAACTGTCTTCAGTCTGCTGGTCCTCGCCTGGAGACTCCGCAGTCTCCTCCCTGATGGCAGCAGACTGAAGAAGCTGTGTGTCGGGTGGGTGGGATCACCTGCAATGAGGAGGGCTCTGCGGGTGAGACGGGTGCTGTAGATGTTCTGGAGGGAGGGGAGAGAGACACCAACGATCTTCTCAGCTGCTCTCACTATGTGCTGAAGTGACTTGTGGCAGGATGCGTTGCAAGCGCCATACCACACAGTGATGCAGCTAGTCAGGATAAAGAAGAAACAGGAAAATAACAGTTAATGTTGGAAAATTCATCACACAAATCCAGTTTCAGCTGTAAAGCAGCTCTACAGAAGACAGAAGTAGTGTTCTTAGAGAAGTCTTAATTCACCCTTCCACAAACGAAGGCTTCAAAAGCTCTTAAAAGAGCAGAAAGCCTTAAATTCATGAAGTCATGGCATTAAATGTTGCTTGTACTGCAAAAATGGTCAGTCTTGTTTTTCAGTACAAATATCTAAACATCCATAAATCAAGATGCAGTTAATGGAGATGAAATATGAAGTTATGAAGTCTTGTTTTCTTACAAACTGAACAAAATAAAGTGAGTTTGTTTAAAACAAGAACAAATATCTGTTAACGAGGAATGAAAACTTGATGTTTCTGACTGCTTTTACAGATGTGTGTTGTTTTAATCATAACCACTTCAATTTGATCAGTTTCTCATTAAACAAAACTTAAGTTATGTTGCTTCTCCAGTAAATGTATCTTGATTTAATAATCTTTAGTCATTCGCACTATTAAACGAGAGAGAAATACTAAGAGAGTGATCAGCAGGTACAGGTGATGCTTATTCTAATGTTTGATAGCAGATATTCAAGCCATTGTTTTTAAATTAATAATAAAGTAATACAGATCTGAACTGGCTAATTCAAGACGTGGTCATTTAGAGATCAAACTGATGCATTGTGTTCCATTCACTTTATTCCTTACCTTTTCTGGAAAAGAACAGATAAATGGATAGTTCACACAAAAATGAACATTGTCATTATTTACACATCTTGAAGTTTTTCCAAACCTGTGCATCACAGAAGATTATTTATTAATTTTTTTGGTAAAATATGAGTAACCAAAGATTTAATGGTATTCACCTCCATAGTATGGAGAAAAAACAAACTATAGAAGTCAATGGCTACCAGCAACTCACTTTCAAAATATCTTTTGTGTGTTCAACAGAAGAAACAAACTCATACAGATATGTAAATGATGCCAGAATTATCTACCCAAGCCTTAGATTGTCCTTCTTCAAACCTGATCTTGATGTTTGTTCCTCAGATCCAGGAGCGCAGGTGCGAGGCCATCCTGAAGCGGCTGCGCAGTCAGCTGAAGACAGCTCAGTCGGGTCACCTGCAGCTGCGCAGCGACGTCACACACCTGCAGACGCAGCTGGAGGATCTCCGGGGTCAGCTGCTCCGAGACTGATTAACAGAACAAGTTAGATGTTCCGTGGGAATGTGTTTGAATTAGGGCTGCAAAACAACAGTCGATTCAACATAAAAGTGTATGTTTACATAATATATGTGTGTGTGCTGTGTATATTTATTATGTATATATAAATACAAACACATGCATGTATATATTTCAGAAAAATGTTATTTTTATATATTAAATATTTATATTAATATAATTTATATGTAGATACATGTAAATATTTTCTAAATATATACTGTGTGTATTTATATATACATATTAAATATACACAGTACACACGCGTATAGTATGTAAACAAACTTTTTGAATGGATTAATCACGACTAATCGTTCTGCAGCCCTAGTTTGAACGCACACCTGTGATTTAAACTGTTCAGTCCGGCACTGGTCAGTGTGTTTGGATGATTTCTGTCGACTGTGTCTAATACTCTTCAGCCGGTTAACAGTTAAACGGCTCTCGTGTTTCTCTCTCAGTCTGTTACATCAGATTAATATACATAACAAAATTAAACCGAGTACGTTCATCATTTGTACATATACAGTGTTATTTACTGCACTGGCAGATCATCTAAACAGTTAATATAGTGTATGAAGTGTAACTTCACATGTAATTTTAACTGTTTCTTTGTTTCACACACACACACACACACAGAACAATCAATATCAGCATATATTAACAAACTCAAGGGTATCACATCTCCTAACCAACTAAACAGGTGAAAGATCTAGATGCAGCTTTTCTTTTACAACAAAATACAAATCCATGAAGAAGAAACTTACCTCCGAGTACAGGACCTGAAAGAGAACATGACAAACATGCAGGGACTAGAGCAGGGGTGTCAAACTCAGTTTAGATGCAACCCTAATTAAACACAGCTGATCCAGCTAATCAAGTCCTTCAGGCTTATCTGAAAACTACATGGTATGTGTGTTGGAGCAGGACTGCGGTGCTAGAGGATTTAACCAGACTAGTAAACACTGCTGAGGATCAATCCAGAGAACAGGAAACAACACTTCACAATAAAAGACACAGACAGAACCTCACTGATATTCACACTTGCATGGATTTTACTGGCATTTGAAATCAAAGTCAAATCATTTTTACAACAAATAATAAAAATAAAAAAAGTTTTATTTAACTAGAACAGTTTCAAGAAAAGTGAAATGTTGGTATGACACACAGAAACACACGACTGCTTCCATGATGAGCTTCATTATGCCGACTGGAGTGTGTGTGTGTGTGTGTGTGTGAGAGAGAGAGTGAGCGATACAGTGATTCTGACTGAAGGCTTCATCTGTATACACACGCAAACACACTCACTCTTACACGCAAACACACTCACTCTTACACGCAAACACACTCTTACACACACTCACTCTTACACGCAAACACACTCACTCTTACACGCAAACACACTCTTACACACACTCACTCTTACACATACTCACTCTTACACGCAAACACACTCTTACATACACTCACACTCACTCTTACACACAAACACACTCTTACTCACACTCACTCTTACACGCAAACACACTCTTACACACACTCACTCTTACACTCACACTCACTCTTACACGCAAACACACTCTAACACACTCACTCTTACACTCACACTCACTCTTACACGCAAACACACTCTTACACACACTCACTCTTACTCTTACTCACACTCACTCTTACACACACTCACTCTTACACGCAAACACACTCTTACACACACTCACACTTACACACACTCACTCTTACACACACTCACTCTTACACACACTCACTCTTACACGCAAACACACTCTTACACACACTCACTCTTACACGCAAACACACTCTTACACACACTCACTCTTACACACACTCACTCTTACACGCAAACACACTCTTACACGCAAACACACTCACTCTTACACACACTCACACTCACTCTTACACACTCACTCTTACACACACTCACTCTTACACGCAAACACACTCTTACACGCAAACACACTCTTACACGCAAACACACTCTTACACACACTCACTCTTACACACACTCACTCTTACACACACTCACTCTTACACGCAAACACACTCTTACACACACTCACTCTTACTCACACTCACTCTTACACACACTCACTCTTACACGCAAACACACTCTTACACACACTCACTCTTACTCACACTCACTCTTACACGCACTCACTCTTACACGCACTCACTCTTACACGCAAACACACTCTTACACACACTCACTCTTACTCACACTCACTCTTACACGCACTCACTCTTACACGCAAACACACTCTTACACACACTCACTCTTACTCACACTCACTCTTACACGCAAACACACTCTTACACGCAAACACACTCTTACACGCAAACACACTCTTACACGCAAACACACTCTTACACGCAAACACACTCTTACACACACACACTCACACTCACTCTTACACACACTCACTCTTACACACACTCACTCTTACACGCAAACACACTCTTACACACACACACTCACTCTTACTCACACTCACTCTTACACACACTCACTCTTACACACACTCACTCTTACACACACTCACTCTTACACGCAAACACACTCTTACACGCACACACTCTTACACACACTCACTCTTACTCACACTCACTCTTACACACACTCACTCTTACACGCAAACACACTCTTACACACACTCACTCTTACACACACTCACTCTTACATGCAAACACACTCTTACACACACTCACACTCACTCTTACTCACACTCACTCTTACACACACTCACTCTTACACACACTCACTCTTACACGCAAACACACTCTTACACACACTCACTCTTACTCACACTCACTCTTACACACACTCACTCTTACACGCAAACACACTCTTACACACACTCACTCTTACACACACTCACACTCACTCTTACACGCACACTCACTCTTACACGCAAACACACTCTTACACGCAAACACACTCTTACACACGCAAACACACTCTTACACACGCAAACACACTCTTACACACACTCACTCTTACACACACACTCACACTCAAACAAAAACACGCGCACACACACATACTAAAGCGCTGCTGGTGATTGGCTGCTGTGGTATGGAGGGGGCGGGGCGTAAAGTCAAAGGTCACAACCGAACATAAAAACGAGCCGCACAATTCTTCCCTCAATTCATCCAGAGACACCTGATGATGATGATGATCTTCATCCTGCAGAAACGCAAACCTCTAGATCTTCATCAGTGTGTGTGAGAACAGATTATATCTGATATCAAATCACTGATCATCACAGCGTCTCTGATGCATCATCTGGATGAAAACAATCTCCATACAGGCCTTTCATCTTCTGAGCAGCTCAAACACAACGAACAGAAACACTGAGATCATGACCTCGTTCACTCTGAACCTTCATCTATAAAGCTACTGGATCATATTTGATAAGCAAAGTTCCTCTAAATGATCAATATAATGCTGTTAAACGTGTCACACTCGGTCTCCTCATGTCTTCTGTCGTCTGATTGAGTGTTTTATCCAGTAAAAGCTCTTTTAGTGTAATTGTACAAGCGTCCAGCTTCAGTGTCAAATCTTGACTGATTTTGATCAAGTAAGCGTCAGAATAACTGCAGTCATATCACCACCTGAACTCTTACTGGACTGAAGCAGCTCAGCTTTACTTGATTGTCCATCAACCATTTTCTAGATAAATCAGTGCGTCTCAAATCTGATCATCAGGATCTTCTGAGGAGCGTTTGTTTCCAGAAGCTTTACTTTCTCTGTTCCTCAGCGGAGGAATGATCTTCATCTCACATCTTCTGAGGAGCGTTTATTATCTCTCAATCAGCATTGCATTATATGTTTGGCTCATTTACATCTCATCTTACTGTGACTTATTACTGGAGATATAGAGTGATGAATGATATTTAGATCATATTATGTCAGTATCTGCTGCACTGTTATAAACATCTCACTTGATTTACATCACAAGCATCAGGATTTCATCAGAAATATCAGTATTTGCAGCAAATTCATATTTTTGCTCAGTTCGAGTCTCTGAATTTAGCTGCTTTTCCTTCATATTCTCACTGTATCAGAATATATGAGACATAAAGCCTGATGAATACACTACAAAACAAAACACATGCAATCTTTTCAGACTTTAAAAAAATATTTTGTCTAAAGGTTCAAAAAACTGATGTGTTTAAATAATTCTATTATTTAATCTGTCAGGCTTTACAGGGTTAAACACGAGCTGATGGTGAGCGTTATAAACAGATGGAAGATCTTCTGTTCATGGAGCTTCATAATGTCCTTCTGCAGAAGAATGACGAACTACATGAATCATTTCATAACAGCGAGTCAGTCAGCGGTCAGAAGACGGTCTTTAAGTTGCCTTCATGTCTATATTTAGTTGCCTAGCAACATCTTTCACCCGTATCCATGGGAAACACACACACACACACACATGCAGCTGAAACACATCAGTCAGAATATAATATCAATATCATTAACTGTAAGTGCCAGAGGTGACTAATATCATACTTCACCAGTTATATAATCACAACACATTGGCACCTGTTTGGTATTTAAAGGTTTCTGAAATGGTGTTTAAATATGCAAATGATACATTACTCCAATTAAATATGCACTAATTTGCATACATTTCCAGAGCATATATCTGATCATTGGATAAAGTCAGATTCATAGTTCTAGTTTGAGGTTTTCCCCGGAGGAGATTTTGGATTTCTCTTTTATAAATCAGAAAATACTGTCAACAGACAGCAAAACAAACATTTCACCATGTTTTTAGAAGTAAAATATTGCATAAATCAGCGTAAATGAAATATGAACTAATCTTCAGCATATAGAGGGGAATAAAACTACAGTTTGGTGTGACTAAGAGAAAGATACGGATTGCAATAGAAATCTACAGACACAAATACATAAAGTGCAATAAAGGAAACGCTTAGCTGTGTATTTTGCATGTTTTCCTTCCACTAGCATGAAACAAGAGACATGTTATGGAGACATGTTATGGAAGCAAACAGAGCTCAAATCTGACCGGTGAAGCATGAAAACACATGCCTGCAGTATCTGACCTTAAGGTCGTTTCAGAGCTTTCTATGGTCAGGAGTACAGCAAGTAACATGTTAACACCACTAACCAACCTACAGCTACTAGTCTACCTGTCTTCATCTCTCCATGTGAAGAAACGCAGCAGGACACCGGCTTTCATTTCCTCGTCATTTATTAAAGTCTATGTGTAACAGTTTACTGCAGCTGCATGACGTCACATTGTTTTGAAGGAAACATGCACATACTGTGAGGTCACAGGTCAGACTGACCAGAGTGTGACCAGAGCCATGGACCGTAAGGCAAATAACTTAACAAGAGCAGAACTCGCTCACAGAAAATCCACCCTGAAAGCAGATTCACATTCCACCATTTTTTTATACACATGAGACAGAGGTCAAGGTGTCAGGGGTCAAAGGTCACACTCGTCCTCGCGGCGGTGCTCGTTTGGTCTTATTCACATGTTGACGACAAAGTGCTCCTTATGACTTCATTACAGCTAGAGGAACAAAACTAAAAGCCAACCAATAAAACCAGCAGAGCGACTGGAGGCATGGTAAAAACACAAGCTGAGCGGCGGCTAATACTGTCCGGTCCGGCTCAGTCCGGATTGTCTGAGAAGCAGCGTCTGTGCCGTGTTGATTGTGGAGTGCATTCACAGTATGGTCAGGAGAGGTAGTCAGGCGGTGGGTCCAGGGCCCGGGTTTGGGGCCCCTGCGGTGGGCGACCCGGTCTGGACCTGGAACTGCGCCAGCTGCTCTGGACTGGCCAGGTTCTTCAGCAGCGTGTTCTCCTGCTCCAGCTCAGAGTTCCTCTCCATCAGCTCCTTGATCTGCTCCTTCAGCACCTCCACCTCCTCACGCACCGCATACATCAGGTGACTCTTCACCAGGTCCTGCGCAAACACAACCAGACGTTACCACGACACACAAGAGCTTGAGACAATGAAGCCTCCTCTGCTCACCAAGGCTGTGTTTACTTGATCATAAATTCAGTAAAAACTGAAATATTAGCTGTTTTCTACATGAATATCTATTGAACCCTAATTTATTTCTGTGTATTTTCAGCATCATTACTCCAGTCTTCAGTGTCACATGATCTTCAGAAATCATAATAATATACTGATTTACTGCTCAACAAACATTTCTGATTATTATCAATGTTGAACACAGTTGTGCTGCTCAATATTTTTGTGGAAACCGTGATGCATTTTATTTTTCAGGATTCACAGATGAATAGAAAGTTGAAAAGAACAGCATTTATTTCAAACAGAAGTCTTTTCTAACATTATAAATGTCTTCACTGACACTTTTGATCGAATTAATGCATCCTTGATGAATAAAAGCAGTAATTTCTTTAAAAAAACAAGCGTTACTCCATATACACGTATATTCCTTACAGAGATTCCCATCATCACGGTTTGGACATGAGCGTGAGGATAGCAGGCATTCTAGAGTCAGCTAAAGCTCTAGAGAGAGATGTTAGAGCCATCAGCGATCAGGACTCTGTATGCAATCTTTAGGGGAACAGAATGTTCTTCATCCAGAGGGTGGAGCTGCTGGGTTATTCAGGGCATCTGTGTCAGCGTTTGCCTAGCAACAAGCACAGGCTCCAAACAGAGCCGGATCCACACCAAACAAACACTCATCACATTACCAATCACATCCACAGCACCTTGCTCACTAACAATAAGCCAATTATTTCACATAGCGAGCAGCTGTGGAGGAGAACTAACTGTGTTAAATGAACCGTAGCCTGGCTGTTCTGCCGTTTTATATTCTGTATATCTACGACTGCATTATTAATGACATTAAACCGGTTTATTGGGCTTCTTGTCAGAAGTCTTTGTGTGATGGCTGGTTATGTAGAGATGATGTGAAGCAAAATATGACCCTGGAGCACAAAACCAGTCATAAGGCTCAATTTTGTGACTTGAGATTCATCTGAAAGCTGAATAAATAATCTTTCCATTGATGTATGGTTTGTTATGATAGGACAATATTTGTCTGAGATACAACTATTAGAAAATCTGGAATCTGAGGGAGCAAAAAAATCTAAATATTGAGAAAATCTCCTTTAAAGTTGTTCAAATGAAGTTCTTAGCAATGCATATTACTAATCAAAAATGAAGTTTTGATATATTTACGGTAGGAAATGTACTAAATATCTTCATGGAACATGATCTTAATATCCTAATGATTTTTGTCATAAAAGAGAAATGTATAATTTTGATCCATACAATGTATTGTTGTCTATTGCTACAGATATACCTGTGCTACTCATGACTGCTTCTGTGCTGCAGGGTCAGATATAATCATCATCATCATCATCATCATCATCATGAAGAGCAGCTCAGACTCACTCACCATGGCTTGCTCGATCTTGTTGTCTATGGCCACAACACTGGCTCCGGAGGAACTGTGGGAAAAACGAAAGAGACCCGGTCAGTTCATTGATCGACTGATTGATTGATTGATTGATTGGGATGATGTTGCATAAGATGTGCATAAACACACAGCAGGAGAAACAGAACAACGCGACGCTTCTGCAGATGAAGATGCTAAAGGATCCTTCAGATGGACATTACATCACATTCACAGCAGCATCGCGATATCATCATTAATATCTCTCTCGAATGAAGGTAATATTCACCTGTTATCTAGACTCTCAGCGCCCAGAACTGACGACAGAAACGAGATTGAAAAACTCCTCAGATGACAAACACCGACATCCATCGGCAGCGGGTAACACGGAGAATTCATTCTATTCCGCCATCAAGCGCCGAATCACACAAACCGATGCAGAAGCGTCACATTCTCGGTCCTGTGCGTGATTTCTCCCGATGATCGCCACACAAAGGCGCTCGGAATGAGATTACAGTGCGGGAGATCCGCGGACGCTGCGTCATTAGCATAATAAAAGAGGATTGAGCGCACGGCGGCGCGTCATTGGCTGAGAGCGCGGGGTATTTGACTAATCTATGCCGAGCCCCGCCCCCGCGGCTGCTCACGAACAGAGCCGAACGAAGCCGAAGAGAGCCGACAAGGGAGCGTGCTTATTTCCCTGTTTGCAAACACAATCGCTGCTTGTTTATCAAAATATCAACACGTTCCAAAGGAAATTCCCTATTTAAAAATAACTACTATCATTATACTGTTTATTTATATTATTTTTGACGCATTTCAGGTTGTGCTGCTAAAAAAAAAAAAAAAAGTAACTTTTCTTTTTTTTGTGGTGCAATAGCCTGGCTCGTTAAATTTTAAATAAAACTAAGCTATTATAATAATAATAATAATAATGGTCCACAGGAAACATTATGCAACAGAATAACACCCATAATAACTCAAACCTATTAGTATTATAAAGAAAGAGAAAGAAAGAGGCCACAGACTATACAAAAATGATAAAAGAAAAAATCATTAAGCAACAAATGAGTTTATGTAAGCGGTAAAAGAGCAGAACTCTTTCTCATCTGTCTTCAATAGATGAAGCACAGACTTGATTCTAGGTCACATTTACATTTATTCATTTAGCAGATTTCAAGGACTACAAATCATATACGTGTGTGTGTAAATGTATAGAGATATGTAATTTTGTATATATACACTCACATATACCTATACACATATAGGATACATATGTATATATACACATGTGAACCTGGAGCACAAAACCAGTCATAAGTGTCCATTTTTCAAAATTGAGATTTATACATCATCTGAAAGCTGAATAAATAATTATGTATTTTTTCCATTGATGTATGGTTTGTTATGATAGGACAATATTTGTCTGAGATACAACTATTTGAAAATCTGGAATCTGAGGGAGCAAAAAAATCTAAATATTGAGAAAATCTCCTTTAAAGTTGTTCAAATGAAGTTCTTAGCAATGCATATTACTAATCAAAAATGAAGTTTTGATATATTTACGGTAGGAAATTTACTAAATATCTTCATGGAACATGATCTTTACTTAATATCCTAATGATTTTTGGCATAAAAGAAAAAATGTATAATTTTGACAAACTCGAAATCACAAAAATGAAAAACTCCATCACACAGAGACACTGAAGCAGTGAAGTCACCAGAGTCACATGACCAGCCGCTGTTACATAAACAGTGCAGATCAGAAGATTCAGACACACATCATATAAACGTGTCCTGCGCTCTCACATGCTGCTCGTCTCGTCTCATCAACGCCTGGTACGCCGCATGAGCCCAACGTCCAGATACAGGACAAAGACTGAGCAGAGCAGATGCGTGTACAACAACACACGGAGAAACACACAGCCCAAGAACATCTACATCAGAACGAGACGGATGCTGAATAACAATTCAACAAATCCATCTACAGCACACACACACACGGACTGTTACAATCTGAAAATGAAAAACACACACACATGCACAGATGTGTTTGTGACCTCATGAGATACTTTATTAATCCCAAGGGGAAATTCATGCAAGTTAGAGAGAAAATCTTAAACTGGTCAAAATCAGTATAAATGATGAAAGTGAATCTCAGAACCACTGAAAATCAGGATTGTGAATAATTTACAACAAAACGTACAAACGTTTCAGATTCTGCACTGTTTGTGTGCGACTAATCAAATGTGTGTCAGTGATCACGTCTCTTTATTGAAGCTCAAGATGCTGTTTGGATGATCTCAGATGATCAGCTGGAGTTCAATCATCTCCGGTGCTCACACATCATTAAACTTCTCACTCAATTTATGATATAACTTATGGAAATAATTGTTGTATTAAATCATACATTTTAGGAAAATATAAGTACCTTTCTATTTCTTTGCAATAATTTGTGAAATTTACTTGCAATTTCCGAGTGAAGTGTGTATGTAGACGCGCACAGATTTTCTGATAACGATAATTACAGGATATTTTGCTGGTATCTCAAGGACTGCTGTGGATGGCTGACTATTGAAGTTTTGGATATTCTTCATATTCTGTGTGGTGGTCAGTTCACACTGATAGAAATTAATCTTCTCTAATAAGTTTGAGTTGATTTTTTTTTTTACTTTTATGGGCATTTTTACCTTTACAAAGCAATTTTTTTCTAAAAGTATGCATAATGTTTTGAGTCAAATTACTACATTTATTCAATCAATTAAGACATTTGGGCTGTTACCAAACAAATAAAATCACTTCAGTATCAACAAAATTCATCTTTGCAAAGCAGAGGAAACACAGAAGCTACATCTGAAGTGGTGTTTAGATGCGTTTACACACCGTTTAATGCATTTAACCTGCAATTACAAATGCATACATTTTTTCATATGTTAAAAATAAAACAATGAATACTGTTATTTGAAATTATTTAAATAAAAAGAAACTTTAAATGTGAAATGAAAACCGCCGCCACTGGTTTTTGAAAAATACTTGATAAATGTCAAAATCGCACATCGTTAAAACAACAATTACGATTATATGATATATAAATCGCACACTCCTAGTCTCAATGTTACATCACAGTTGGCAACACTGTGAGGAAGATGAAAATATCCACACAATGCCAGACTATGGTTGCCATAGCAACATCAAGGAGGCACTAAGAACCCCTTTTCCACCAACGCAGATGGAAAACTACATGAGCTGCTCTGTGTGTGTGTGTGTGTGTGTCCTGCACTGGGAAATGCTGTCAGATGAGCTCTGCAGTGACAAGCTGAATTATCACTGTTTGCATTATTCTTGCATAATTAGTATCCATATATGAGCTCATTCAGATCTCAACCGTTTGTCTCACTGTAGGACTGCAGTCACTCTGGACAAAAGCGTCCACTAAATGGTTTAAAATATGATTAAAAATGCTGAAAATGACAACTGTACAAAAACACACACATATACAAAATACATTTAACCTAAAATACTGATGCTGAAGAAACACAAATCCATGTCATCGGTCCACTTTCCACTATCCATGAGTGTGTTTCTCACATTTCATCACTCTGATGCAGGGCACATAGCAACTGTTGCTAAGGCATGCTGATTGGCTAGAGGTCTCTGTGCTCTTGCATAAGAGTCATGATGGGAGCGAGCACATCCAGATAAACACACACACACACACACACACACCACAGAACATCAGGAGCATCATCAGCTCCGGCGTGAAACCAGACAGACGTTCAGCTCTGATGCGTTTCCTCTGACGGACAGACTAATGAACAGCAGATGTGTGACAGACAGTACCTTTCGTTTTACACACAGTCTAAGACTAAAGCAGAGATTAATAATAAAAGTAATAAAAAAAGGTGCAGTGCAGTAATGCAGCTGATACTGACTCAAGATGAGTAACTGGATGAACGAAAAGTCTCAAGAGGAAACACATTCAGCTCATGTTTTAAACAAATAAATAAGAAGTTATTCAAAACGCTTATTTTGTTTACTATGTTGAGAGTTGCTGGAATCACGTTTGGTCTCATACTGTATGGTGTATCTTGTCAGTGTGTGCACTTGATTGGCCATTTTCAGTGATTAATAGGAAAGTGGGTTCAGCTGAATTCTAGCAGTGATTTGTTGGGTATAAAAAGGTTATTATACCGCACCAGCCCTCGTGTGAAGCCCTCTTACTGTGAAGACCATCGACTCCACCGGGCTAGGACACCGGCAAAGGATACAAGTATCGCTTTTTATTTTTCTTTCTTTCCCTTTATATGTTTACTATTGAAATGTTGTTGTATGCATTTGTCAATTTTTAATTTCTGTATTTTCTTAAATGGGTGTGTATAGAGTATTTACAGAGTGTTAACTTTCAGTTTTAGCTACTTTTGCTTATTTGTAAGTCGCTTTGGATAAAAGCGTCTGCTAAATGACTAAAAGTAAAGTAAGGTTACATTTTGCATTAAAAATGAAGCCCGTCTGCATTTATGCATTTAGCAGATGCTTTTATCCAAAGTGACTAACAAACATGTGACAAAAGCAATTCATCAGAAAGACAACTATCTTTGTAACACACAACGCCAGGTTTATTAGCTTATACTACATTAGGAAGTAAGCTAAAGAGGACGAATGCAAAGAACGAGACATTTGATTTGAGGTCCATAACCATTTTCACACACACTTCGTTCTCTGTCAGTTTCTCATTACTGTAATATAGGATTCCTTTACTGCAAGAAGAAATATGATCTGAACATGTTCTTG
Source organism: Barbus barbus (assembly GCF_936440315.1). NCBI lineage: Eukaryota > Metazoa > Chordata > Actinopteri > Cypriniformes > Cyprinidae > Barbus > Barbus barbus. The sequence goes on along the minus strand of NC_136753.1, from coordinate 30,671,681 downwards.
AGAGACTCATCCAATTTCATTTTATCTCTAAAGGAGATGAATAAAACTAAAACTGATGAAACACACACACATCTGACGTCTGGGCAGCAGAAATAGGGCACAGCGCGTGACGACTGCAGTCACATGAGCGCAGCCAGAGCTGCAGTAATGCATGCGACCGAGCACAGCTGCGAGTGGAGATTCACTGACACCTGAAGGACAAACACAGCACTGCAGCTGCTTCTGATCAAACCCATCACACACCTGCCTTCCCATCAGAGTCAGTCACTCATCATCTCATTTAAACCAAAGTGAAGAATAATATACACCAGTCTGTATCATAACAGAAATCTCAGAGATAAACAGTTATCTTCCTAAGATCAAGACAGTGGCTAATATCAGCTAAAACCAAGAGACTCACGCATAGAAAACCACAAAACCAGCAGAAATACTGTCACTAGACCGAAATATCAAAGCAGCACTGCAGTCTTCAAATGCTGAACATTTTACAACTTCATTCTATAATACCTCTGTAATGTGATCTGCACTGCTGCTCTATCTACAAGATGAATAAACGTGAATGAACAATACTGAATATTCAGATGATTTAAGACCAAGAACATCATATAAGTAAAGAGTCAGATTAAGGTTTCATGTTCAATATTAATAAGGAGGAATCACTGAATGAGCGTTTGAGTCACATGACTGATGCGGAGCACTGCACTGATTACATACGAGACACAGCGATGGATTCATACATCAGTGATTCAAACTCACACCGTACGGTACTGTACTGTACACACTGTACTGTAGACCGTATAGAGCAGGCAAACACTTCACACTGCACTCCACTGTCATCACGGGCCCTCATTACACTATACACACTTAATTCAGCAAGTGGCAGAACAGTCATTCTGTGCAATTATTTTTTATTCCAATACCGTGCTTTTGTCAGTCAGATCAAACAATGAGTCAAGAAAGATGTAAGATTGATTTGAAACTTTAATTTCAAAGTAAAATAAATAAAAGTACATACAATCAGTTGCTTTAATTTTCATGGTAAGAAGGGTTTAAAATTAAATTTTTACAGTTTCTATGAACTTTTGCAGTTTCTTGTTGAGAGCTTTTAGAGACATCCACGAAACAGACTAAAGACTATTAAAAATTAGACAGAAATTAAATTAAAAAAAAAATATATATATATATATATATATATATATATATATATATATATATATATATACACGCACACAGTTTTTAATGTGGTAACACTTTATTTTGAGGTGTCCTTGTTAGACGTTACATATACTTACTATAGAATTTGCACAAAATAATGCATAGTTGCATGCAATAACCCTAAACCAAACCCTAATCCTAAACATAACCCTATAAGTACATGCAGTTAATTAATACTCAGTACTTAAATGTATAATTGCACTGTAACAAAGACACCTTAAAATAAAGTGTAACCAAATGTGTAAATATATGTGGATGTTTCTTGCTCTCTTAGAGCTGCCAGCCTGAAATGTGTTGTACCTCATGCAATTACAATAAAGCATCTCTTTCTTTCTTTTTAAACCTTTGCCAAGTATTAAAAATCAGTGAGCTCTTGACCAGACACACAGAAGATACGGTTACTGATGAAGCAGGAGGATGGGTGATCATGTGTGTCACTGCAGATATTATGGAAATATCAGACATATCATTCTGATTCATCAGGACTAAAGAAACATATGAGCACAGGAAAAACTACTGACAAAAACAGAATAGAATATTAAATACATAAAACACTGAACAGATGACTGAAATTACAAAAGATGCCACATGATTTATATTTAATGCTCTGGTTAAACACCTGAGAGATACAGATCTATCAGAAAAACTGAAAAATCAAGCAGAATTCATGATGTACTCGATAACTTTAACCCTGTGGATGGTAAACAGGCCGCATCACGCAGGTGATTCAGAGCTGATAAAGATGACGCTCACTGAGAACAGAAATCAATCCACATTCAATGCAAACACGAGGATCTGAAGCATCAACTGCATTAAATCCCTGCAGGACGTGATGAGCGTAACGACACGCAGCCACCGCAGCATCAGCACCACACTCACAAGAGCATCTTCTGCTGAGTCACTGCAGATGCGTCACCATGGCAACCAGACCGGTCAATCCAACACGCTAGAGCTACTGACCACACTCCAGCAGACAGAGATCAGGCTGATTGCTGGGAAAAGTTTTAAAAGAGATGGAGAAAGAGGAACGACGGACGAGTTCTCTGGAGACGAGCGGATATATTTAGAGGCACTAGATTACCCTGACATTGACCACAAACAGAACAGAGCGCCTCGTTCAAGGACAAACTCATCAAAACACTGCAGGAGAATCACACTAAAGCTCACTAGAAAGATTATGCTATTAAAATGTGTCACTCAGGAATCAGAGTTCTGCATTACAATAATTTGGGGTTTATTGACATGCTAATAACCTCACAATACAAAAATCTTAATGGTCCTAAAAAGGGAATGCAAAATATTACAACTTTCTCTGATTTTGGAGTTGAAATATGACCAGAGTCCTCATTTATCAACAGTGCGTACGCACAGATGTGCTCGTAATGAGTGCTTACACACAGTTTCACGCAAAGTGTGAGATCTATCAACTAGCACTTATATGTAGGAATGTGTGTAAATATAAGGACAAAATATAGAACCTTTTCTACGCACTGTTGATAAACGAGGCACCTGGATTTGAGATTCACCCTTCAATGAGGTCAGATGCATAAAAATATCTTTTGTTGCTTGAAATAAAAAAAAAAATTTAAATTAAATATAGTTCTTATTTAAAAAGAGGTATATAATACACTTTTAATTTAAAAAAATAAGTTTGAAGTTAATGTACTAACAAAAATATTAATAAAATTATATAAACATTTAAAAATGTAAAAAATATATATTTTTTAAAAACTTTTTTTACACAAGTTTAAATGCATCAAGTTTACCTAAAATAACAAAAAAATTATATTAAAAAATAAAAACATAAAAAAAACAAAAAAAAACACAATAAATTATATATAAATTTGAAATAAATAAAAAGAAACTTCAAAAGGCATCTCAATTATCCTAAAATAACACTGAACACAATCACAGTCATCACTCCCTCATAAACAAGTGGTTTTGAGTTTGTCTCTTACCTGTCTTCATCTGCTCCAGTCGAGACAGCAAAAGCACCGGCAGCTCCGTCCTGTCCGAGAGCAGCAGCAGCCGGTCCTGCGAGGCCTGCCCTGCCTCCAGCAGCCAGTGACAGCAGCGTGTGGTGCTGCAGCAGGAGCCGCTGCGCATCTTCCAGCTGCGAGGCAGTCACGTACGCGGGGCCCGCCAGGTGCAGAGGGGCCCTCAGCGGCTGCAGGTCGCTCTGAGCAGAGCCGGAGCTGCGGGATGAAGACAGCTGCGCTCCAGGTTGGTCCGGGTTGATGCCCATCTGCAGGGGCCTCGGAGACACGGGCCCCAGAATCCCGATGGACACTGGAGGGGCTCTGGGCGACACTGCGTTCGGAATCGGAGGAATCTGAAGAGGTTGGACGTTTGCTGCGATCTGAGCGTATTCCACCGGAGCGTAGCTGCTCTGGGGCTCTACACTGTAGGATCGTACCGGAGCGGATGAGCTCTCCGTCGGAGGAATCAGGTGAGCGCCTGCGTCTTGAGCGTAAACCTGCTGGACATCTCCTGCGCTGCCGCTCAAGGTGCTTCCAGAGGAGCTGCCGCTCGTGGTCTCGTGCTCTGATTGAATGAGGCTCTCCACGGCTCTGTGAGCGACGGACGCGGCGTCTCCAGCTGGTGCTTCTTTTTCGTAAAACTCCGTACAAGTCCAGCGTCCTTTCCGAAACGGCTCCGTGTTGGAGTCTAGCTTCACCACCCTGAAGCGCGACGCGGTGGTCGCAGGATTTGCGGATACAAACGGCATCGTAGCTCCAGCGGCGGAGTCCGTCGCGACAGAAACCGAGCTTGACGCGGATCCGCCGGCCTCCGCTTGAACGGAGCGTCCGCTCGGGGCCAAAGCCTGCTGAACGACGGGGATCGCGGAAGGAATCGTAGAAGGAGTCGTTGAAGGAGTCGTAGAAGGAGTCGTTGAAGGAGTCGTAGAAGGAGCCACGGATCGTCCGGTCTTGTGATGATGATGATGGACGCCGTTGACCATGTATCCCTGGTGCATCACCGGCTCGTTAGGCGACGCGACTCCCGGCGTCTCGCCGCCGTGTAAACTATTCAGCGTCTCCTCAGACGAGCTCCGCTCGGGGACGCCGGTGTCCGTGGCTCGGGAAACCGACACGTCGAGGATATCTGACGACGACAGGTCCTCGGTGTGCGACTCGTCCATGTCGTCGTAGCTCTCGGTGTCTTCGGCGATGCTGTTGTTGGCGCTGGCGGAGGACACCTGCGCGGGCAGGACGCTGGTGATCTGGAAGCCACTCTTCTTCTTCACCGTCGGGATACCGAGACTGTGCGGCCCGGGGGACGACGAACCGGCCGGCGGCGGATGCGCCATCGCGGCGGTCGTCGGTAAACGGTGCGCTGGAGCTGATGAACACGCTACAGTCGGTGCAGTGACGTCGTTATCAAACCGTTTATAGTCCCCATTTAAAGAGTCTGACAGCTGCTCCGACGGATCTCTGCGCGGCTAGCGATCAGCGAGTGTTTATGATGAATAACGCAGGCTAGCGTCGGCTAGCTCCCGGTTAGCACGTTAACCGCACCGGTTGGTTAACAGACAACGAACTCAATCCATCAGCAGAATATCGTTAACTTTATGTCCTGACAGAAATACGCGGTTGTGTCAACGACACGCGTCAGTTACCGGCTGATAAACGAACATAAACAGACCGTCGACATCACCTCAGAATTGCAGACGCTCCTCCGAACTCTTGATTTGAGTGAATTCGGACTCAGACGCTCCGAGTCGCCGGTTAAATCCGTTTCACGCCGCTTTCTGCTCTCAGGCCTGCGTGAGGAGGGAGAAATGGCTTCATTCGCAGGTTTGCTGTCTCATCCCGTCGCTGTCTCACCGCTGCTGAACGCTGTTAGCACGCTAACCGACGAGCTAGCAGCGGTGGTGACGCCGGCAGGGGCGGGGCCGTGGCGCGCAGGACACGCCCACCGCTGATCCGGGAATGCAGAGACGTTATGGAGTCATTCATTAGTTTTCACATCTGTTTGTGAAAAATATATAAATTCTAAAAATATATATAAAAATATTACATTATAAAATATACATAAAAAGCATTTTAAACCATTTTATTGTTGTTATATTTTACATGGACTAATTAACCTTTTAGTATTGCAGTGTAAATAATTTTAGTGTAATTGTTTTCAGTGACACTGAAGTAATAATATTGCAGTAAAGCATCTGTAACAATACATCACAGATATAATTGCAAATTTTAAAAAGCTATTTATATCTGAAGAGTTCAGGTGTAAAAGCCTCTAAGTGCGTCTGAAATGTTCTAAAATTAGTGTTTTTCTCAGGTTCCTGTTTAAAATTTTAATTATTTCACTTTAATAGCAATGAAAGAACCTATTCGTTGCCATTAAAGTGAAATTACTGAACCTTTGCATCTGAATTCTTCATACACACACATATATATATATATATATATATTAAAATATTACATGGACTACTTAAACGTTTTGTTCTTACATATAAAAAATACCAAGATTTTTTTCCTCAGAAAAAGAGTTATTCAGGAAAGATATCTGTATTAATTCATTTTATGAACACTTTAATGTTTCATTTGCATTTGTTTCAGTATTAGTTTATTTGTGTTCATGTAAGATAATATAACTAGTTATTGAGTCAGCTCAGGTCCATTAAACAATGGCAAGAGATACAACTTTTGATTTTAATAATATATTAGTAAGTGCTGAAATTAACATGAACTGAAATTGATAAATGATTGTTTATGATGAATTATTTTTATTCCTCGTTTGTAATTTGCTTTGAACAGAAGCATCCACTAAATGAATAAATGTAAATATCTGGAAGCATTTTCACTAACTAATGTTAACAAATGGAACATTATTATAAACATGAATGACGACACAGAAATGGGAGCATATCCACAGCCAGTAAAGTTCAGACTGATTTCATTGCATAATAAACAGGCAGTGTATTGTTAGATTAGCGCTTGAATTGAGTGGCGCGTCACAGCCGATATCTGACGCACACATGATCTGAGGAGCTGAGGGACAGGACTGTGCAGGTTACAGGTTTGTTACAGGATAAACCTGCAGAACATTAAACACGACAGACGTCAGCATCTCCACCCTTGATGGATGTGACACATGAACAGCTGCAGGTGAAGACGGAGCTCATAATCAGTCAGATTCACACACACCTCTCTATTCACTGCCTCTGAGAGAATCACAGTCAGAACAAGAGCTCAAAACAGATCACACTCATTCATATCCATTCATTAGGAGTCTTTTAGAGCGGTCAAACGATTAATCGCATACAAAATAAAAGTATAAATACACACACATGCATGTATATATTCCAGAAAAATATTTTGTGTTTATATATTAAATATATTTATATATAATATAAATTATATGAATATAAATATATACATGTAAATATTTTCAAAATATACACTGTATGTGTGTCTTTATATACACATAATAAATATACACAGTGCACACATATTAGGTAAACAAAAACTTTTATTTTGAATGCGATTAATCACAATTAATCGTTTGACAGCACTAGTCTTTTCTTTTGAAAGACCAAACATCTGATTAGTAAACAAAAATGAAAAATAATAAAAAAAGTTTGCTTGTCTTTGTTTCCACTGGATTTAGTTTCTAAAGTCACTATGAATCACTGGATGTTCTCAGATGTTCCTCTCCTGAGGAGAACCACCAGATCCACCATCAGTCGTGTGTTTGTGAAGAGTCTGGTCCTTCACCTGCTCATCTGATCTGATTCTCTTCACACATCAGGAGAGTGTTTCCTCAGACTCGCCACATACTAACTGCTGAGCAAACAGCTGCTGGAACACACTGGGCCGCTGCAGACTCTCCTTCACTCGTGTGTTCTCTCCAGCGCTCTCGGAGCGTCTCTCGTGTGATCGGTCGATCAGGCCATCTGTCTGAGGATCTCCGTCTCTACTGACGTCCTCATCGCTTGTGTTCACAGACACACTGATCTCATGAGAGTCTTTAGCAGCCAGACCGAAGAACCCGCTGCGGACGATGAAACGGATGCACTGGAGAACCACGTTCCTCTCGTGACGGATATCAGGAGCCAGTAACTGCACAACAAACACAGCATTCAGAAGTAATATTATTACAGTTTAAAGCAGCTGTTTTCTATGTGAATGTGTTAAAGTGTAATGTATTTCTGTGATCTGCAGCTGTATTTCCAGCATCATTACTCCAGTCTTCAGTGTCACATGATCTTCAGAAATCATAATAATATACTGATTTACTGCTCAACAAACATTTCTGATTATTATCAATGTTGAAAACAGTTGTGCTGCACAATATTTTTGTGGAAACTGTGATGCATTTTATTTTTCAGGATTCACAGATGAATAGGAAGTTCATAAAAACAGCATTTTCGAAATAGAAATCTTTTGTAACATTATAAACGTCTTTCCTGACACTTTCCATCAATTTAATGCAGCCTTGATGAATACAAGTATTAATTTCTGTCACAGACAAAAATAACCTCACAAATACTGTGTACACGAAAGCAGTGTGAACATACTGTTAAATAGGTGTGTGTGTGTGTGTGTGTGTGTGTGTGTGTGTGCATGTTTATGTGGTTTATGAGGACACAAATGTGTATAATGACATGGGTATGACAGAGGTATTACAATATGAAGGTGGTTTATGAGGACACTGCCTATGTCCCCGTAATTCAAAAGGCTTAAAAAACATACTAAATGGTGTTTTTTTGAAAATCTACAAATGCACAAAGTCTTCTGTGAGGGCTAAGTTTAGGTGTAGGGTTGGTGTAGGGCAATAGCACACACAGTTTGTTCAGTATAAAAACCATTACGCCTATGGAGAGTCCCCATAAACCACAAAAACCAACATGTGTGTCCGTGTGTGTGTGTGTGTGTGTGTGTGTGTGTGTGTTTTCTCTCACCATCTCTAGTAGTGTTGCTCGATGTCTCTGTGGCGCAGCATGTTTACAGGTTTTACCGCCTCGTCCTCCTCTCACCCCTCGACCGCGTCCTCTTCCTCTGCCGGCCGGGGCATGATGGGATTGCTGTGGTGGTGTGTGTGTGTGTTTCTCCTCATGCAGCGCTGGGATCCTCTGGACAGGAAGTGGAGGAGCATCCAGGAGCGTCTTATTCTCCTCTAAAGCCTGACTGACCCTCAGCACAGGAGCGTCTGTGATGGAGTAAAACATAAGAAATATAATGCAGCGTTTCAGCAGCAGTGCTTTCATGAGAACAGACAACAATATAAAATATAAAAACACTTTTTTTCCCTTTTTTTGAGGTGGCATATTATTCTTTTAAAATTGAATAATGCATTTTTTAAAATCATTTTACACCACATGAGCATCAGACAATAAGACTATATTTATGGAAAACTCAAGACTAATAAGATTTAAAATAATCTTAAAACGTTCTTTGTATAATGCATGAAAACATATGATATATCACATGATGCTGTATTGTAGTTCAGAATATGTATCTGGATATTTAGTGTAATTGTTATTTATTTGACTCTGATAACTAGAATAGTGTTGATGCTGAACATCATCAGGACCAAACTCGTACCGTCTGTGTTTCCTTCGCTCTCACTGGAGGTCATATCATCCCCATAGCTGGACATCAGTGACCCGAGGGCAGAGGTCATGCTCTTGGGGGCGACAGTGAGTCCAGTCTGTGTCTGCTGAACAGACTCGTCCTTATCAGACTCTGACAGAACACAAACAAAGTCTGATTGACTGAATGAAACGCAGTTCTGCATCATATCAGCATCAGCAGTGAGAGGAGACTGACCGGGGTCACTGCAGACGAGAGCCGCGAGAGGATCTCTGTCCTGATGCGGCCGCTTCAGATCCGTCTCAGAGCTCGTGTGACGCGATCCTTCAGACCCCCAGCGGTCAGATCCACGTCCCCTACCGCAGCTCCTGATGCGACTGCACACAGATCACGCTTAAACTCACTCCACATTCAGAAACAAAACACAGCGAAAGGAAGAGCACACCCAGAAACAGAAATCTGCTGAAAATCTGCTCATCCCAGATCAGGATGAGTGTGTTTCTTCATCAGGTTTGTAGAAATGTGTCTCTGCATCAGTGTCTCAGCAATGGATGCTCTGCAGTGAATGGGTGCCGTCAGAATGAGAGTCCAAACAGCTGATAAAAACATCACAATAATCCACAGCACTCCAGTCCATCAGTTAACATCTGGAGAAGACTAAAGATGAAACACATCCAGCATTAAGATGTTTTTAACTAAAATACTATAGAGTCCATAATCCATAATAACTCTTCCTCCAGTGAAAAAGTGTTCTGGTCTGAATCAGGAGAGAAAACTGTGCAGATCAAGCAGCGTTTACAAGACAGAACAGATCTCACATCAAAATCCAGACACATATTTGTTTAGAGACAACAGGAGATGCACGTTTTCACTGGAGGAAGAGTTATTATGGATTATGGACTCTATAGTATTTTAGTTAAAAACATCTTAATGCTGGATGTGTTTCAGCGTTTGTCTTCTCCAGATGTTAACTGATGGACTGGAGTGCTGTGGATTATTGTGATGTTTTTATCAGCTGTTTGGACTCTCATTCTGACGGCACCCATTCACTGCAGAGCATCCATTGCTGAGACACTGATGCAGAGACACATTTCTACAAACCTGAAGAAGAAACAAACTCATCCTGATCTCAGATGACCTGAGGATGAGCAGATTTTAATCTGATCAGAAACGCACCTGAACTGAGCCGTCTCCAGCACGTCTCCTCGCTGCTCTTTCATCTCCATCAGCTTCAGCTTCTTCTCTGTGTTTCTCAGCGTCGGATAGTTTCTACACATATGAAGGAATTCAATAATAACACTACTTTCTTCTGTTTTGCTTGTAGAAGTGTTATATAATAGGGCTAAAAACAATTAATTGCTTATTACATGCGTACAAGGCTAGAAGCTCAGCAAATCAGTCGATATACTACTGTGATTGTAGTCGTTAAATATAAATGTAATTCATATAAATTCATGCATCACCTAATTTCATCATAATATATAGGCCTGGCCTACAGAAAATAACATTTATGTTTAATCTATCTAATATCGTGTTGGTCATACTATACAATCATTTATTGCTCGTCTTTGTTGAAGAATACAGAACATAAAGAGCTTTAAATATTGAAACAAAGAGCAATATTGGTAAAAAAAATAAAAAACAATTTTTCTAGTTCTAGCTGATGTAAAGCAGAGTAAAGTCCGTCTCACTTGCGTCTCTCCTCTCTCCATCTGGCGATGTCCTCTGCCGTGTCCAGTCTGATCCTCTTGGCTCCTGGAGCGTGATTCTGCAGGAGAACAGCAGCGTTACACATCTTTAAACACCTAAAACACACTCACACAGCTATAACGAGAACTAGATTAGTGTCCACACCAGGGGCCTGTTTCAGAAAACAACTTTACCAAATAAGACAGGCTTCTTTCAGTTAGTCTGACTCATTTTGAACCAAATCAACTGACAATAAGTCAGACTAACTGAAATAAGCCTGTCTTATTTGGTAAAGTTGTTTTCTGAAACAGGCCCCAGCAGATGATAATGTTCTGTTTATTATAAACACACTGTAGTTTAGTGTCGCTTTAAATGCTCGAGCACGGATTCTGATTGGCTGTCAATGTTTTTAGCATTGTTAAAGTCGCTCTGAAAGCGATTCCAGTGATTGTTTCTCTGTCTCATTATCATTATTGTCAGAGCCGATACTACCTATATGCAAAAATATGCATGCTGCGTAAACACCAGGGGGTCCCTTTTGCTCTCAAAGATGATTTCATTTTAGTTTAGTTTATGATTTTGGCCAGCGGTTATGAAAACATGAATGTTCATTTCCTGCAATGCGGTGAATATCGTTCATAACTTTTGTTATGAATCAGTTTATGTTTGATTTTAAATGGTGAAGTCTTTGCAGTGCATTTCCTATTTTAACCCTTGTGCGACCTTATGGACATTTTTGTCTTTTTCAGTTTTTTTTTTATCATTTTGCCTGTGTGTGTTTTTATTGGAATTTTTATATTTTACCCTCATTTCCTTTAATAAATCTATTTTACACGCCGCAAAAACATTGTTCCTCTCAGGACCTTAAAGACAAAAATGTCCCCATTGAAACCCATTGAAACTGCTATTTTTAATCCCATTTAACTATAAAATGATGCAGTCTTTGTTAATAGGCTTTCATTCTGCTTGCAAGGCTTCAAAATGTACATTTTTACCAAATGGATTTTCTCAGGTTTGGCCTATAAAGCAAATCCTCACATTTTCCCTGTTTTCTGCTTTTGCTGTATTATAGAGCAGATTGGATAAATAATGCAGCTGTAATTGTGTGGATGTGTTGATATGCCTGTCAGAGTGTGGTGTGTGTCCTAAAAAAATAAATAAAAGTGTGTGTGTGTGCACCTGTAATGTTTGAGAGAGAGAAATTATACTGTCCTGGAATCATAAATCCCAGCGCTGTGTTTGCCAGCGGAGCTTTGCTGAATCTAACGGGAAAAGTTTGGAACGGCACCCAAACACAATCTCACTAAAAGCTCTTTTTTCAAGATATCAACCTCAAATTTGGAACACAGCTTGTTTAGATTTATGGCTTTGATTTTCCGGCAATTTTTGTGTTCAACATGTTTTATAAAATATGTTTAAAATATTATATAAAATATATATTTTTTTTACAACTTTTTGAACTTCAACAATAATCTGCCACGGGTCTTTTTTAAAATGAGACCAAATTTAAGTCTGTACTCCCAAACTTCAAATTTATATGACAGTTTTTAGACATGGACATTTTTGTCCTCGATGAACCTATGTGACCCTGGACCACAAAACCAGTCATAAGTGTACATTTTTTGAGATTACATCATCTGAAAGCTGAATAAATGATCTTTCCATTGATGTATGGTTTGTTATGATCGGACAATATTTGTCTGAGATACAACTATTAGAAAATCTGGAATCTGAGGGAGCAAAAAAATCTAAATATTGAGAAAATCTCCTTTAAAGTTGTTCAAATGAAGTTCTTAGCAATGCATATTACTAATCAAAAATTAAGTTGAGATATATTTACAGTAGGAAATTTACTAAATATCTTCATGGAACATGATCTTAATATCCTAATGATTTTTGTCATAAAAGAGAAATGTATAATTTTGATCCATACAATGTATTGTTGTCTATTGCTACAGATATACCTGTGCTACTCATGACTGCTTCTGTGCTGCAGGGTGTAACTTTTTTTAATTGATGCACAAGGGTTAATCAATTTCTGTGTAGTAGGCTAATACAGGTTAAATTTTATTTGCACAATTATTTCTGTTGTATTTGCCCTATGGTTTGTAATTTTCTTCCTTTTTTGTATTACTGACTTTTTTAACTCACTGTTGTTTGACAGTGAAACTGCTCTGAAAGACTAGGTTAAGGGGTTGGGGAGCATTTGGGGGTTTTTAATTCCCACAGACAGACATAGTTTTCCTTAGGGCCCTCAGAAGTGTCGGATCGGCTCTGATTATTGTTGTGGACCTGTGATGTTCAGCAGGAGCTTCTGAAGAGGACACTCACGTTTCTCCAGTGGATCTTCACCAGCTTCTCGTGTGCAGTGAAGCAACAGTCTTCAACAGAGCACTGCAGACACACAGAACGAGCAGAAGAGCACTAATGAGACGCTGTACGTCAGAGGACAGCCTCATATGAATAAGCTGCAGTGGCTCACCTTCACGTGCTGTGAGATGTGTTCATCATATTTGTCTTGAGTTTTGAAGCCTCGGTCACACGTGTCACAGAAATGACTGAACTCAGGCTCTTTCTGCTGCTTCTGCTCAAACACACGCATCAAACCTCATCATACAGGACACATCAATCAATGGAACAGACAGATGAAGATCAGTGTCTGCATTTACCTTTCTACCCCAGTGATGCTGCGCTGGACCCCGCCAGCCGTGAGGATGAGGATAATGATGAAGATGACCTGAGAGAAATGACATGAGGTCAAACAGAGAAATTATTATACAACTCACCGTTTCATATAACAACCACAACAACAGTGAACTAAACACACGAGTATACTAACTGACCGGTGAACTGTTCACATGATACTAACTGACCAGTGAACTGTTCACATGATACTAACTGACCAGTGAACTGTTCACATGATACTAACTGACCAGTGAACTGTTCACATGATACTAACTGACCGGTGAACTGTTCAAATGATACTAACTGACCGGTGAACTGTTCACATGATACTAACTGACCAGTGAACTGTTCACATGATACTAACTGACCGGTTAACTGTTCACATGATACTAACTGACCGGTGAACTGTTCACATGATACTAACACTAACTGACCGGTTAACTGTTCACATGATACTAACTGACCGGTGAACTGTTCACATGATACTAACTGACCGGTGAACTGTTCACATGATACTAACTGACCGGTGAACTGTTCACATGATACTAACTGACCGGTGAACTGTTCACATGATGATACTAACTGACCAGTGAACTGTTCACATGATGATACTAACTGACCGGTTAACTGTTCACATGATACTAACACTAACTGACCGGTTAACTGTTCACATGATACTAACTGACCAGTGAACTGTTCACATGATGATACTAACTGACCGGTTAACTGTTCACATGATACTAACACTAACTGACCGGTTAACTGTTCACATGATACTGACCGGTTAACTGTTCACATGATACTAACACTAACTGACCGGTTAACTGTTCACATGATACTAACACTAACTGACCGGTTAACTGTTCACATGATACTAACTGACCGGTGAACTGTTCACATGATACTAACGGACCAGTGAACTGTTCACATGATACTAACTGACCGGTGAACTGTTCACATGATGATACTAACTGACCGGTTAACTGTTCACATGATACTAACACTAACTGACCGGTTAACTGTTCACATGATACTAACTGACCAGTGAACTGTTCACATGATGATACTAACTGACTGGTTAACTGTTCACATGATACTAACACTAACTGACCGGTTAACTGTTCACATGATACTAACTGACCGGTGAACTGTTCACATGATACTAACTGACCAGGTATGTGATACTAACTAAATTAACAGTTTACTAGGTACATTAAACTGATACAACTAGATATATGATACTAACTAACTGAACAGTTAACTGGAAGTGTAATACCAAATAAATGAACAGTTTACTGGGTGCATGATACTAACTAGATATATTATGAGACTAACTAACTAGATATATAATACTAACTAACTGAACAGTTAACTGGGAATGTGATACTAATTAACCAAGTACACAATACTAAGTGAACAGTTAACTAGGTGTGTAATACTAACTAAACAGTTTACCAGGTACATGATACTATTAATAACTAGTTAACTGGGTACACGACACCCTGAGGACAGGGATCATCCTTTGCTCCTAACCCGTGGCACCCGTCCAGATAAACACGACAGAAGCATGTGCTAAAGGCACCTCTCAGAATACCATGGTATTACCCTGGTACAGTGAGCTCGTGTACCTGCGTACTGTTGCGGCTGATAGTGTCCGGTCCAGGGTCCGGTCTGCACCGGTTGAGTCCAGCTCCAGTCTCGGGACGCCTCGAACTTACGGTTGTTCTGCAGCGCGGATCCGCTCCAGTGAGACGCCGCCGGAGGCCCCGCTGCTGCGGTGAAGCTCGGCGGCGGATACCGCTCGTGTTCCCCCATCATGACCGACACAGCGCCGCTCGAGTTCTAGACCGGTTCCGATCAGCGTTCTTACAGTCACATAAACACAAACACGTGCTGCTGTTACACACGAGCGTGCGCGTGCATTCTACGTCACTTCCGAACGCAGCGAGCGCGTGCTGACGCTAGATGACGCTATACGTCATCGAGAATAAGTACAGTTTTTGTTCGTATTTTGAATTAGATTTTATTTGTATAATTTCTGCTTTCATATTAATTTTAAAGTTTTAGAAATTGCGTTCAATGTTTTGTCATTTTTAGTAGTTAATATATGTGACCCGGCACCTGGAGCACAAAACCAGTCATAAGCGACAATTTTATGAAATTGAGATGTATACATCATCTGAAGCTGAATAAATAATCTTTCCATTGATGTATGGTTTGTTATGATCGGACAATATTTGTCTGAGATACAACTATTAGAAAATCTGGAATCTGAGGGAGCAAAAAAATCTAAATATTGAGAAAATCTCCTTTAAAGTTGTTCAAATGAAGTTCTTAGCAATGCATATTACTAATCAAAAATGAAGTTTTGATATATTTACGGTAGGAAATTTACAAAATATCTTCATGGAACATGATCTTAATATCCTAATGATTTTTGTCATAAAAGAGAAATGTATAATTTTGATCCATACAATGTATTGTTGGCTATTGCTACAGATATACCTGTGTTACTCATGACTGCTTTTGTGCTGCAGGGACAGATATATCTATACTATATCTTGTGTGTGTGTACAAATAAATATTACAGTTTTAATTTAACAACAGAACTTCATCACAAGCATGTTTGTAAACCTTTTTATTAAAACATAAAAATGATCAGAAACAATCGTACAAATGAAGAGTTTTCATAATCAAGTGAAGCACAAATACTGAAAACAGTCTAAACAACTGAACTTGTGTCAGTTTCCATTAAAATATTTAAACATCTTTAACTTTTGGTCCTCTTTAATCCTGGAGTATAACGTCTCTAATAATCCTGCCTCACATTCTCATCACCAGTCTTCACTGATTAGCACTTTATTTAGGAGCTGCAGGACAATCTTGCATAGATACTGTATAAATCAGTTAATAAATGTTATTATCTGGCGTGATAAAGCCCTGCATGTGACGGCGTCTGATCACACGATGCTGGCGATTCCTCTCCATTCTCACTGATCAACGGCCAGTGGTTTGGATTCTCTTCATACCACTGTACTGAAAACAACAGAGACACGTCATATTCTTCATCATCATCATCATCACACACAGAATCATCTGGAATCTCTTACTGGTCCGTCTGATTCCTTCCTTCCAGGTTACTTTGGGTCTCCAGCCCAGTCTGTGCAGTTTGTCTGATATCATTGGATACCGGAGCTCCGTCACCGGACTGCAGAAATGTTATGAACATTAATTTATTAATATCAATCTCAAACATACAGTACGACAGCACACATTCATCACACACCGGTCCTCAACAAACTCCATCCAGTCCTCCAGCGCTTCCTCAGAGACGTCCTTCACTTTCTGTCAACAGGAAAGAGTGGATTGTGAATTACTCTGATTAAGAACGGTTCATCTAACACTGAGCTGGTCATGTGGCTCTTACCATCTTCACTAGTTCTCTGGCGAGCTGAATGATGGGAATCTCAAAGCTGCTCCCGATGTTGTAGATCTCTCCCAGAATGCCCTTCTCCATCAGCAACAGGAAGGCATCTGTGACATCGCTGACATACAGGAAGTGTCTGGACTGCAGGCCTGAGCCCTGGATAGTGCTGGAGACAGCAGACACACACACACACAGTCTCACACACTCTCTTTCTCACTCACACACACACACACACACGCAGTCACACACTCACCACTTCTGATCCCGCTGGATGAACGACAGGAATCTGGGAATGACCTGAACAAACAAGCACACACTAATGAAGCGCTGAGGTCATGTGATGGTAATGAGGTCATGTGATGGTAATGAGGTCATGTGATGGTAATGAGGTCATGTGACGGTCAAACAGGCTGATCACGCACCTTCTCGTGATGCTGGTGTGGGCCATAGACGTTACTGCTCCTCGTGATCAGAACGGGGAACTACAGCAGACAGATCAGAGAAAATACAGTGCAATATTACAATCTAGATCATTTCACAACATTTACAAACATTAATATGATATAAAAACAAATCAATGATATGGCATTCAATTTTAAAGTGTTTATTATGGAAGTATGAGCAGAACTTATGGAAGCTTGTTTACACAGGATGAAAAAATAAAGTAATAGTGACTTCTTATCTTCACAATTCTGGGTTTATCTCATAATTATGAGCTTATATCTCACTATTCAGATTTTTATGTGAGATATAAACTTTTAATTCTGTGAAAAATTCAGAATTGTGAAGATAAAAAGCTGCAATGACCTTTTTTATTTTTTATTCCATGCCAGAAAAAACTACTGTCAGATGCAAACTCAGATTTAAAATGCATTGTTCTTACCACATTATAGTCATGTATAATCTAACGAGAATTAGCACTAAAACTAATGGGAATTACACAACACTGAAAGTAAAATGTAGAAGATATATGGGGTATAATCTCATGACTGATACCTTGTGCTTCATCCAGTACGACATCACAATGCTTTCTGCCGCAGCTTTTGAGGCTGAGTATGGGTTGGTGGGTCTTTTTGGACTCAGTTCATCAAACGGCTGTGAAAACAAGATCCAGATCACACACTTCAGCTGACATCAAAATACAGCTGTACTAAACAGATCAACAGGAGACGGCTGGTTAGTCCTTTTCATGATATGAAGGCATGATGGTTCATCTACTCCAAAACTCAGTGTGTTTTCTCGAGGGCTTCAGATGCTCTGTTTGAGCTAGTGATGCACGCTTTATAAACACTGCTTCATGAAGCTCCAAAACCATTGTGAATCATTTGTTCTGAACCAGTGAATCGGAGTCACTTCAGTAAACAAGAACAGTTTCAAAACATTTCCAAATTTCAGTGGCTCTGTGAACTCATGAACCAGTGTCTACACAGAATTTATACCTGATCTCAGATCAGTTTTATACATATGTGACCCTGGAGCACAAAACCAGTCATAAGGGTCCATTTTATGAAATTGAGATTTCTACATTATCTGAAAGCTGAATAAATAATCTTTCCATTGATGTATGGTTTGTTAGGATAGCACAATATTTGGCTGAGATACAACTCAGATCTGATACAACTGAGGTCCAAGGTCAACGCAGCCGTCTACCAGGAAGTTTTAGAGCACTTCATGCTTCCTGCTGCTGACCAACTTTATGGAGATGCAGATTTCATTTTCCAACAGGACTTGGCACCTGCACACACTGCCAAAGCTACCAGTACCTGGTGTAAGGACCATGGTATCCCTGTTCTTGATTGGCCAGCAAACTCGCCTGACCTTAACCTCATAGAAAACCTATGGGGTATTGTGAAGAGG
The DNA here is from genome assembly GCF_936440315.1 of Barbus barbus. Classification (NCBI taxonomy): domain Eukaryota; kingdom Metazoa; phylum Chordata; class Actinopteri; order Cypriniformes; family Cyprinidae; genus Barbus; species Barbus barbus. The sequence goes on along the minus strand of NC_136753.1, from coordinate 30,653,264 downwards.
AAGATGCAATACGCCAGACCCAACAATTGAGAAGAGCTGAAGGCCACTATCAGAGCAACATGGGCTCTCATAACACCTGAGCAGTGCCACAGACTGATCGACTCCATGCCACGCCGCATTGCTGCAGTAATCCAGGCCAAAGGAGCACCAACTAAATATTGAGTGCTGTACATGCTCATACTTTTCAGTTGGCCAACATTTCTAAAAATCATTTTTTTTGCATTGGTCTTAATTGATATTCTAATTTTCTGAGATACTGAATTTGGGACTTTCATTAGTTGTCAGTTATAATCATCAAAATTAAAGGAAATAAACATTTGAAATATATCAGTCTGTGTGTAATCAATGAATCTAATATACAAGTTTCACTTTTTGAATGGTATTACTGAAATAAATCAACTTTTTCATGATATTCTAATTTTATGACCAGCACCTATATGTATATGTATATGTATATGTATATATATATATATATATATATATATATATATACATACATACAAACACATGCATGTATACATTTAAAAAAAATATGTTGTTTATAAATTAAATATAAAGTAATATAAGTATATACATGTAAATATTTTCTAAATAAATTGTGTGTGTGTGTATTTGTAAATATACACAATACACACACATATATATTATGTAACCAAATCTTTTATTTTGGATGTGATTAATCGTTTGACAGCACTAGTTTTTATGCAGGTTTTTGTTGAGTTTACTCTGTTCTGACCAGCAAGTGTCACCTGCATCATGTCAAGCGATTTGAAACGGTGAATGATTTTGGTTCCTAGCTTGTCCTCACCTGCTCCAGACTGTGTCCATACACCTCATCAGTGCTGATGTAGATGAAGCGCTGTACTCGTGCCTCAAACGCTGCTCTGATCAGAACACCAGTGCCGTCTGCATTCACACGCATGAAGCGTGACGGACACAGGAACGAGTTCTCTACATGAGATAAACACGTGAACGAGACACGCCGTCCTCTAGAGAGAAACACAGAGTCCTCAATGAACAGACAGCATTTACTCACCTACATGAGTTTCAGCAGCGCAGTGAAACACTACATCAATCTTCTCCGTCACAAAGAGATGGTTTATGAACAATGGATCGCAAACATCGCCCTGCGAGGAGAACAGAGTTCATCAGCTGTGGGTCAGCTCAACATAACTGGAGTGATAATTAGGTTAGTTGCAGAGGTGGACAGTAACCAAGTACATTTATTAGAGTATTGTACTTTTTGAGGATCTGTACTTTACTTGAGTATTATTTTTTTTGGAAACTTATGACTTTAACTTCACTACATCTGAAAGACAAATATTGTCCTCTTCACTTCACTACACTTCTATCAAGGTCCTGGAAGAAGAAAGTTGTTACCAGTGCTGGGGGTAACGCATTACAATGTAGTTCTAGACTAAATATCAACATGATCTTACTGTAGTTCTAGACTAAATATCTACATGATCTTACTGTAGTTCTAGACTAAATATCAACATGATCTTACTGTAGTTCTAGACTAAATATCAACATGATCTTACTGTAGTTCTAGACTAAATATCTACATGATCTTACTGTAGTTCTAGACTAAATATCAACATGATCTTACTGTAGTTCTAGACTAAATATCAACATGATCTTACTGTAGTTCTAGACTAAATATCAACATGATCTTACTGTAGTTCTAGACTAAATATCTACATGATCTTACTGTAGTTCTAGACTAAATATCTACATGATCTTACTGTAGTTCTAGACTAAATATCATCATGATCTTACTGTAGTTCTAGACTAAACATCTACATGATCTTACTGTAGTTCTAGACTAAATATCTACATGATCTTACTGTAGTTCTAGACTAAATATCAACATGATCTTACTGTAGTTCTAGACTAAATATCAACATGATCTTACTGTAGTTCTAGACTAAATATCTACATGATCTTACTGTAGTTCTAGACTAAATATCTACATGATCTTACTGTAGTTCTAGACTAAATATCATCATGATCTTACTCAAATGTACAAAATATCTTCATGGAACATGATCTTTACTTTTTTTGTGATCAATTTTTTATTAAGTGTTACTGAAAAAAATAACAGACATGCATCAATAAGAACAAAGTGCAACACACTAAATTTTCCTCGTTTAGATGCCATACAACCCACCCACCCCAGACGACCATCCAAAAAAAAAAACCTCCACTCCCTCTGCATCACAAAAATCAAAGGTATAATAGGTACAATCACAAATAGTCTAACAAAAATTATTACAGAACATGATCTTAATATCCTAATGATTTGTGTCATAAAAGAGAAATGTATAATTTTGATCCATACAATGTATTGTTGTCTATTGCTACAAATATACCTGTGCTACTGATGACTGCTTTTGTGCTGCAGGGTCACATATCTGTCTTTACAACTTTCACTTGTAATGAAGTAAGATTTGACCAGCAGTATCTGTACTTGGACTCCAGTAATGGAGTTGTGTACTTGGTCCACCTCTGGTCAGGTGTCAGTACCGGGATGAAGGTGTAGGAGATGCTGGCCTCCACAGAGCGCAGGTTCTTCAGACTGGAGCAGTACTGCAGCTGAAACACAGCAACAGCGACGTGTGACGCTTCATGGATTCATAAAACACTGATTCAATGCTGTTCAGAGACTCACATGATCAACGTTGATGATTCTCCAGTGTGGGAATCTGACGGCCAGAGCGCTGATCAAATGAGATCCACTGAGAACACAAATATAACCTCATTATACAGCACACACAAACACAAACACATATCTGACTCTTATAGTATGAACGCTGTTCGTCAGATCAAACGCTGCAGGATGGTTTCTATCTGATGTTTGAATCAGCAAAACCACATCCTCTCAAGAGTAGCTACTTCTATTGAATAAGTCCTTATACATTACCAGTCAAAAGATTTTCAACAGTAACATTTTGTTATGTTTTTAAAGACGTCTCTTCTGCTCATCAAGCCTCCATTTGTTCTATCCAAAATACAGCAAAAGCAGTAATATTGTGAAATATTTTTACTATTTAAAACAGCTGTTTTCTCTGTGAATATGTGTTAAACTGTCATTTATTTCTGTGATCAGAGCTGTATTTTCAGCATCATTACTGCAGTCTTCAGTGTCACATGATCTTCAGAAATCATTATAATATACTGATCTACTGCTCAACAAACATTTCTGATTATTATTATTATTATCATCAATATTTAAAACAGTTGAGTAGATTTTTTCAGGATTCTTTGATGAATAGAAAGATCCAAAGATCAGCATTTATCTGAAATAAAAAGCTTTTGTAACATTATATCATTCAAAAGCTTGGAGTCAGTATAATTATTATTTTTTTGGAGGGGGAAGAAATTATAGAAATCAATACTTTTATTTAGCAAGGATACATTAAATTGATCAAAAGTGATGATAAAGGCATTTATAATGTTACAAAAGATTTCTATTTCAGATAAATGCTGTTCTTCTGAACTTTCTATTCATCAAACAATCCTGAAAAAAATTCTACTCAGCTGCTTTCAACATAATAATAATGTTTGTTGAGCAGTAAATCAGTATATTATTATGATTTCTGAAGATCATGTGACACTGAAGACTGGAGTAATGATGCTGAAAATACAGCTGCAGATCACAGAAATACATTACAGTTTAACACATATTCACACAGAAAACAGCTGTTTTACATAGTCAAAACATTTCACAATTTTACTGCTTTTGCTGCATTTTGAATCAAATAAATGCAGGCTTGATGAGCAGAAGAGACTTCTTTAAAAAAGAAAAAGTTACTTTTAAAGTTACTTTTTATGGAAAGTAATGCGTTACTTTTGTGTAACTTCTCCTCATCTGGGCTGGGCATGCCGAAACACTTCATCTATTGATACATCTCAGATGTTTTTCACAATAAATGGCCCTTACTTTGATAGCCTGTTGTCTAAAGCAGTGACAGATTCAGTCATTTCAAGGGTTCAGATGTATTTTGATATTTTTGACAGTATTAAATCTCACATGAATCCCGCTCCTCCGGTCACCAGCACAGTGAGACATTCTCTGCAGCTCATATTCATCTGGAAATCCGTGTTTAATCCAGACTGTAGATCATTTCTTTGATTTACAGGATGCTTCGTAAACACTCCTCACGACAGTTAGAGCAGCGGTTTGCGGCAGCAGCGCTGACACGTATGAGCCGACTCTCGCCCCGCCTCCGCCGCGCTCTCATTGGTCGCTCTACTGCGCTAGACTGAACACGGTATTCCGATTGGATGCAGCAGACGCCGATCACAAAATAGTGGGCGGAAAAGGACAATATTACCTCATTGAATGCAGTGAATGAAGAGCATAAGATGAAATTATGTTTGTGTGCTTTATCATTCTCATTGCACTTTTATTCACATCATGTCCTGCAGAAGGGAAAACGGTTTCTGGGGTTTTCAGGAGCGACGCGGCCAGAGAAAATACTGGGCAGTACATTACAAGATTTCTGTATCATGGTGAGTGATATTAAACTGCATTTATGCTTTCACATCATGCATTTGCATTTGCTTCCATGCATTTGTGTTTTTGTTCACATGCATGCATGCAGGAATATTGCTGATGTTATGACTGATCGTATGGGTGTCAGTCTGATTTGACTTACTGTACATATGCATTATGATATTTGATAGGTGAGAATGGTCTGGTGGCGTATCGTGTGGATAATGTGCTGCTGGCCGTGCAGAAGGAGGCCAGACTGCTGCTGTTTCAGGGCTCGGAGGGCTTTGACAATCTGAGCTGTCTGGAGAGACTCACATCGGCTCACGTCTCCAGTAAGACTCCTTCACGTCTCACACCGCTTTAACAGCTTATCTTCAGTGCAACATGTCATTTCTAGGTGTGTGAACTTTGACCCCAGACTGGGCATGCACAGACACGTCACGCAGCTGCTCAGCTTCTTATGGGCTGGGAATAGAAAATCAATTCCGATCCAGAGTCGGATACTGGATTCGGATACTTGTTGTAAAATGAAGATTATAAAACCGGTCCTTGATTCTGATTGGCTGAGCTGTGTTTGAAGCTGTTGTAAATGACTCTACAATGTAACATACACCTTTGTTTACGTCTGTGTTGCTCGGCAACCACAACAGATTCTGAGGAACTACATTGTTTGGCGGAAGAATAATGTTCATTACATTTGATTTGTTTTGTGAAAGCTTGCTACATATATGGAATAACCCTTTTATAAAAGCAATAATCCCTGTGAAGCTGTGGTTTACAGTGAATGTATAACAGCTAAGAGGGTTTAGGCACAACTGTTATAAATTCACTGTAAACCACGGCTTCTTGGGGCTTCTTGCTATCAATTCCTGTGCTTTAGCTGGAGAAAAGGCCTTATTATCTTTGACTCATTGATTCAGCAACACTGACTCATCCAGTAATGAAACCAGTCCGTCTTCAGTGAGTCACTGAATCATTCAGAAATTCCCTCAGATTTTGTTTAGTTGTCTAATATTGTTTCTTCAGAATTGTGAGAGAACTCCCAGGCAGTTATGATCCTTGAATTTGGATATTAGGGGATACTGAATTATTAGCCTCGTCTCCTCATAAAAAGTATTTACTTTTGGCCGTTACAGCTGGGAAAAATGTACATTAGTGAACTGGAAGTCAACTCCTTCTCCGTCTAGAAAACACTGGATCATCGAACTCCTCTCATATCCATATATTTCCCCGAGAAAATCCTCTTCAGTGTTCGGAAATCTCAAAAACACTTCTGAAACAATATGGTGCATTTACCTTCTCTTATTGGAAATTAATTTCAAGGATGTACATTATTTTTCAATTTTTGGATTTTATATTTATAATTAAGACTTATTATATATTTTTTCTCTTTCTTGTTAGTTTTGCCTTTGTTAAAGAAAAATGATGTTTGTAATGTTATTTATACAATATATGTTTTGTTTCACATTATATAAATACAATAAATAAAATAAAAAGTCTGAATTTATCCAGAATCAGCTCTATTTTGCACATAATCAGCTCTTAATGGAGTCCAGTTTTTCTGCAGCCGGCTGATTTTTGTTCATGGTGTTCAGCAGCAATTAAATGTTTTGCAAAAAGAGACACAGAATAAATATGATTGATATCTAAATGTTTGACTTGACCACATCGGAATTGATGAAATTCAAACGATACCCAGCTCTATACGTCTGTCTAGAATCTTCTGATGTTTGCATGCATTAACGATGGATAAAGTAGTCTGTAATGTGATTTGTTGATCAATATTACAATAATATATCTGCTGCTGTAGCAAACACATATTTAGTTCACCCAAAAATTACAATTCTGCCTTTATTTACAGTTGTTCCAAACCTGTATGAGTTTTGTTGTTCCTGACGAATGCAAAAGAAGATCATTTGAAGAAAGTTGGGAACCAAACTGTTGCCGGAAGCCATTGACTTTCATAATAATTATTCCCTACTATGGAAGTGGATGGGTACCAGCAACTGTTTGGTTACCAACATTCTTTAAAATATCTTCTTCTTTTATGTTACACTAAATAAAGAAACTCATACAGGTTTGGAACAACTTGGGGGCGAGTAAATGATGATAAAATGAATTTTGTGTGAACTGTCCCTTTAAGGCAAGACAGCACAGGTGAAGAGGATAAAGAATAACTAATAGTTATCAACTTACTCACCCGGTTGATTGTTTACTTTGATCATTTCAAACATTTCTGTATTACAAGCTTTTTTAATATGCAGATATGTGCTAATTTGCATACATTTCTAGTACAAAAATCTAAACACTGGATGAAGCCAGTTTCAAAATGCTTGTTTAATTTTTTTGACATGGAGTCAAATGTTTTTACAGACAGAATTTTGGGTATCTCATTTTTGTCACTCAGAAAATACTTAGAACAGACAGAAAACAATATATTTCCACAATTTTGGGGGGAATAAAATGCATATAATCAAGCAAATTATATATGAACATATCCCTCTGTAAAACCTTCAGGATACAGATAAAATGTAATAAAAATGTAAAGTTTGGTGTAAGTGCTACTGAAGAGGAGATTTTTGGCTTAGTGTAGGAGAAAACAGCCCTTAAGAATATGTATTTTAATTGAAATCTATTGACACAAATAGATAAAGTGCTATAAAAGAAGCACTTAACAGTGTCTTTAGGATGTTTTCTTTCCACTAGTCTGAAAAAATACTTTATGAAACAATGTTTTTGCCTGCAGTGTCTCCCCTTAAAGAAAAAATAGTCTAAAAGGACAAAATTTATAGACATTTTTGAAGCAAATTTATTAATTGTAATAATACTGTTGACATCCATATAACTTTGACATTTTCAGTTAACCTGATTAAAGAGGAGCAGAACCAGACCATACCGCATCAGTCCGCTCCGCAGACGTGGCACGTGATGTATGTGGACCGCTACACCTGTCAGGACGGAGAGACGGACGCCGCGCTAGAAGACCTGCGCTTCCAGATCACCCTGATGAACCCAGACACCGCGGGGAACCCACTGGATCACTTCAGCGCCGAGGAGACCGGTCAGACTCACAAACACACGCCATATGTGACCCTGCACCACAAAACCTGTCATAAGCGTTTGTTATGATCGGACAATATCTGTCTGAGATACAACTATTAGAAAATCTGGAATCTGAGGGAGCAAAAAAATCTAAATATTGAGAAAATCTCCTTTAAAGTTGTTCAAATGAAGTTCTTAGCAATGCATATTACTAATCAGAAATGAAGTTTTGATATATTTATGGTAGAAAATGTACAAAATATCTTCATGGAACATGATCTTAATATCCTAATGATTTTTGTCATAAAAGAGAAATGTATAATTTTGATCCATACAATGTATTGTTGGCTATTGCTACAGATATACCTGTGTTACTCATGACTGCTTTAGTGCTGCAGGGACACATTTAACACTGTAAAGCTGCTTTGACACAATCTGTATTGTTAAAAGCGCTATATAAATAGAGGTGACTTGACTATATTCGTCGCAGGGCTCCACAGCTTCTACTTCATGCTGATCTTGGTGTATTTCGTGGCGTCGTGTATCTACATACAGCCGCTGTGGCAGGCGCTGAGCAAAGCTGGCCCGATGCGCACGGTTCTGAAGGTGTTATCCACCGCGCTTCTGCTGCAGGGAACATCCGTGCTGCTCAACTACATCCACATGGCCCGGTCAGAGATTTGCACGCTTACCTATACTTTATCTGCTTCACGTTTATTGCTATCTTCAAGGCCCTCTTATAACAGTAAACACAGATCATTGCATGCAATTATTTCTTCTGGACTCAAAACCCCTTTTTTCTTTTTGTTCTTTAAATTTGGAGGAGCATTTTTGAGTGTCCTTACCACCACAGGCAGACTCTATAGAAGCAAAAACTGCTTACCTTTAGTGGCCTGTTTGTGTTGTTATGATAGGACAATATTTGTCTGAGATACAACTATTAGAAAATCTGGAATCTGAGGGAGCAAAAAAATCTAAATATTGAGAAAATCTCCTTTAAAGTTGTTCAAATGAAGTTCTTAGCAATGCATATTACTAATCAAAAATGAAGTTTTGATATATTTACGGTAGGAAATTTACTAAATATCTTGATGGAACATGATCTTAATATCCTAATGATTTTTGTCATAAAAGAGAAATAATAAAATAATAAAATAATTTTGATCCATACAATGTATTGTTGTCTATTGCTACAGATATACCTGTGTTACTGATGACTGCGTTTGTGCTGCAGGGTCAGGAATAGTCGAGAGGCTCCTCAATGCGTTCAATACATTTCATACGTAGTCATTATTGACAGGAGTCCTCATCATATATTTTGTCTGATGTCCAAATAGGGTGTGCAGCTTCAGCATATACTGTATTTTTGTCATATTTTTTCACATTGCATTCTCATGCAGGCCAAACACAGGCAAATACATGATTATAATAGTAGAATAACTTGATACATAAATGGCTATATTCACATTGATATTAATTAATATCTTGATCAATACAAATCTTCTACAATGCTTCCTGCTGAACTCATGTAGAGGTGATGATGATGATGATTTGTGTGATTGATTGGACCCGCAGGTACGCTCGAGACGGTGTTGGGGCGCCGCTGACGGGGAGCCTCGCCGAATGTGAGTCTTTCAGAAAACACCCATTAAAATGTCATTCAGTGTAATAATAATTCATATAACAAAAAATATTGTCAATATTAACAAATTAGATGTCATTAAAAGACTCTATATGTGTCCCTGCAGCACAAAAGCAGTCATGAGTAGCACAGGTATTGTCCGATCATAACAAACCATACATCAGTGGAAAGATTATTTATTCAGCTTCAGATTTAAATCAAATTGACCCTTATGACTGGTTTTGTGGTGCAGGGTCACATATATCTGTTATTCTGAATGACGATGGAACATTATTTCACCCATATTTTGACATATTTTGTGTGTGTGTGTGTGTGTGTGTGTGTGTCTGTATCTCTCTCTCTCTCTCTCTGTGTGTGTGTGTGTCTGTGTCTCTCTCTCTCTCTCTCTGTGTGTGTGTGTGTCTGTATCTGTGTGTGTGTGTGTCTGTGTCTCTCTCTCTCTCTCTCTCTCTCTGTGTGTGTGTGTGTGTGTGTGTCAGTGTGTGACATGGTGGCGCAGGTGCAGATGCTCTACCTGCTGCTGAGTCTGTGTGTGGGCTGGTCTCTGAGCCGCAGCAGAAAGTCTCAGAGTAAACCGCTGCAGTGGGACTCGTCTCCGGCCTCCACCGCACTCGCTCTGGCCATCGTCATCGCTCAGGTGACACAAACACACACAACAAACCTGAAATATACATATAATATAGTGAGGAGTGTCCAGATGCTCAGTGAATGCTGATGCTGTGTCTGTAGGGGGCGCTGCTGATCTGGGAGCAGCTGGAGGAATCGGAGCACCACAGTTTTCACGTCCAGCGCAGTGTGGCCGGCTGGCTGCTGATGGCGCTGCGCATAACACTCGCTCTGTTCCTGGCCTCGGTGCTGTATCAGATCATCTCTGCCGAGCGGAGCGCGCTCAAACGAGACTTCTACCTGAGCTTCGGCAAGGTACAACAAAGAGAAGGACATTCTGCAGGATACAGTGAAAAAAATAAAATCATATCATCATTTACTCACCCTCATTAGAACATGTTCTAAACCTGTTGAGTTTCTTTATTCTTTAGAACACAGAAGAAGGATGTATTTTGAAGAATGTGGGTAACCAGAGAGGTGATGGTAGCCATTGACTTCCATTGTATGGAAAAAATACTGTGAAAGTCAATGGCTACCAGCAACTGTTTGTTACACACATTCTTCATAATATCCTATTTTGTGTTCAATAGAAGAAACAAACAGGTTTGGAGCAGCATGAGGCTGAGTAAATGATGACGGAATTAAAATGTTTGGGTGAACTATGACTTTAAAGATATGCAATGACAGAAACTTTTCCAGATCTTTTCCATTAACGGCTGATATTTAAATTGATTTCAAGGGACATTGTTTACGCAACATTTCTAATATTTTTAAACGAGTCTCTTTCATTTATATTTTTCATTCATATAAGTGCAATTAGAATAATATTTATAAGTATGTATTTATATACGTAAATGTAATTACAATAATTAGATATTATATGGCTGTTCCTAATCAAATCAAATCAGACAAAATCCATCTTTGCATTGCAGAAGCAGCATCTGAAGTGGCATTTAGGTGTATTTACACAGACTGCATAAATAATAAGATTAATGTTTTAAATACATTATATAGAGAATATAGAAGAATTAAATGTTGGGGGAAAAAAATGAAATTCGAACTAATTTTGAACCAAAAACCACCAGTAGATGGCATCAAGTCACTGTCGTATTCATTTGTTCATTCAGAACTGAACCAAGTGACTGTCTTTATGAACGAGTCACTGAATCATTTGTTGAATCATTGAGTAATGAAACACCACAGAGTTGATTGGAGACTCAAACGTTCTGCTGTGACTCAACTATTTTGGAGCAAAAACAGTCAAAATTCTAAAAAGTCTAAAATGTCAGTTAATATTAACTGAAACTTGGCCTATGTTTTAATCTGTTTATTTATTAGTGATATAACACTGATAGAGTATAAAACAGTGATGATCAGGAGGACAAACGAGTGTCCAGCTGAAGCCTGTGCTGGTAGACGGACACAGTGTTTATAAACCGGACAGAAGTGCAGTCTAAACCAGAGTTTGTTCCCGTCTGCTTCCCATGAACACTGTGTGTGGTTTCAGGGCTGTTTTCTGTGGTTCCTGTGTCATCCGGTGCTGGTCCTGTTCTCTGTGATTCTCAACGAACACCAGAAAGAAAAGGTAAGAGAGAAACAAACCTCCATTAAAGGGGCTAAACGGGGAGGAATGTAGAATCGGTGGGCGGGGCTAAACGGGGAGGATGTAGAATCAGTGGGTGGGGCTAAACGGGGAGGAATGTAGAATCGGTGGGCGGGGCTAAACGGGGAGGATGTAGAATCAGTGGGTGGGGCTAAACGGGGAGGATGTAGAATCAGTGGGTGGGGCTAAACGGGGAGGAATGTAGAATCGGTGGGCGGGGCTAAACGGGGAGGAATGTAGAATCAGTGGGCGGGGCTAAACGGGGAGGATGTAGAATCGGTGGGTGGGGCTAAACGGGCAGGAATGTAGAATCGGTGGGCGGGGCAAAACGGGGAGGATGTAGAATCGGTGGGTGGGGCTAAACGGGGAGGATGTAGAATCGGTGGGTGGGGCTAAACGGGGAGGATGTAGAATCGGTGGGTGGGGCTAAACGGGGAGGATGTAGAATCGGTGGGTGGGGCTAAACGGGGAGGATGTAGAATCGGTGGGTGGGTCTATGACATCATAGAGTGGCACATTCCACAAGCTCAAGTCATTTTGTCAGATTGCCTTCAATATAAGCTGTTTTTAAACTAACGACAAAGTTTTGAGTTCTGAAACTTACAGGATGTTTTTATAGCACAATGACCTTTTATACAGTGGTGGCTAAAATGATTAGAACATTAGTATTTTCAGCAGCTAAAAAGTGGTTTTAAGTCAGTTATTTCTGTCTTTTGCTGTAGTGTGTCAGTAGGAAATATTCATTTAGCCATTAATTCAACTGAGAATCAAGAATGACACGAAGAAACAGAACAAACTGAGACTAAATCCAGAAGAACTGTGTCTCCAAGACGCTTCTAGAAACCTCCTGCAAAGCTACAGAACTGTTAACAGTTTTAGGCACTTGTGTAAAAATGCTGTAAAATGAGGATTCTGTCAAAAATAATGTCCTAAATAGATTTGCTTTATCAATTAGCTTCTGTTAACTAAATGAAATCAACATTTGTTGTGAGCATGCTTTGTGTTTAAAGCAGCTTTTGTCCTCGGTGCTCTTGAGCAGAGTTTCTCAGGAGCTTTCAGGAGGTTTCTTGAAGCAGAGACACAGTTCTTCTGGATTTAGTCTCAGTTTGTTCTGTTTCTTCATGTCATTCCAGACAGACAGAAAATAGAAATAACTGATTAAAACCATTTTTTAACTAGTTTCTAATCATTTTGCCCACCACTGTATGTCAAAAGATCAAGGGGATGTTGGTTTCTGTTTAAAGCAGCAGAGCTCTGTCTCACGAGGGTCTCGTCTCTGTCTCGCGCCGCAGGTGGTGACAATCGGCGTGATCCTGTGCCAGTCCATCTCTGTGGTGGTCCTCTACAGGCTCTTCCTATCACGCAGTCTGTACTGGGAGGTGTCTTCGCTGTCGTCGGTCACGCTGCCGCTCACCATGAGCCGCCGGAGCCGCTACTGAGCGCCAGACGAGAGCGAAGTGCTCCAGAAGCTCATCTGCGTCCGGATCTGCGAGCAGAACGTCTCCGAGATCCGATCACATGACGGCGAGACGCTGAGCATTACACGCACACGAGGGAGTGAAACGCACAGTTTACATCATCATCCAGGCATAATCATCACAGCTTACATTGTTCATAGAGACACACCTGCTGTGAGTCAGTCTGTGATCCTGCGAGAGAAACTTCAGCGCTCCTTCTCTGCTCAAGCAATAAGAAAACGAAAGCATCTCTGTTATTTCTCAGCTGTGATCCTGATTTTATTTGTGCTTGCACATGATTTTATTTCTGTTGTTCCCCCAAGTGCCTAAAATGACAATCACTGATGCGGGACTGAATATTAAATCAATAAATGCTGAGGATATTTACTGATCCTTTTACTGGATCCTGCACACTTCTGTGTCTGAAGGAGAAAGATGTGAAAATCCTGTTAACTAGAGCATGTGTTTTTAAGTTATGACTTGAACTGTATCAAACATTGTGGTAATAAACTTCATGCACACTACAGTCTGTATCTGTCATAATTACAGTAATCTGCATATGCTAATGAGGACATTATATCATGATTATGACCTGATGATGGAGCTGCTCATAACCTGTGTGAACAGTCAGCACTTTTCTATTTATAATCGCTGTATGTTGTGTTTTTTGTTTTAATGAAATGAAAAACAGAGAAATTCATAAACACCAATTAAAGGAAACCCAAACATAAAAAATATCTGTAAATGTGCTCTCCATCAGGTCATCTGAGATCAGGATGAGTGTGTTTCTTCATCAGGTTTGAAGAAATGTGTCTCTGCATCAGTGTCTCAGCAATGGATGCTCTGCAGTGAATGGGTGCCGTCAGAATGAGAGTCCAAACAGCTGATAAAAACATCACAATAATCCACACCACTCCAGTCCATCAGTTAACATCTGGAGAAGATAAAAGCTGAAACACATCCAGCATTAAGATGTTTTTAACTAAAATACCATAGAGTCTATAATCTATAATAACTCTTCCTCCAGTGAAAAAGTGCTTCTCCTGTTGTCTCTCGCATCAAAATCCAGCCACATATTTGCTGTTTTGGACTGTTTTGGCATCTGTGCAGATTTCTCTCCTGATTCAGACCAGAACACTTTTTCACTGGAGGAAGAGTTATTATGGATTATAGACTCTATAGTATTTGAGTTAAAAACATCTTAATACTGGATGTGTTTAATCTTTAGTCTTCTCCAGATGTTAACTGATGGACTGGAGTGGTGTGGATTATTGTGATGTTTTTATCAGCTGTTTGGACTCTCATTCTGACGGCACCCATTCACTGCAGAGCATCCATTGCTGAGACACTGATGCAGAGACACATTTCTACAAACCTGATGAAGAAACACACTCATACTAATCTTTTTATTTTTGGATGAACTATTCCTTTAACAGACATGAACAGTTTTAACAACATACTGTAACAAATGTATCACTCATTGTTAGTTACATCAGTAAGTGTAGTTAACTAATAGCACCTTGTTGTACAGTGTCAGCATATTTGTACTGATTCCAGTGAAATCCTGATTTCTCTCCTCTTTTATTCTCAGGTTAATTCATTTCCCATTCTCTGCTTGTCTCTTGAACAGCAGTGATGTAATAGCATCATAACTGAGATGATTACTGTATTTCCACACCACTGGAGGAGTTACGCATGAATAACTGACAGATTCATTGCTCAGCATTCTCGTCTCATGGGAGGCGACAGGGATCGGCTCTTATAAAGCTCCTCACACACACACACACACACACACACACACACACACTCTGACAAGACAAGCATGAGTGAGAATCTGAGGAGCAGGAACTCTGTCAGCCGAGATCAGGGTGAGTCAAACTGATGTCTAGTTATAAATCTATATTCAGATTTACCATTTCTGTGAATATTAGCACTCTAGTAAATGTTTAGGATAGACTAAACTACACCTTTTATTGAAGTCTGTTATAGTTTTTGATCTGTGCTCTATAAGTTAGAGTCTAGACGTGATTTTACTCTTCAGTTGTATTTCTGTTAGTACACTCGACTATCTTAGTGGTGAAAATCACTAGTAAAGTTTGCTCCATCACGGGTGACACTGACAGCTGGTGTAATACACTCTTAAAAATAAAGGTGCTTCACGATGCCATAGAAGAACCTTTTTTGTCTAAATGGTTCCATAACATCTGAAGAACCTTTCTGTTTCACAAAAGCTTCTTTGTGGCAAAAGAAGGTTCTTCAGATTATAAAGAGATGGTTCTTTGACTGAATCATTCTTTGTGGAACCAAAAATGGTTCTTCTGTCGCTGTGAAGAACCTTTTAAGCACTTTATTTTTAAGAGTGTAACAGCATCTGCTAAACGAATGCATCTTCAGATGATTTCTAAGTTTAGAGTTGATCCGTCTTATATTCTCAGTGGAAACATGTGAAGCAAACATGATGAAATCAGTGTTTCTGATCTGCTCTTCATTCATCAGATCGACCACGCCTGATCTTCAGCTCTGATTAAATATGATTTGTGTCAGCGTGTGTCACAATGTCATTTATCTAATCGCAAAGAACTCTGAAATAAACCTGCTGGACTAGATGTGTAGTGGCGTAACCGTGTGTTTCTAGCAGCTGTGATGAACGTGGATCTGCAGTGTGTGAAGAACAACACCGAGCATCACACCAATGAAATCTCAGAGGAGCGTCTGATCATCCGCAGAGGACAAGCCTTCAGTCTGATCCTGAGAGCCGAGCTTTTAGATCACAACGACATCCAGATCACTGTGGAGACAGGTAACAAAAACACATTTATTTCATCAAAAATATAGTAAAAATTGTGAAATATTATTCTAATGTAAAACAGCTGTTTTCTGTATGAATATGTGTTAAACTGTAATGTATTTCTGTGATCTGCAGCTGTATTTTCAGCATCATTACTGCAGTCTTCAGTGTTACATGATCTTCAGAAATCATAATAATATACTGATTTACTGATCAACAAACATTTCTGATTATTATCAATGTTGAACACAGTTGTGCTGCTCAATACTATTATTTTATTTACTAATTAGTGATTATTTACTAATAATTAAATAAAATATAAAACTAAAATGAATAATCATAAAAATTTATTAGAAGTAAATTATTTTAAAATGCAGTCCAAATAAAATACTTATAAATAATAAAAATTAAGTCTTTAAAAGAATAATAAAAAATTTGTATATTTTGTAAATTAAAAGTATACAACTTTAAAATAAAAACAAAACACTAATAATTAAATCGTAAAAATGTTAAATTAAAAAAATGAATAATCCTAAAGTATTACATTTTAATTTATTATAATCTTTTAAAAGTAAATAACTACAAAATAAAATAATCCAAGAAAAACCTACTAAAAAAATAAACTAAATACTAAAAATGTTAAATTAAAACAAATCTTTAAAAATTTTGAATCAGAATTTAAATGAAAAGTAAATAACTTTAAAAACAATCAAAATAAAACACTTATTAAAAATTCATTTATTTTAATTAATTTTACGTTTAATACTTTTATTCATCAAGGATGCATTAAATTGCTCAAAAGTGACAGTAAAGACATTTATAATACTACAAAATATTTCTATTTTCAAATAAATGCTGTTTTTATGAACTTTCATCTGTGAATGCTGAAAAATAAAATGTATCACAGTTTCCACAAAAATATTGAGCAGCACAACTGTGTTCAACATTGATAATAATCAGAAATGTGTCTTGAGCAGTAAATCAGTATATTAGAATGATTTCAAACATCTGTTTTAAATGTTAATAATATTTCATAATTTTGATCAAATAAATGCAGTCTTGGTGAGCAGAAGAGACTTAACCTCACACTATCCAGTCCTGCTGTACATGTATATTAACTCAGCAAGGTTTGTGTGTTTCTGTCAGGTCCTGGAGCGTGTGAACAGAAGGGCACGCTCTCGTCCTGCAGCACATCCTCGCAGTGCTGCTCGAGCATCAGTAAACGCTGGAGTGTGGAGGTGTTAATCAGCTCTCCGTCCGCCGTCACGCTGTCCGTTCTGTGTCCGTCAGACGCCTGCATCGGCCAGTACTCTCTGAGCGTGAGGAGTGGACCCTGCGTGAGCGTGAGCGCCCTCACCGTGCTCTTCAACCCCTGGAGTAAAGGTACTGATGATCTGAGATGATCCTCATCACTGTCTCGTAGCGTTGGGAATCGAGAATCAACCCAGGTGAAAAACAAGTGCACTTCCATAATGTACTTAAAGTGCTTTATTTTCATGCACTAATTTTGTACTTAATACACAAAAAATTATTATAGCACAGTTGAGTACACTTAGATGATCTAAGGAAGTACTAAAGAATCTTTAGTGTATTAAGGACAAAATTAGTGCATGAAAATAAAGCACTTTAAGTACATTATGGAAGTGCACTTGTTTTTCACCTGGGAATTACAATTCCAGATACTTGTTGTAAAATTAACATTTCAATTCCATCTATCAATTCCAGTGCGCATCTTTGTTTTTTTCTTATGTGGTGAAAAGGAGCTTTTAAAAATGTATTTGTCTTTGACTCATTCATTCAAGAGATTCATTCAAAAACACTGATTCATCCAGTAATGAAGCGATTGAATCATTCAGAAATTCCATCAGATTTTGTTTAGTTGTCTAATATTGTTTTCTTCAGAATTGTGAGAGAACTACAACCTCCATTAAAAAAAAGTCTCAATTTATCCAGAATCAGCTCTATTTTGCAGACAAACAGCTCTTGGCCGGCTGATTTTTGTTGATGGTATTCAGCAGTTAAATGTTTTGCAGAAAAGAGACACACAGTAAATATGTTGATATCTAAATGTTTGACTTCATGTTTTTAACCACATTGGAATGGTGTCTGTCTCCTCTCTCCTCAGATGACTGGGTGTTTCTGCCGAGTGAAGCGGAGCGGCAGGAGTACGTCATGAACGAGCAGGGAATCGTTTATAAGGGAGTGGATGACTACATCACCAGCATCAGCTGGGACTTCGGTCAGGTGAGAACATCACGGAGCTTTCTGATTCAGAACTGAACTGAAACTGAAATATAGTGAATAGAAAAAATAGAAAAAGTTAACATTTTGAATTATGTTTTTAAAAATAAAAATATAATGCATTTGAATATACACCGCCGTATAAAAAATTGAGATCAGTAAGATTGTTAATGCTTTTTAAAGAAGTTTCCTCTGCTCATCAAGGCTGCATCTATTTGATCAAAAATACAGAAAAAAACTATAACTTTGTGTATTTTTGATCAAATAAATACAGCCTTGTAGAGCATAAGAGACACACACACACACACACACACACACATTGAGCCGTGAGCAGGATCTGAGCTGGTGTCTGTGCTTTCTGCAGTTTGAGGAGGATATCCTGGACATCTGTCTGAAGCTGCTGGATGTGAACCCCAAGTGTCTTAAAGATGCACCAGAGGATTATTCAGCCCGCTGCAACCCCATCTACGTCGGCCGAGTGGTCAGCGCCATGGTAAAACACCTCACCTACACCACAACCAGTGAAGCAAAGAGCTGCCTCATTATCATATGCAGATGAGCAGTGACGAATATTAAATGAGCTGCCTCATTATCATATGCAGATGAGCAGAGACTAATATTAAATGAGCTGCCTCATTATCAGATGCAGATGAGCAGAGACTAATATTAAATGAGCTGCCTCATTATCATATTCAGGTGATCAAGGACGAATATTCAATGAGGTGCCATTGCAAAATCATATGCAAATGAGCATATGAGAGACTGGAGTAATGATGCTGTAAATTCAGTGCTGCGTCACAGAAATAAATTATATTTTAAAGTATATTAAAATTGGAAACCAATATTATAAATTGCAATAATATTTTGCAATATTACTGTTTGTAATACTCAATATTAATCTTTGCTCATCTGCATATGATGAGACAGCTCAGATGAGAAATGCTGAATATTCTGTGAGCTGCCTCATTATCATATGCAGATGAGCAAAGATTAATATTCTGCTAGATGCCTCATTATCATATGCAGATGAGCAAAGATTAATATTCTGCTAGATGCCTCATTATCATATGCAGATGAGCAAAGATTAATATTCTGCTAGATGCCTCATTATCATATGCAGATGAGCAGAGATGAATATCATATGTGACCCTGGACCACAAAACCAGTCTTAAGTCTCTGGGGTATATTTGTAGCAATAGCCAACAATACATTGTATGGCTCAAAATTATTGATTTTTCTTTTATGACAAAAATCATTAGGATATTAAGTAAAGATCATGTTCCATGAAGATATTTTGTAAATTTCCTACCGTAAATATATCAAAGCTTCATTTTTGATTAGTAATATGCATTGCTAAGAACTTCATTTGAACAACTTTAAAGGAGATTTTCTCAATATTTAGATTTTTTTGCTCCCTCAGATTCCAGATTTTCTAATAGTTGTATCTCAGACAAATATTGTCCTATCATAACAAACCATACATCAATGGAAAGAATATTTATTATTATTTCTGAAATTGAAAAAATTACACTTATGACTGGTTTTGTGGTCCAGGGTCACATATACGGATGAGTAGTGATGAATATTCTGCGAGCTCATTATCATATGCAGATAAGCAGCGCTGAGTATTGATGTGTTCAGATCAACTCAGACGATGATAAGGGGGTGCTGATGGGTCTGTGGGACGGGACGTTCATCGGAGGCGTGCTTCCGTCCAACTGGAGCAGCAGCGTGGACATCCTGAGACAATGGATCAAATACGATTGCCATCCTGTCAAATTCGGACAGTGCTGGGTGTTTGCAGCGGTCATGTGCACCGGTACACACACGCTACACACACACACTACACACACACACACACACACACACACACACACACACACACACTATACACACAGTGCTGTTTTAGTATAACTGAGATGCTATTATCATTTTTATTTTTATTTTATTTTTTGTTAAAGTTTTAGCCATTTTATTGTGTATTTATTTATATTTTCATTTTTATTAAGATTTTTTAAATATACAGTGCCCTCCATAAGTATTGAAACAGTAAAGACAAGATTGCTCTGTTGGCTGTGGAGTCAAGATATTTGCAAATATGATTAAAAGATGAATATGAGACAAAACTACAGAATGTCACATTTTATTATTAGCTGTTTCAACACATACATGTTTTACCAAATAAAAAGAACAGCACTTTTAGAGTTCATCCCACTCATTGATGAGAGCACATTAACACATTCCCTGCTTTTAATTCATCTTTTAATTTTAATCGCTCGCTGTGCATCTGCAGTGCTGAGATGTCTGGGGATCCCGTCTCGCGTTGTCACTAATTATGAGTCGGCTCACGACACGGATCACAACCTCGTCGTTGATGAACACTTCAGCGACTACGGCGTAAGACCCAAACCAGACAGGGACAGTATTTGGTGAGTCTGACGTCACACATCTCTAATTGTGTTGTAATGTTCGCTTCTGTTAGCGGAGGACAGTGAGTGACTCTCATGATGAATGTTCTGCAGGAATTACCACGTCTGGGTGGAGGGCTGGATGAAGCGTCCCGATCTCTCTCAGGACTCGTTCTACGACGGCTGGCAGGTTCTGGACCCGACGCCGCAGGAGAGGAGCACAGGTGAACACATCTACAGCACATATGTGACCCATTTTGTTATTTAATTATTAGTAAACAATTACTGGTAAATAAAATAATAGTATTATTTAAAAAATACTTATATTTTACTTTTTCCCCAGTTTGGGAAAGCCTGATTTAGAGAATAAATCAAAGCAAGCGTCATCAGCAAACTATACATTACATGAGTGAATCTTCAGTGGAAACTGAAGCGTTTACCAAAAATTATCTCTCCATATTCGGTCCAGGTACTTACTGCTGCGGTCCAGCGCCGGTCAAGGCCATCATGGAGGGTCACACCGACATCAAATACGACGTGCCCTTCGTGTTCGGAGAGGTCAATGCAGATAAGATCGCGTGGCTGGTCATGGCCAACGGCTCCAAGAAGAAGATCCTTTCAGACACAAAGACTGTCGGACAGAACATCAGCACCAAAGCTTTGGGCAGCAAGAGCAGACAGGACATCACTGACCAGTACAAGCATCCAGAGGGTCAGTCACTCACACACACAAACACACACACTCTCACAATCGCACACTCATAATCACTCACACACATACAATCACACTCACAATCACTCACACACTCACAAAAGCACATTCACAATCACTCACATACATACAATCACACACTCCCAATCACTTACACTCGCACACATACTCACAATCTCACAATCACTCACACACATGCAATCACACACTCACAAACATACTCGCACACTCACAATCACTCATACATATACTCACAAATTGCACACTCATAATCACTCACGCTCACAATCGCACGCTCACAATCACACACTCACAATCACTCAGACACACATACTCACACTCACAATCACTCACACATACTCATCACACACTCATACTCACAATCACTCTCACATACATACTCATAATCACACACTCATACTCACACTCACATATCGCACTCACAATCACTCACACTCACACACATACTCACAATCGCACACTCATACTCACACTCACAATCCCACACATACACACACACACACACACACACACATACAATCGCACACTCATAATCACTCACTCACACACATACTCACAAGCGCACACTCATACTCACAATCACTCACACTCACACACATACTCACAATCACACACTCATACTCACAATCACTCATACTCACACACATACTCACAAATTGAACACTCATAATCACTCACAATCACACTCACAATCACTCACACACACACACACACACACACACACACACACACACGCACACTCACAATCACTCACTCACAGACAGACATACAATCACTCACATACTCAATCGCACACTCACAATCACTCACACTCACAGTCACACATACAATCACTCACACACACACACACACACACACACACACACACACACACACACACACACACATACTCACAATCACACACTCATACTCACAATCACTCATACTCACAATCACTCACACACAATCACTCACACTCACACACTCACAATCACTCAGACACACATACTCACAATCGCACACTCACAATCACTCACACACACATACTCACAATCACACACTCATGCTCACACTCTCACCATCACTCACTCACAATCACACACACTCATTCATACTCACAAATGCACACTCATACTCACAATCACTCACACACATACAATCACACACTCACAATCACTCACACACAAAGCTCATATCTGAGCATCTGTCAGCACATCTGAGCATGTGTGACTGTGCTCCTCAGGCTCAGAGAAGGAGAGAGCGGCGTATGGCGATGCGGTGAAGCGCGTGCCTGGTGTGAAGGAGAGCCAGCCGTCGCGTCCAAACGTCCATATGAAGCTGAGTCTGGATGGAGCGCCACTGAATGGAACCGATTTTAGACTCAAGCTGCTTCTGAAGAGCGAGAGCAGCAAAGCCCAGGATCTGACGCTGAAGATGAGCGCTCAGGTCATGAGATACACAGGGACCCCAGTGGCCAGCATCTGGAGCCACACCACAGACCTACAGCTGCAACCCAACACAGGTACAGGACTAGACCTGACAACTAACCAGCGTCAGCTCGCTTACAAGAGCTACGGACACAAACAACACCAGTAATACCAGCAGGGCTTGACATTAACACATGCCAACCTGCCAGATGCAGGTGGATTTCAGCTTTGGCGGGTAATAAGGTCACACTCACTAGCCACTTCGGCGGGTTGAATTTTATATAGCCTACAGTATACTGCAATAAAGGCTTATCTTACTTAGTATTCTATATCTAAAACATCTTAAATCAAGATGCATTTACTAGATAAGCAAAAAGACACAGATATTTATTCTTGTTTCCTTGGGGAAAAGCAAAAACCTAAATTAAGTGCATTTTGCTTAAAACGAGTAAAATTATCTGCCAGTGGGGTAAACAAAAGATTATTTTTCTTACCTCACTGGCTGATAATTTTACTTTTGAAAAAAGTGAAATTATTAATAAAATGTAAGAATTTGATATGAAAGATGACGCAAAATGTAATTTTGGGATATTTTGCATTATTGTCATGACAACTGAACACTTTCAATAGTCAAAATCTCATAATGCAAAAATAGTCGTTTTTTTAGTCGGGAAGTTGTGGCCTAATGGTTAGAGAGTCAGACTCGTAATCCAAAGGTTGTGGGTTCGAGTCTCGGGCCGGCAGGGATTGTAGGTGGGGGGAGTGAATGTCCAGCGCTCTCTCCACCCTCAATACCACGACTGAGGTGCCCTTGAGCAAGACACCGAACCCCCAACTGCTCCCCGGGCTGTTATGGCTGCCCACTGCTCCGGTGTATGTTCACGGTCATACAGCTGTGTGTGTGTGTGTGTTCACTGCTGTGTGTGTGTGTGTGTTCACTGCTGTGTGTGTGCACGTTGGATGGGTTAAATGCAGAGCACGAATTCCGAGTATGGGTCACCATACTTGGCTGAATGTCACTTCACTAGTATTTGTTGTACTGGCCTTTAAATTGTTTTAACAAACAAAATCATTACAGTAAAAATCTAACGCATATCATCGACAATAGCAAGAATTAAAAAACTAAAAAGTCATAATACTACGCTTAATTTTATTTCTATAAAATACAACAAATAAATAAAAACAATGCAACACAATAAGCTATCTTTAACCATGCAAACCCATCATTAACATCACTTGCATTGGTATATTCCAGGTGAAATGGTTTTTAATCATTACTCTGAAGCACAGATACTCAGACTCATGTACTTGTGTGCTTGTTTCAGAGCAAACTCTTCCCTTCACACTGCCGTTTACCGCATATGGACCGAAACTGCTGGACAACAACTGCATCAAAGTCTCTGTGATTGGCATGGATAAAAGCGACCCAAAGAAAGTTTATCTGGCAGAGAAAGACGTGGTTCCTCACAGTCCCACGCTCAGCGTCGCAGTGAGTCTCACACACATTCTGATGCTGAACAGATCAGTTGGTCAGCAGTGCTGGGGGTAACGCATTACAAGTAACGCAAGTAATCAGATTACTTTTTTTAGTAACTAGTAAAGTAATGCATTACTTTTTAATTTAGAAGGAAATATCTGAGTTACTTTTTCAAATAATTAACTCCAGTTCCTGTGTTTCTGATGTATTGAGTGACAGCTCTGGTGTTGAGAGAAATCAGGAGTAAGTGCAGAGTGTTGTGTGTGAACATGATCTTACTGTAGTTCTAGACTAAATATCTACATGATCTTACTGTAGTTCTAGACTAAATATCTACACGATCTTACTGTAGTTCTAGACTAAATATCTACATGATCTTACTGTAGTTCTAGACTAAATATCTACACGATCTTACTGTAGTTCTAGACTAAATATCTACATGATCTTACTGTAGTTCTAGACTAAATATCTACACGATCTTACTGTAGTTCTAGACTAAATATCTACACGATCTTACTGTAGTTCTAGACTAAATATCATCATGATCTTGCTGTAGTTCTAGACTAAATATCATCATGATCTTACTGTAGTTCTAGACTAAATATCTACATGATCTTACTGTAGATCTAGACTAAATATCAACATAATCTTACTGTAGTTCTAGACTAAATATCAACATGATTTTACTGTAGTTCTAGACTAAATATCAACATGATCTTACTGTAGTTCTAGACTAAATATCAACATGATCTTACTGTAGTTCTAGACTAAATATCAACATGATCTTACTGTAGTTCTAGACTAAATATCAACATGATCTTACTGTAATTCTAGACTAAATATCAACATAATCTTACTGTAGTTCTAGACTAAATATCTACATGATCTTACTGTAGTTCTAGACTAACTATCAACATGATCTTACTGTAGTTCTAGACTAAATATCTACATGATCTTACTGTAGTTCTAGACTAAATATCTACATGATCTTACTGTAGTTCTAGACTAAATATCTACATGATCTTACTGTAGTTCTAGACTAAATATCTACATGATCTTACTGTAGTTCTAGACTAACTATCAACATGATCTTACTGTAGTTCTAGACTAAATATCTACATGATCTTACTGTAGTTCTAGACTAAATATCTACATGATCTTACTGTAGATCTAGACTAAATATCTACATGATCTTACTGTAGTTCTAGACTAAATATCAACATGATCTTACTGTAGTTCTAGACTAAATATCATCATGATCTTACTGTAGTTCTAGACTAAATATCAACATGATCTTACTGTAGTTCTAGACTAAATATCAACATGATCTTACTGTAGTTCTAGACTAAATATCTACATGATCTTACTGTAGTTCTAGACTAAATATCTACATGATCTTACTGTAGTTCTAGACTAAATATCAACATGATCTTACTGTAGTTCTAGACTAAACATCAACATGATCTTACTGTAGTTCTAGACTAAATATCTACATGATCTTACTGTAGTTCTAGACTAAATATCAACATGATCTTACTGTAGTTCTAGACTAAATATCTACATGATCTTACTGTAGTTCTAGACTAAATATCTACATGATCTTACTGTAGTTCTAGACTAAATATCTACATGATCTTACTGTAGTTCTAGACTAAATATCTACATGATCTTACTGTAGTTCTAGACTAAATATCAACATGATCTTACTGTAGTTCTAGACTAAATATCTACATGATCTTACTGTAGTTCTAGACTAAATATCTACATGATCTTACTGTAGTTCTAGACTAAATATCAACATGATCTTACTGTAGTTCTAGACTAAATATCTACATGTATTTACTCATCTCACCTGCACTAAAACACATTCAGTGTTCCTCAAAATCAAGAAAAACAGTCAAATACAAACTCAGAATATTAAACAAACCTATAATAATTAGATACGTGAAAAAAAACAAAGAAAATGTATGCATTTAATCCTATTTTATTAACCAGTGTCTTTGCTGCTGACCCTTGATGATAAAATTCAATCATACTAATAATCAAAAATGACACATTTGTGTTTGATTGTAGTTATTGCTGAATAGTGCTGAACTTTCTTCTCCTGCGTCATATTCTTCATGTGATTAGTTTGAGCTGCTCTCTACTGTACAGACCTGAATCTACATTTCCTTCAGTCTGAGCAAAGTAACGCAACATAACTTTCCATAAAAAGTAACTAAGTAACATAATTAGTTACTTTTTTAGGAAGTGACGCAATATTGTAGCACTTTATTTTACAGTCCTGTTACTCATGCACATACTATGTACAATAATTAGTTAATAACTAGGTACTAACCCTAACCCTACCCCATGTAATTACCTTACATAACTAGCACTTTCTAAGGTAGGCAAGTTCACTTCAAGTACATGTAAGTTCACGTGCTGTAAATTAAAATGCCACCTGCACTATTGTACCGCATTAGAAGCAGGTTTCTGCAGCCCTGCTGGTCAGTCGCGGATCAGTGACCCGTGAGTGCTGTGTCTGTGTTTGTCTCAGGTGAGTGGGACTCCTCTGCAGGACAGTGAGATGACCGCTGAGGTGATTTTTCTGAATCCTCTGCTCTCGCCGCTCAAGAACTGCTCCATCACGCTCACCGGCAGCGGCCTGCTCAAACAAACAGAGCAATCCAAGTGAGTCCCAGCTTCACTAAACTCACGCTCGCTCTCTGTTTATCACCTGTTTGTTAAGGTCTGCAAGCTCTTTTCACTTTCATTTTCTTCAGATGATTTAATTTCATTTTTACTCTCTTTAGTTACTTTTTAAATTCAGTTATTTACTTTACTTAATTGAATAAATGATAATTTATCACATTTTTAGTACGCTTTTTAAAGATTTATTTTTACAACATTTTTATTTTTAAATCATTTTTAACAGTTAACATTCAGTTTTATTTTGATTGTTGTAATGTGAAGTCATTTACTTTTAATTTAATACACACATTTTAGTAATGTTTTAAGATTCACTTTCATTTGACGTTTTTATGATTTAATTCCTAGCGTTTTATTTTGATTGTTTTCTTATTTTAAAGTTATTTAATTTTAATTTAATAAATACTTTTTTTGTATTTTATAAGATTTTTTCAATTGACACTTTATAATTGAATTTATTTTTAATTTTAAAGTGTTTTATTTTGAAATTATTATGGTTTAATACACTTTAGAAAGTTTTAGGAATATTCATTTTAATTATTTTTTTTAAATTTAATTATTGTTTTATTTTGATGGTTTTAATTTAAAATTATTTAAATGTTACTTTTTTTTTGTACCATGTAAAATTATTAGCCATTTTATTAGCGTTTCAACAACCTCACAAACCCTGATTTAGACATCGATTAAAGTCCGATTGATCAGGGGCCACCTGAAGTGTTTTTAACAGCTGAAGCGTTTGTGTTCGGCAGCACCGTGGAGCTCGACCCGGGGAAGAGAATCACGCTGAGGGTGACCTTCAAGCCCTACAAAATCGGACCCAAGAAACTGGTGGCTAACTTCGACAGCTGCACCTTCAGAGACATTAAAGCCAGCGTGGACATCAACGTGCGTCCGTCACTGAAGGGATTCCTCAGCTTCAGCCGATAGAAGAACCATCAGACCGTTACACGACTTCAGCTTTATTTGCACAAACACCAGCCAACAGATGATTCTCAATTATCATCTAAACAGCTCATTTGTTCAACTGTGTTTAATCAGAAATAAACTAATATTTAAAGCAAAACGTCTCTGTTGATTTAATGAAGGAGGTTTTGAGTGATTACATGAACAGATGTTATGAATAATGTGAAAACATCACTAAAAAATGTTTGTGCTGTCAAATGATTAATTGCATCCAAAATAAAGGTTTTTGTTTATATAATGTGTGTGTAAATTTATGAAATATATATAGACACACACATTACAGTATATATTTAAAAAATATTTACATGTATATATTTATATTCATATAATTTATATTATATATAAATATATTTAATATATAAACATTAAATTTTTCTTAAATATATACATGCATGTGTGTGTATTTATATATAATTAATAAATATACACAGTACACACACATACACATATTTTCAAAATATATACGGGAATGTATACATAATATACACAGAACACACATAAATTAAGCAAACAAAAACTCACATTTTTTGTGTGATTAATGGTGATTAATAATTTGACAGCACTACTAAATATGCAAAATAAAGTCATTATATCAGAGGTCAAGCATCTGTGAACATCATGAATTGCAGCATTGTTCAGAAAGATGGGCTAATTCATAGCTTTGGGAGATCTGGGGAAGTCAGGCAAAGTTCAGACTCCATAGAAACACGTTCTGCGGTCTGAAATCCATCAGCGTGATGAAGAATGACAGCACTGAACCTGGTTTATCCGGGTTTAACATTAGGAGCCGCAGTGGCACAGCAGGGATTGGATCTTCTCCAGGTTGTGCTCGACAGCGTCGTTCAGAAACTCCACCCAGGAAACATCAGCCTCCGCACAGACATGACTGGACCTGATTGAGACACCATCACCATCATGAGGAGCGGAAGACAAACTCTGACACACACTACAAACCATTCTTTCTGGCCTAAATATATTTTAAATACACTCTAAATATATGTTATAAACTGTGAAGCTCAATTAAATATATTTTTGAAATTGAAAATATATTTCAAAATGTATTTGACATTACAGTAGTGTGTTATATGTTCACACGTGTTATAGACACCAAAACATTTTTCTTTTCCTTCAAATATGAATGTCTTTGAAGACATATAGAGAGCAAAATATGTTTAAAAAAAAAAATACATTTATATATTTAAAATAAATAAAAAAAAATAGCCACCTTGGCTTTCAAATGTTTGGAAACAGTACAATTTTTAATGTTTTTTAAAGAATGAAGCTCATCAAGGCTCCATATTTTTTTTTTTAAATACAGAAAAATGCCAGTTATATTGTGAAATATCATTAGGATTTAAAATAAAAATTTTCTATTTGAATATAATTTAGTACGGTGATGAAACACTGAATTTTGACTTAAGTCTCACACAATTTCTATTTTGAATAAATGCTGTTCTCTTGAACTTTCCATTCATCAAAGAATCTTAAAAAATGTATCACGTTCATAAAAATATTAAGCAGCACAACTATTTCCAACATTAACAATAAATCAGTATATTATTATGATTTCTGAAGATCATGTGACACTGAAGACTGGAGTAATGATGCTGAAAATACAGATTTGATCACAGAAATACATTACAGTTTAACACATATTCACATAGAAAACCGATATTTTACATTAGAATAATATTTCACTGTTTTACTGTATTTTTGATCAAATAAATTCAGCCTTAATGAGCAGAAGAGACTTCTTCCAAAAACATTCAAAATGTTACTGACCTCAAACTTTTGAATGTCATTATACACTGTATGTGGGAAAAATCATGAAGGGTGGAAGAAATGAATGGAAATGTGTGACTGTGCAAACCACTAATAATAATAATTATAACATTGTGTCTCTTTAACAGACTGGTAATTATCTGACTAAACCAGCGTGTTACCTGGTGATCTCCAGCACTTTCTTCAGCACACACGCCAGTTTACACACCTACAGTGAAGAATCACATCATTCATGAGCACTGGAAACTATTACAGCCACACACTCTCACTCACCCCAGCGGGGTTTGTCTTAAAGATTTAAAGCAAAATGGGACATTAATGAGGGCAAGAATGCCACCAAAATGAACAAACACACACCATATTTAAGATCAGGGAGCAAGAAACGCCCTTCACAGTTAAGCTAGATCCAGCTTTATTATATTACAGCTGTCATGATTACAGTAAGATGTGGAATGAATGAAAAGTGTCATATTTCCAGCAGATCTCTTTCATGCACATTTCACAGCGTTGAGTGTTATAAATAATCAGATCCACACCTGTGCATCAGACACTTCTTTACACATCTTTAATTGCTTTATATAATTTATTCTCAGTTTGAATAACCATTTTGCTTTTCATGCTACTAAAATAAAGAAAAAATTAAATGTAAAGTCTTGATTTACATCTAATCTGCAAAAAGCAATCAACTAATTCATGAATAGTTCTTAGAATCTGTCAGAATATGCTTCTTCCCCACAAAAAAGTTTCAATAATACAAAATCAAGAGCAATAATCAACAGTAATGTTCTTGTCATGACATTGCAGCCTCGTCCTCTAACAAGTTCTTGTTTTTTATTATAGGCTATTCATTTTATGCAGTTTTTTCTGTACATACATGCACATGAGCACCATTATTTATGTCCCTGCAGCACAAAACCAGTCTCAAGTCTCTGGGGTATATCTGTAGCAATAGACAACAATACATTGTATGGATCAAAATTATACATTTCTCTTTTATGACAAAAATCATTAGGATATTAAGATCATGTTCCATGAAGATATTTTGTACGTTTCCTACCGTAAATATATCAAAACTTCATTTTTGATTAGTAATATGCATTGCTAAGAACTTCATTTGAACAATTTTAAAGGAGATTTTCTCAATATTTAGATTTTTTTGCTCCCTCAGATTCCAGATTTTCTAATAGTTGTATCTCAGACAAATATTGTCCTATCATAACAAACCATACATCAATGGAAAGATTATTTATGCTGTGTGAATAAATGTGACCCTTGTCACATATCGGTCTGTAATTTATGCACAGTGACTATCTCCACTAGTTCAGTCATGATCTTCAGAGCGGTTGTAAGTAAATCTAAACGCCTGATCTCTGATTACACCGGACGCCCACGACTCACCTGTTCCTGGTGACTAATGATCTGGCACACCTGGTGATGCCATTCAGAACACTGTGACAGAGGAATCACATCATGCTGGGACAGGTCCAGAGAGCGAGGGGCTCGTCTGAACTCATCCCATGTGTGTGACACAGACTTACGTTCATCTCGACGGCCGACCGCTCCACAGGGGGGTAGAGACTGAGGGCGAGGTCGTCAACGCTAATGACACACAACACAACCGTCATTATCATCAGACACTGATATGAAGAAGGTTTGGCTGGGTGGTGATGTTTGGTGTGGCATGGAGAAAGTGTTTGTTTGCACTTGTTTTGGGCCAAATGTCCTCACTTCTATTGTGAAATACTTTGAGGACATTTGACTGCACCTCACTAGTTCAATAGGCTTAGAAATCAGACAGATGATGTTTTTTTCTGCACATGTTTCTGTGATGGGTAAGGACCAGATGTCCCCACAAGGATAGTAAAGCCTGAGATTTTCGACTTTGTGAGGACATTTGGCCGGCCCTCACAAGGGAAATAAATTATTAAAAATACTAAATGAAGTTTATCTTAAAATGTAAAAATGCAAAAAGTCTCCTGTGAGGGCTAGGTTTAGGGGTAGGGTTGGTGTAGGGCATTAGAAAATATTGTTAGGTCAGTATAAAACAATAGAAGTCTATGAAACTCCTCACAAGTATAGTAAAACAAACACGTGTGTGTGTGTGTGTGTGTGTAAGTGTGCATGTGTGTGTGTGCATGTGTGTGTGTGCATGTGTGTGTGTGTGAGATGGCCCAGTGAATGGAAATTATTATCAGTGTTAAATTAACTACAAAACAATGTGATAACTTTTACCAATCAGAAACAATGTTTACATGACTACCACTCAAAGGTCTCTTCTGCTCACAAAGGCTGTATTTATTCGATCAAAAATACGGTAAAAATTGTGAAATATTATTCAAATTTAAAATTTCAGTTTTCTATATGAATATGTGTTAAACTGTAATTTATTTCTGTGATCTGCAGCTGTATTTTCAGCATCATTACTCCAGTCTTCAGTGTCACATGATCTTCAGAAATCATAATAATATACTGATTTACTGATCAACAAACATTTCTGATTATTATCAATGTTGAACACAGTTGAGCTGCACAATATTTTTGTGGAAACCGTGATGCATTTTATTTTTCAGGATTCACAGAAGAATAGAAAGTTCAAAAGAACAGCATTTATTTGAAATAGAAATCTACTGTAACATTATAAATGTCTTTACTGTTATCTTTGATCAATTTAATGCATCCTTGATGAATAAAAGCAGGCATTTCTTTAAGAAAAACCCTCCTGACCCCAGTCTTTTGAATGATAGTGTGTATCACCATGAGTTAACACTTCAATATAACACTTAATTACATCTCAATTAGTGTAGAATTCTAACAGATGCATTCCTAAAACATCACAAACTGAATTTTATATTTACAGAATAAGCCACAAGGCTTTAAATCCACCCACCTGGGACTGATCTCTTTAGCGGCGTCTGCGAGGTCGTCTAGCTGTGCGATGTTCTCTTCTCGATCCAGTCTGCCGTTGTTTCTGACGGCGGAGGAGAGTTTGCGCAGACTCGCTCCAGACGCCTTCATCAGACCCTGACACTGAGCGATCAGCTGCCGGTCCGACTCGGACCAGTACGTGTCCTGATTACCCCGGCCGCCTGCTTCATCTTCATCATCATCATCATCATCCAGCACGTCCCCAAACGGGTCCTGAGCCTCAGCCAGAGCCTGAAGAGAGAAGAGCAGCAGTGCTCATCAACACCAGCTAATGTAATTACTGTCACTTACTTACTTTTAAAGTAAAGTAAGGGATTACTCTTATTAATTACAGTTACTTCTTATGTAACTGAACTCAATACTGTGTATAGACTGTAGAACATTTATAAACAATACAATACAATAGTGCATTTAACATCACAATTTAAAGTCTAACCTTAAAATGCATGCTTTCTCACTTTAAACACTTTGTTGAGTTAATAAGAATATTGGTAGCACTTTAGTGTCCAGTTCTCACTATTAATAACTGGTTGGTTATTAGCATGAATATTACTGTTATATTGGCTGTTGAATTTTACTTAAAAAGCACACATTAATGTCTTATTCTGCAAGACCTTATTCTATATCCTCAATCTGACACAATTCTTAAACTTAACGACTACTTTACTAAGTATTAATAAGCAGTAATTAGGAGTATATTGAGGCATAGTTAATAGTGAGAATTAGACCCTAATCTAAAGCATGAGCAGAATAATGTATGAAGTAAAGAAAGAATTAAAAGAGCAGTTTCGTGTCTATGTTTGTAGCATTAACTTGACGAGGCTGATATAGGATTTAGAAAGTAATAAGTAAATACTTTTTGGAGAGAGTAATTTGTACGGTAATCTAATTACAGTGTTGAAGATGTAATTAGTAACTAATACTATTTTTCCACCTATTTTTATACGCATTTTTGGAATATTGCATAAAAAACGCTGGATGGAAATGCCAAGATGCAAATAAATTCTAAAAATGTGCATAAAAAAAAACATATGCACACAACTGAGTAGGATAAACTTTTTATCTGAAAATAAAAAATGTGCATAAACTATGATGGAAACACATTTACCGAATAAATTCCACAATGCACATTAAAAGATGGAATTTAATACCTGTTTATATTAGAGAGTGTACAACATTTAGTATTTTTTAAAGTATGGCTTAAGGAAAAGCAAATATGTGATCACTGACTGGATTTTTAATTTAATGGAGTATGTACTGAATATTGTAATTTTGTAAAAACATCCTGCTCGGGGCTGCAGATGCAAATGAGCTTATATATAAATCTGAAACACTTTTGTTGTGCATTGTCCCTGTATAAATAAACAAACATGTTTGGATGGAAACACAGCTACTGACATGAACTCAACAGAAACTGAGTCATATAAACTGCACATATTGATGAAGATCACATGAACAACAGCTATATTAAAAAACAATCTTCATTTAGCCATAAGTGTGTCCTAAACGATCTCTGACCTGCTCCATCTCCTCCAAGGCATCTTTCACCAAACCAACACATGATGTTAAGACGCTCAACAGGGCACTGCGGTTATCTGTGAGGAACAACACATATCCAGAGGACACCAAATCAGAAAAATACACACTTAACAACAAAATCAGCTGTACTGTGAACTCAAGTTAAACACTGAACACTTACGCTTACAGATAAACTGAATATATGAACATTTATAATGGTGTTTGTCACGTCTAATTTCTCCAAAAGAGGCTGATTGTTCAGTCAAGAAATAAAACATGGTGTGTTTACCAAGAATTGAGTGCTGATATGTGACCCTGGAGCACAAGTTTTTCTAAATTGAGATTTATACATCATCTCAAATCTGATTAAATGAGCTTTCCGTTGATGTATGGTTTGTTTGGATTGGACAATATTTGAACTATTTGAAAAATCTGGAATCTGAGGGTGCAAAAAAACCTAAATATTGAGAAAATCACTGTAAGAGATGGGTTATTTTTTTTGTGGTACGCTCAACGGATGAACATTTAGAGACTGAAATGCTAGGGGCAAGGCTGCAACTGGTAATTTAAACATTTTTAAAAGAGAAATGTATAATTTTGATCCATACAATGTATTGTTGGCTATTGCTACAAATATACCTGTGTTGATTTTTGATTCCCAACCCTACTAAACAGACATGACGGCTAGTATAAATCCAGCTTAAAAGACAATCTACACAGCGAGTACAACATCAGACGGACCCTGATTCAGATGTGCACTGCCAAATATCTTTGGGATCTGCATGATTCCAGAGGTGAATTACTCTAGTACTAGTTAGTAGCCGTCAAACCTTTGGGCAGCTGGTTAAACTGATCACACGCAGCCCAGACGCCTCCGGTGGACATCAGCTGCTCCTGCGAGAGACTGAGGAGAACACATC
This sequence comes from Barbus barbus, assembly GCF_936440315.1. Classification (NCBI taxonomy): domain Eukaryota; kingdom Metazoa; phylum Chordata; class Actinopteri; order Cypriniformes; family Cyprinidae; genus Barbus; species Barbus barbus. The sequence goes on along the minus strand of NC_136753.1, from coordinate 30,618,564 downwards.
AAACTAAACATACAGACTCACGGAAAACTCTCAGACACACCGTACAGAGACACATGAGAACATGATGTGAATGTGACACAACCTTTCTCCAGGAGAGGAGAGAATGACCTCCAGCAGCTGAGCGAGTCCATCCAGCGCCTCCACCGTGGCGTCTCTGACCACCTTCCTCAGAGTAACTCCTGCAGAAAACCACACGCTCGTTACTGACTCTCAACAACAGCTCATTACAGGGTCATTTATGATTATTATTATCATCAATATTTAAAACAGTTGAGTACATTTTTTCCAGGATTCTTTGATGAATAGAAAGATGAGAAGAACAGCATTTATCTGAAACAGAAATCTTTTGTAACATTATAAATGTCTTTATCATCACTTTTGATACATTTAAAGCTTTCTTGTTGAAATTATATTGTAAAATAAAAAATAAAACTATACTGACTCCAAGCTTTTTAATGGTGTAGTGTATAATGTTACAAAAGCTTTTTATTTCAGATAAACTCTGATCTTTGGATCTTTCTATTCATCAAAGAATCCTGAAAAAAATGAACTCAACTGTTTTAAATATTGATAATAATAATGCTTTCTGAGGATCATGTGACACTGAAGACTGCAGTAATGATGCTGATAAATGCAGGCTTGGTGAGCAGAAGAGACTTCTTTAAAAACATTAAAAATCTTACTGTTCAAAGCGTTTGGCTGATAGTGTAGGTTAGTTTCTAGAGAGATCACAGCTGGTTGCACTGCTTTAGCATTAGTCTCACACTTACCTTGGCTCTTTGGTAACCAAAAATAAACCGTAGTCAATGTCAGCACGCTCTTCTGAACAGATTCGGCTATTTTCACACAACCCTGGAGCGAGGAGAAGCAGAACAACACCGTTCCAGACGCAGAAAACACACAAAAGCACAGCAGGTAGTGTTATATTCATCTTCTGAAGAGTCAGACGCACCTCCTCTGACGGCAGCGGCGGCTTCGAGAACATCACGCTCAGTTTTGTTGCTTCTTGAGACACTGATTTAACAGCTTCATCTGTGAAAGGAAGAAATATGAGTCATTATGAAGCCAAACGATATTCAGATGAAAGATGATCATCATCAACACTGAACTCATAATCTCCCAGAAGTTTGACAAGCTGAACATCCCGCTGCATTCATTCGCTTCTCCATCTGAAATCATACAACGAGCTTCACATTACAGTCAATTCATCTGTTTAATATCCAGAGCATCTTAACATGTGTTCAGTCAGGAATAACACAGCAGGCAAACATCTTCAGTTACCTGAGATTTCAACGACAGCTCTAGTAATCTCTAGTGCGGTCAAACAATTCATGGAGATTACTTAAATACAAAATAAACGTTTGTTTACATTATATATATGTGTACTCTGTATATTTATTATGCATACATAAATACAAACACATGCATGTATATATTTAAGAAAAATATGTTAGGTTTATATATTAAATATATTTATATATAACACAAGAACGTGAATATATAAATGTATAAACATGTAAATATTTTCAAAAATATATAATGTATGTGTGTGTATTTATACACATATATTATGTAAACAAAAACTTTTATTTTGTATGTGATTAATCGCGATTAATCGCTTGACAGCACTTTTAAACATTCATCATGTCTGTTAAATGACAGTAAACATCATGACTAGAACACAAACCTGCTAATTACCGGCTCTTAGCATCAGAAACGATGCAAACACAATTAAGTTGAACTCTTTGTGAGTTTATGTTGTTTACATTGAAGTAAATGTGTGTTTGTTAGCCGTTAGCCGTCACACAAACACAGCTAAAGTCTGTCGTTCAGTAACGTGACAGGATCCCATCTTACCTCTCACTCGATCCCTGCTGCATTTCACCGAGTTACAGAGGTTTCGCAGCGGCAGGAGAGCATCTGGACGCGGATGATCGGCGCTCATGACTCGGGTCGCGACTGACTCGTGGATCCCCGGAACCAATGTCAGGCGGAACGGAAGATCGAGTTAATGTCGCGCCGGAATGTTTCTGTGCTGCACCGTCGGGGTGATTTGAACCTATTTGTTTATATATTTACAGTTATTTAACATATTATAAATAATGAAATATTTTAAATACATTATACAATTAAAATCAATTAAAATGTTATTCACTTTTTTAAAGATATTTAGGGTGCTGTGCAACAACTGATCCAAAATACAGCAAAAACAGTACAATTTTGAAATATTTTTTACTATTTATAATAAGTTTTCTGTTTGAATATGTTTTAAAATATAGTTTATTGCTGATTTTTCAGCATCATTACTCCAGTCACATGATCCTCAGAAATCAGTCTAATATTCTGATTTGCTGCTTTAAAAACATTTATTATTATTATTATTATTATTATGTTGAAAGCAGCTGAGTAGATGTTTTTCAGGATTCTTTGATGAATGGAAAGTTCAGAAGAACAGCATTTATCTGAAATAGAAATATTTTGTGACATTATAAATGCTTTTATCATCACTTTTGATACATTTAATTTAATTGATCGATTTGAACATATTTGTTTACATGTTTAGTGTTTTTGTGTTTACATCTAAATAATGCTGTTTTTAATGATGAAATAAAAGTCTGTATTGAATAAAGGCACTGTCGGTGTTCGCTTACAGGATTTGGACGCCAGGTGGCGCTCGACGACAACAAAACCAGTCCAGCTGCTTTAAACCAGCAGTCTGAATTCACCTGTTAGTCTGGGATATGACTTCATCAAGTTAAAAGCTACTAAACACTACCATGGCATCATTAGTGTTTTCAAGCACGACCTGGTTCCATAGCATTCTCTGCAGTAGCCTACCATGTCAAAATACTATAATAAATGAATATGATCCATCACATGGTTTAAAATAAAGATGCATGGTGATATCATCAGTGTGTCATGCTATTGTCAAAGTATTTTGCCCATTTGCTGTTCCCATAATTCACACGACTGACATTGATCTAATTAATGACACCACAAAGCTGCTTTACAGCGGAAACTGATGCATTTGATAACATTAACACTGCTATTTTCCTGTGGAGCTGCTTTAAAACAATCCATATCATATAAAATGCTGTAGAAACAAATGTGACTCGAGGCTCTGAGCTGGATTTCTGTTCATGGAAACATGGGATCGTTATCTGTGAATTGTTCGTGTTATATCATGTCATAAGTGCTGCTAAAGACACTAAAACAGCTGCTGCACCTGTTGTGATCAAATGCTTACACACTGAATTATATCACTTCTTCAAGAGATTGTGTGTCATGTACTCGTATTGAGTGGAGTCTGAATATCACGTCTTCATCATATATCCCTCACTTCAGCTCTTCAGATGAGCAGCAACGAGTTCAAACAGCACTCCAGCTTTTACTTGACAGACATCTGCAGAACTCAGGAGGTTATCAGTGAATGTGTTCATTAACAAGTGTTACAGCGGTGATCTTGCCATACACACAGCCAGCACTGAATGAATCTCTCTGTATCTATTCGTTACATGAGCACTGTACAATCTTAATCTTTTCACTCATCATTAATCTGAAATATGTATTTGTCCTTTTTAAACCCGAATGCTTCCAATGTTTGGTGTGGTATAAGACACATACATCTGAATGAGAATTTGATTGACAGGTGCAGGCTGTACATTGACTGTATTTATCACAGTTTATCAGGTGTTGTTGAGTAAAGCCATCCGGTCATTATCTTTGTGTTTTTGTGCTCTTTGTGACTTGAGCTTTAGAGGGTCTTTCACCAAAACAAGCACAAGTCTTCAGATAAGCGTGTCACGTAATCTTCTTGTCCTGTTCTACATGTGTTTTCATCTTCTGACAGCTCACCCCGCGTCCCATTCCTTCATATTTCAGTTTCATATTCTTCTTTTTAATGGTAGTTGATGTGCAGAATAAAGGCCAAATTGCTTTTTTTAAATACAATTCCCGTTATACATAAAATATAGTCAAACTTCTCCATGCATCTCAGAACTTCCTTAAAGTTATGAACAAATATTTTTCCAGTAACATTAATAGAACGTTTGTTCAAAGTTTTCTGGTTCACAATAATGTTTTTTAAAAAATAGCACAAAAACATTTCTTATCTATCATTTATGGAACTTTTTTTCTGAAACGTTTAAGTCTGACGTTCATCTGACATTTAAAAAATGTTACAACATGCTCCAAAAATTCAAAAGTAACATTCCCATAATATTTGAAAAATGATACAATGTAACGTTTGACAAAATGTAAAAAAAAAACAAAAAAAAAACAAAGCTGGGAGCCAGAAATAACTTTTTCATATCTTAAATGGAATATTATCCAAATGTTCTCAGAACATATTTTTGTTAGTTATATTGTTAATTTATTTCTACTGATAATATTTAGAAGGAATTTGGCCTAAAATGATCTGGATTGTCAATTAATCCTCCACTTGCCCTTGTTTGTTTGTATTTTGGTAAATCTGAAAAGGATTTATTGATATTTCTATATGAGTCCAGAGCAGAACACACTGTAATGACCAGCTTTAACTCACTCCAGATGAGGATCTGAACTCATTTACAAACTGAAATGACAGACATCATTGTGTTAAATGCATCTAAACACAAGAAGTGTGTTTTATAACATGTTGTCGAGGCGCATATTTGAATAATTAATCACACGATTCATGTTTAATGTCACTAAATGCTGAGCAAGAGTCCAGACGAGCCTCCAGCTCAGCGACCAATCAGAGCCGCAGCGGCGCATGACGTCACCGAGTGACGCTGCAAGTTCAGCTGTTGCATCACACCTGAGCGGGTCAAAGGTCAGGTTAGGTTCAGGTCCGATCGAGTATTTCCACAAAGTGAAATGATTCAATGATTAACTGGAGTTACGTACGATGCGTGTTCGGCGGAGTAATCATTCTCTCTCTGTGTGTGTGTGTCTGTGTGTGTGTGTGTGTGTGTGTGTGTGTGTGTGTGTGTGTGTGTGTGTGTGTGTGTGTGTGTGTGTGTGTGTGTGTGTGTGTGTGTGTGTGTGTCTGTGTGTGTGTGTGTGTGTGAGTGTGTGTGTGAGTGTGTGTGTGAGTGTGTGTGTGTGTGTGTGTGTGTGTGTGTGTGTGTGTGTGTGTGTGTGTCTTTGCCTCCTCCTCCTCAGCTCTGTCTTGTATATAAGACCAAGTGTCCACACATTGAGCAGAACACTGATGACCCTCCTCATCCTCACTGACTGATGAAGAGCTGCTGAATCAAAGCACTTCTATTACACTAAAGGTAAAACTTGTGTTGTATTCTGTGCTCTTATGAATATTATAGTGATTATACATTTTAATATTATTGCTGTACTGTACAGAATTATTATAATTCGTTATATCTGACCCTGCAGCACAAAAGCAGTCATGAGTAACACAGGTATATCTGTAGCAATAGACAACAATACATTGTATGGATCAAAATTATACATTTCTCTTTTATGACAAAAATCATTAGGATATTAAGATCATGTTCCATGAAGATATTTAGTAAATTTCCTACCATAAATATATCAAAACTTAATTTTTGATTAGTAATATGGGTAACACTTTACAATACAGTGGCACTAATATGCTTTAATTCATGTTTAACAAATGCACAGATAATAATGACTGAATGAATATCTCATGAAGAATATCAATAAATTGTTATTAGTTAAATGTGTCATAAAGTATTAATTCCCTAATGACATAATATATTAAATAAGTGTACATTCATGTTAATTACCACAGAGTCAAGCATGCATTTCAACTTCCATCTGTCTGCTTTAATTAATCATTAGCTAATGCTTTGCGTGGGTATCATTATGGTGTGACTTGGCACATGACTAACTAATTCAAAATCTATAATCACAATGACATATTACTTAACAATTAGTTAATAGTTCTGTGCCTCAACAAGTAAAGTCATAACATAATGATACCTTTGCAAATCATTAGCTAATGATTAATTAAAGCAGACACCTGGAAGTTTAAAGGCATGGCTTCGACCCAATGTGGAAATTAACATATGCATTTACTTCATCAGTTAATAAAATAAGTTATTAGGTAATTAATACATTATGACACATTTAACTAACAATTTATTGATTACTTAATCTTTGAATCATATCGAATGATGTTCATTAGTCGCTGATGCAGTAATCATTAATAAATGGTTTATTAACTCATGATTATCTGTGCATTAGTTAAGCATTATTTAATGCATATTTGTGCACCAGTATTGTAAAGTGTTACCATAATAATATGCATTGCTAAGAACTTAATTTGAACAACTTTAAAGGAGATTTTCTCAATATTTAGATTTTTTTGCTCCCTCAGATTCCAGATTTTCTAATAGTTGTATCTCAGACAAATATTGTCCTATCATAACAAACCATACATCAATGGAAAGATTATTTATTCAGCTTTCAGATGATGCATAAATCTCAATTTCATAAAATTGACCCTGGTTTTGTGCTCCAGGGTCACATATAGTTATAATTATAGCATGTATGAATAGAGTGATCATTCAGCTACTATGTTTTTTTATAGGTGAAGCACATAATAAAGCTGATCTGTGCTTGTGCTGTTGCTGTAGGCTCCTGTGTGGCCCCTGGACTCCTCTGTGTCTTTACCACAGTAAACGCTCTGTCAGCACCATGCCTCCTCAGCTGCAGTCTCAGAACCAGCCCAGCGCTCGCGTGCTGCAGGGAGATCTGGCGTCTCTGAGCGCCTCGCTGCGAGAGTTCATCGAGAACAGTGTGAAGCTGTGTCAGCCGGACGCTCTGCACATCTGCGACGGCTCCGAGGAGGAGAACCGCTCCATCCTGCGTCTCCTGGAGGAGCAGGGAGTCATCAAGAGACTCCGCAAATACAACAACTGGTACGAGCGCTCTCACATCACTGCGTTTACAGCGTTTGCTGAACTGTGTTCTGATTTACACAACACAACTAATGCAGAAATCACTGCTGCATCAATATGAGAGTAACGTTTAATTACACTGTTGCTCAACTCTGGATGATGTGGAAGCCTGTTTCCACCGCAGCATGAAACAATTTTGATTTAAAGTGTTTCTAAGCTCTCTTTGATTCTGAATCACATCATATGTTGATATAGTTATGGATAGGCTTCTGTATAAGTGCCTTTACCTACAGTACAGAGTTATTCATAAGTAATAGAGCTGCTTCATCATTGACAAACAATAGAAGACATTTGCATGTAAGGTTGATGACAATCCTACATCCAGCACTGTCTTAGAAAGTATCCTGTTACAAAGTGACAAAGTGTTGTGAGTGATTCAGTGCACGAGTGAACTGTCCAAATGAATCAAACTGAATCAAATGCAACTGTTTGATCTATTAGTTCAAAAAAGTGTTTAATTTGAAACTTTGACATTATCAGGAGCAATTACCCTCTCTATTATACAGTAATCTCCAGATAGGGATTTATTTATAATGCTTCAGTTGCACTCTTTCACTGGAGCTCGTGCATCAGTAAAAAGAGATGCAAATATCCCTTTTCACAGATTTTTCAAATGTTTCATATTCAGGCTGAATGACTTTACTTTAATTTGAGTAAAGACTGAGGAGCGTGTGTGAGGGTCAGATCTGTGCATTGACCGGTCTCTGGTCTCTTTCTCAGCTGGCTGGCGCGCACAGACCCACGGGACGTGGCTCGTGTGGAGAGTAAGACGGTGATCGTGACGCCGGAGCGGCGAGACACGGTTCCCTCTCCACGAGACGGCGGTGTCAGTCAGCTCGGACGCTGGATGTCTCCGGAGGAATGGGACAAAGCCATGAACCTGTGCTTCCCGGGATGCATGAAAGGTAGAGAAGCAGCAGATGCTCAAAAATGAAAATGAGATGATAACTAGATCATTTACTCACCCTCAAGCCATCCCAGGTGTTTATGACTGGCTTCTTTCAGGCGTTACATTTAAAAATGTCCTGGCTCTTCCAAGCTTTATAATGGCAGTGGATGGGTGTTATTTTTCAGTAGTCCAATAAAGCGCTATCGTAGGTCTTTATTCACCCCTGGAGCCATGTGAGGCACTTTTAATTATGGATGGATGCGCTTTATTGGACTACTGAATAATAGGGTGTTATTATTCAGTAGTCCAATAAAGCGCATCCATCCATAATTAAAAGTCCACTTTTAATTATTTTTAATCCACTGCCATTATAAAGCTTGGAAGAGCCAGGACATTTTTAAATAAAACTCCGATTGGATTCATCTGAAAGAATAAAGTCATATACACCTAGGATGCTTTGAAGGTGAGTAAATTATGGGATAATTTAGATTTTTGGGTGAAGTATCGCTCTAAGAGCGCTGTGTGTGTGTGTGTGTGTGTGTGCAGGTCGAGTGATGTACGTGATCCCGTTCAGCATGGGTCCCGTGGGCTCTCCGCTCTCTAAGATCGGTGTGGAGCTGACCGACTCTCCGTATGTAGTGGCCAGCATGAGGATCATGACGCGTGTGGGTCAAGCTGTGCTGAGCGCGCTGGGAAGCGGAGAGTTTGTGCGCTGTCTGCACTCCGTCGGCTGCCCGCTGCCACTCAAGAGTACGAGCTCCTCATTCACCTGCTCCAGTTACATTTACAATTAGTCATTTAGCAGATGCTTTTATCCAAAGCAACTTACAAATGAAGACAATAGAAGCAATCAAAACCAACAAAAGAGCAATAATATGGAAGTGCTATAACAAGTCTCAGTTAGTCTAACGCAGTACATGTAGCAAGGTTTTCATATATATATGTGTGTGTGTGTGTGTGTGTGTGACCCTGGACCACAAAACCAGTCATAAGGGTCAATTTTGTGAAATTGAGATTTATACATCATCTGAATCTGAATAAATAATCGTTCCATTGATGTATGGTTTGTTATGATAGGACAATATTTGTCTGAGATACAACTATTAGAAAATCTGGAATCTGAGGGAGCAAAAAAATCTAAATATTGAGAAAATCTCCTTTAAAGTTGTTCAAATGAAGTTCTTAGCAATGCATATTACTAATCAAAAATTAAGTTTTGATATATTTACGGTAGGAAATGTACAAAATATCTTCATGGAACATGATCTTAATATCCTAATGATTTTTGGCATAAAAGAGAAATGTATAATTGTGATCCATACAATGTATTGTTGTCTATTGCTACAGATATACCTGTGTTACTGATGACTGCTTTTGTGCTGCAGGGACACATATAGATAGAATAGAAAAGAATAGAGAAAGCTAGTGTTGTAGAGGGTTTATTTTTTTTTTTTAAAGAAAAAAATAAGCAGTCAGAAAACGACTAGAGAGTGCAAGTGATAGAGGGTCATGTTTTTTTTTTTTAATTTTTTTTTTTTATTGAAAAAGAAAACAAATAGATAAAATAGAATTAGAATAGAGAGTGCTAGAGATAGAGGGTCTAATGTCTCATCAGTCATTAGAGTGCAAACTGATCCTCTTGTTCTGTGTTTAGAGCCGCTGGTCAATAACTGGCCGTGTAACCCAGATCTCACGCTCATCGCTCACATCCCTGACCAGAGGACGATCGTGTCGTTTGGCAGCGGATACGGAGGAAACTCGCTGCTGGGGAAGAAGTGCTTCGCTCTCCGTATTGCGTCCCGCATCGCTAAAGAGGAGGGCTGGCTGGCCGAACACATGCTGGTCAGTCAGAAACACACAGAGTCATCCTGACAACCAGAAATAAACTCAGTCCAGACCAGCACTAATCACATCCAGATGAGCCTAAACACAGCTCAAGTCACTCCGTAGAATTAGTCTGAAATACCAGTGCCAGCGAGAAAACCAGAAAACATCTATGCTTCATCTTTACATTTGTCATTTATTTATTATTTTTGTTTAGTGCAAGAATTTAATTAATTAGCATGCACTGTTCTCAGTAAATACTAGAGAACAGTGCAGTAAATGGTAAAACATTTTACTGTTTATGATTTTTTAATTAAAAAAATTATATATGTAATAAATTAAATTAAAATTAAAAATAATATATTCATATATCAACATTTTGAATACATTTAAATAAATTAAAATAAAACAGAATAATATAACTGAAATTATAAAAGAAATACCAGTTTGTGATATTAAGCAGCATATCCGGCTGTTTTATACAGATAAAAATAAAATGCCTGCACCTGCTATTACATTAAAAATAAGGTGGATAGGACCATGCAAAGCAAGATAAAATGAATTTCTTGCAAAAACAGTTCTTTAAAAAAAAATATATATATTAAAATATAAAAAATATAGTATATATATATATATTATGCACTTCAGATAAAAGCATCTGCTAAATGCATAAATGTAAAGTAAATGCATTAAAACTGAATGCAAAAAATAATTATGAGGTAAATATCTGCAGATGCACAATTGCTTTAACACTAAAAAGCATGAGAATAATTAACTGATTTATTGCATGAAGACTGACTCGTATCTACAAATTATTCTCCTGTTGATTCTCTTTCCTCCCAAACGAGTAAATGTGTGTTTCTGCAGATCCTGGGCATCACTAACCCGGCGGGACAGAAGAAGTACTTCGCAGCGGCGTTCCCGAGCGCCTGTGGAAAGACCAACCTGGCCATGATGAAGCCGTCTCTGCCGGGCTGGAAGGTGGAGTGTGTTGGAGACGATATCGCCTGGATGAAGTTTGACAAAGAAGGTACAGATGGATCAATGATGCTCAAACACATCATACTATATGTGACCCTGGAGCACCAAAGCAGTTATGAGTAGTATATTTGTAGCAATAGCCAAAAATACATTGTATGGATCAAAATTATACATTTTTCCATGTTCCATGAAGACATTTTGTAAATTTCCTTCTGTAAATATATCAAAACTTAATTTTTGATTAGTAATATACATTGCTAAGAACTTCATTTGAACAACTTTAAAGGCGATTTTGTCAATATTTAGATATTTTTTTTGCACCCTCAGATTCCAGGGTCACATCTGAGTTATCACAGTAATGGGTGATGTTGAGATATTCTTGCTCATTCACTGATGTTCTCTGCTCTTGTGTTTGAAGGCAATCTCAGAGCCATAAACCCAGAGAATGGCTTCTTCGGTGTGGCACCAGGAACCTCCACCAAGACCAACCCAAACGCAATGGCCACCATCCACCAGAACACCATCTTCACCAACGTGGCCGAGACCAGCGACGGCGGGGTTTACTGGGAGGGCATGGATGAGGATCTGCCGGCCGGCGAGACACTGACCTCCTGGAAGAACCGGCCATGGACGCCGGAGGACGGTAAGTCTCGCCTCTTTGAGAGTCCTCTGCACAATCTGACTTTGCTGCAGCCTGGAATTAACACTTTAGCTGTCACCCCCATTTTTGAACTGAGAAATGAAAGTGCACAATCCAAACTTAAACTATTATAATTTATGAACAAAAACACTTTGTAATATGATCCGGTCTGTCTGGAACGACATGAAGAAACAGAACAAACTGAGACTAAATCCAGAAGAACTGTCTCCAAGACTACAGTACAGTAAGATACAGAACTGTTAACAGTTTTAGGCACTTGTGTAAAAATGCTGTAAAATGAGGATGCTGTCAAAAATAATGTCATAAATAGATTTGCTTTATCAATTAGCTTCTGTGAACTAAATGAAATCAACATTTGTTGTGAGCATGCTTTGAGTTTAAAGCAGCTTTTGTCCTCGGTGCTCTTGAGCAGAGTTTCTCAGGAGCTTTCAGGAGCTTTCTTGAAGCAGAGACACAGTTCTTCTGGATTTAGTCTCAGTTTGTTCTGTTTCTTCATGTCATTCCAGACAGACTGATGATGATCAGATCAGATCTCAAAAATCTCACTGGATTATTACAATTAATGGCTAAATTAATGTTTGGAAATGTAAACTGATATTTCCTACTGACACACTCCAGCAGAAGATAGAAATAACTGACTTAAAACCATTTTTTAGCTGCTTGAGATACTAGTGTTCTAATTATTTTGGCCAGCAGTGTATATAAAGGTGACTATTGACTATTGTTTCTTGACGTCTCCTCCAGGAGAACCCTGCGCTCATCCAAACTCACGCTTCTGCACGCCGGCCGCTCAGTGCCCCATCATCGACCCGCAGTGGGAGTCTCCGGAAGGCGTCCCCATCGAGGCGGTGATCTTCGGTGGACGGCGTCCGCAGGGGGTCCCTCTGGTCTATGAGGCCCTCAGCTGGGCTCACGGAGTGTTTGTCGGGGCCGCGATGAGATCCGAAGCCACAGCGGCCGCTGAACACAGAGGTCAGATTACACTCAAATCCCATTCAGGGTTTTTCATTGACTACTGTGAGCTCAGAGGTCGTTAATCAAGCTGTTTGCTCACATTATTCCACTGATTTTTATAATAATGGTGTTTAACAGCAGAATTTGTGGCGAAAAATGCTGTGCAGAAAATTCCCCGATCAGAGAATCGAAATGAACAAATCACACCGAAATATAATCCTAATATATACAGCAATAAACTTATTGCAAAACTTATATAAATATATATTTTTAAAAAATTCTATAGATATTTAAAAATAAACAAATATTGTTTCTATAGAAAATTATAACCATGCATATATATATTGCAATATTGCAATAAGCATATTGCAAAACTTAATATTTATTGTTTCTATAGATATATAAAAATAAAAAAATATGGTTTCTATAGCATGTTTTATATACAGTATATATATATATAGCAATAATAAATTTATTGTGAAACTTAAAAATATTGTTTCTTTAGCACATTATAAATATGCATACATGTATGCGTTTATGCATATTACAAAACTGAAATATTTTATTGTTTCTATAGATGTAATCAGTGACTCTAAATTAGTAGTTTTATATTTCTCTATTGTTTTTAATTCAATTATATCATGGGACTGTAGTTCTTTCCCTCATTAGCCTTTAAGTTCACAGTCTTGTGTCTTTATCTTTTCTTCCAATTTTTCCAATGCTTCAAATCTAAGTTTGTGTTGTGATTCTTCTCGTAGCTGGTTGGTTTGGTTCATGGCTTTTAATGCTTTAACAAAGACTTGTTGTCTTAGAAAATGAATGGAAAAATACCAGTGCTGTTCAGCACTAATGCACTCTGTTATGTATGTGTCATATTGGAGCAAATAAATGAAAGTGAGTGAATATTAAAAGACTTGTGTGTGTGTTTTCAGGTAAAGTGATCATGCACGACCCGTTCGCCATGCGTCCGTTCTTCGGCTATAACTTCGGTCAGTATCTGTCTCACTGGCTGAGTATGGAGCAGCGGCCCGACGCCAAACTGCCCAAGATCTTCCACGTCAACTGGTTCCGCAAGAGCTCCTCCGGAGGCTTTCTGTGGCCCGGATACGGCGAGAACATCCGTGTGCTGGAGTGGATGTTTGGCAGGATCGACGGCGAGGCCGGAGCGATGCCCACCGCGGTCGGGTTCGTTCCCTCGGCTGGCGCTCTGAACCTCTGCGGCCTGCCGGAGGACCTGGACCTCGCCGAGCTCTTCTGCATCTCAGCAGACTTCTGGAGGCAGGAGGTGGAGGACATCAGAGCGTACTTCCAGCGCGAGGTCAACGAAGACCTGCCCAAAGAGATGGAGACACAGCTGGAGCTGCTGGAGCAGAGAGTCGGACGGCTGTGAGAAACAACACTCCTCCAGACCGGACACTGAGAGTTTAGAGGTCTATCCAGCAGATATATCACTGCAAGAAATTATTTCCTTTGAGTTTTTATCTTGTTTTCTGAAAAAAAAAAAAAAAAAAGTTTTGTTAGTTTATGCTTAAAACAAACAAAAACACCTGCCAGTGGGTTAAGAATCATCTTAATTCAAAGCCTAAACAAGATGATTTTTCTTGCCCCTCTGGCAGAATTCTTTGCTTGTTTAAAGCAAAAACTAACATCATTTTGATAATTTTTCATAAATAAGACATAATATCTTAAATCATTTTACTAGTGAAGTCATTTTATCTTGATTCAAGAAGTTTTAGATATTTATACTAGAAAACAAGACAAAAATCATTTTTTGCAGTGTAAGAGCTGATATTCTGGAGGTTTTGAGATGTTTTTAGCCTGATTTGAGTCGGACAGAAGATCTGATGATATCTCTGATACTGAAGACGTGAGGAAGGGAATTAAAGGACTGTTTGTTATTTAACCTTTTAAATTATTGATGCAAAATGTCCACGTTCACATTTATATTCAGCTAATAACTTTAACCATTTCATTTTTCTAAATTATTTTTGTATTTCTATGATGACTTTTGATGTCAGTCTTCCAAGATATTAATAAAGTTATTTAAACGTTTGTCCAGTGTTTGTGTTTTTCTCTACTTGATCACAGTTACAGAGAATTATTCACATTTTAATACAGTTACGTGAGAAATAACTTGGCTTTTGACAGACTAATGATAAAATGTTACGTACAAACATTTCAGTCTGAAGAAAATGTAAGACATTTTAACATTCAAACAAGAACAACAATCAAGACATTTGCCCGGGAAAACAAGACAAAAATCTGTTCCATGTTCTAGTGTTTGAAGGGTTAAGGTCAGATTTTCTTTACTTGGTCTCAAAGTCTTAGATTTCCCTTCAGAAACACAGCTGAAGCAAACACGAGGAGCAGCTGATCTTCAGATGTTCATCAGAGATACTGGAATATTAGGAGGTGATCAGAAATACATGATAAACACGGTAAAGTACAGCATTAATGAGGCAGCGGGGAGACAGGAATAATCACCAGAATATAACAAACTGTTGAAGCAGCGACACAACACTCTATGAAGCTGTCAGGATTATTCATAAACTAATTAAAGAAGAGCAGAGGAATGCCAGAACATCCACCAATCAGAGCGTCCCTGACTGAAGGACACGCCCCCTCAGGACTATATATATATATATATATATATATATAACTCTTTCATTCAGATCATCACTAAATAACAGCACAAATGAAGAACTGAAGCAGAAACTGAAAATCAACTCCACAGAAATATTAGATATTGTGAGGAAATTGGTGATAAAGCATATCTAATATTAATAAACTGTTGAATGAGCAGCAAAGTTTGATGTTCTGCAGATTTAATATTTTATGTCAGTCAGATCAGCTGAAATGAACAAAGATGCTTTTTTTCCCCAAACTGTTTATGGACAGAAACTATGCTTGTCAACACATTTATGCAATTAATTCATATTTACATTTATGCTTTTATCCAAATCAGTGAAGTGGAACAAATGCAACAGTATTCATAATACACAACGTCAGCTGTATAGACGACTAGATTAGGAAGCAAAGCCTTCTCTGAGATATTATTTTATTTTATTTTATTTTTGGGGTTAAATCGTTATTTTTTTTACTGGCAAAAACGAACTCAATACTTACTCAAGCAACGCTTTAATGTTTAACACTTATTCAAGATAATCTTTTAACGGAAACAACATGAGTAAATGAGGAAAAATATATTATTTATTCATTTATTTATTGATGGCACTAATTAAAAATAGTTTTTGTTTATTACAGTTATTGCTGCAGTGAAAGAAGAATAGAGAAATATGCATGTTCACTTACTAATTATTTTTGTCTCGTTTAGTTTAAATATCTAAACATTCTTGAATCAAGATGCAGTTACTTGACAATAAAATGATTTAAGATGTCTTGTTTTCTGAAAAAAATAAATAAATTGTGTGCGTAAAATAAGCAAAAATATCTGGCAATGGGATCAGAAAAATACTCTTGTTTGGCCTTTGAAGTATTTTTCTGATCCCATTGGCAGATATTTTTGCTTATTTTACGCACACAATTTAGATTTTTATAGATATCTATACTAGAAAACAAGACAAAAACAGTAACCTTTGCAGTGTTGCACATGTATTTTATCATTTGAATGTTTAAATATAATGTCCTGCACTTTACTGTAATTCAATTCTTAAGATGAGAATAAGATTTCCACTCTGTTGGAGGCTCCTGACCTCTACATGAAGCTCAGTGTCTCTGCTGATGTTTGGTCAGTCGTTGGTCAGTATTTGCTCGTGTGAATGATAGAGCCGGATGTGACGAGCTGCTCAACAGCAGAAACACAGGCTTCAAAGCTGAGCGTTATCAGTCCGCAGCAGAGCATGCTGGGTAACTGGGGCACGTTCTCAGGCCTGAGCCTCATATAACGTCAGTATTGTGCTGCTGCCAAATACCAGATTTTCTAGGGAAGCAGAAATATGTTGGATGACGTCCATGATGATGGAGAAACCAGAGCAAAGATCAGCAGGATTCATTAATTCATTACATAACATCTGCTGCAACTCTGTTCTGCACTGCTTTCAAAGAAAAGATATGTGACCCTGGAGCACAAAACCAGTCATAAGGGTCATTTTTGTGAAATTGAGGTTCATGTATGGTTTGTTATGATAGGACAATATTTGTCTGAGATACAACTATTAGAAAATCTGGAATCTGAGGGTGCAAAAAAATCTAAATATTGAGAAAATCTCCTTTAAAGTTGTTCAAATGAAGTTCTTAGCAATGCATATTACTAATCAATAATGAAGTTTTAATATATTTACGGTAGGAACTTTACAGCTGTATTTCAATTGCATATAAAATGTCCATATTTTTGGATTACATAGTTACAAACTAATAAACTTCATGTGATCAAATTTGTGAGTCACACATGAATGAAACCGCTCAGATTTATGGAATATGACTAATTACAGGTTTCCTTCTAAAACATTAGTTGGATTCTCATCTAAAGGTTTTTAAATGTTACTTGTTTCAGAAACATTCAAAATAACATTCTTATGTTTGCAAAATGATACAATCTAATTTTCCCTTAATGTTCATATAACCAAGATAAAATGTTTTACGTTTTAATAAGTTGATTATTCTGAGTCCTTTGGCAGACACTTGTTCTTTTTTTTTTAATCATAAAATAGCTTCAAGAATTTCTATCAAAAGAATTGAACATTCAGAGATCATTCAGGAGTAAAGTTTTCATAACTTGGCTACTGACCATGTTTATACTTTTTGTTTTCACAATTATTAATTTATGCAGATTTTAAGCAATCTGAATAAATGCATTTTGAAAATAAGATGATTTAAATATAACCAAATAGATGCAACTAGTCAATAATCATTTTTTGAGTGCAGAAATCTTTGCGGTTTCGTTCCTGTCTGACTCACAAACGTGATGAGATGCGTGAGTATTTAGCTGTGTTTGTGTGGTATGATCAGGTGTTTCTCTGTCACAGAAGAGCAGCTGCAGTCCAGTCTCTCTGACGGAGCTCTTCAGGAACAACATGTTTTCCAGCTCTTATCAGACTGGTTCTGTGTGAACATGAACTCAGCAGCAGAAATGAACACGCTGTTCCTCTCACACTCTTTACAACACGACCGTCTTATCGCACCAATAACTGTTTAACAGAGATTTCAACACTCCAGGCCAGCTTTATGAGTCCAAACTTCTGAATCAAACTCACATACTTGATCTGGTTTGAGTCGGATGAACTCCTGCAGTTCATCTAAACCAGAGAAAGGAGTTAAAGATATGCACGTGTTCTTCTCCAGTCACGCTGAAGTTTTCTTGAATGTTCAAAATCTCCAGTGTCTTACATGTTTTGAAAAAATATTCTTGGTTACGATGACATTAAGGGGAACGTTCCATTTTATAATTTTGAAAACATTATGGAAATATTACTTTCGAATCTCAGACAAACATCCAACTAAATATTTCAGAAAAACATTCCATACACAATGAATGAACCATAAAATAATAATTCAGTCATCATTCACTCACTCTCAAGCTGTTCCAAACCTGTACCAGTTTCTTTCTTCTGCTGAGCGCAAAAAATATTTTGAAGAATGTTGGAAACCAAATGGTTTTTATCCACTGTTTGGTTCCCAACATTCTTTAAAATATCCTCTTTTGTGTTCAACCATAGTGTTTTTGGATCATTTTGGGGGGAAATGTCACTTTAAAGATCATATAACATTCAATAAACATTTTATTAACGTTTCTGGAAGACGTTTGTTCATAACTGTGAGAGAACATTGCCACAACGTTAGCTGGGTTCTTTTGGAAACTAAGGACTGAATTTAAGATGTGTTTTGTGCATCAGTCCATCGTGAGTCAGCACATTCACACTGATAATGATGATGATGAAGATGATGAAGAGCGGGTGTTAGTAATAGCTAGCAGATGCACATTTACAGCTGACGCTGGAGTGACCCGAGCTGAAGCCTGTTGCTCAAGAGCTGATAGAGAAAGAGTTTCATAAACCAGACTGAACCGGACACATCGGGATCACCAGACCAGAGCTTTAAACTGCTACAACATTTACAAATAAAGAAACATTAAATAAAAAGAAACATTAAAAGAAATCATTAAATATTATTATATTTTCCAACTAACTAGTCATACAAGCATTTCAATCATACTTTATTAAGAAGAAAAAAATCATTTCTAGTTAATCAAGTGTTGAATTAATTCCTGATCATTTCATCAAACCAGAATAAAGAGTAATCAATCAGATCAGCCTCTAATCAGCGTATTAATGAATCGACTGTAACGAGTGGAATAAAGTCTTACAGGATTGAGTGCATTAATGCAGTTCATTTCAT
The DNA here is from genome assembly GCF_936440315.1 of Barbus barbus. Classification (NCBI taxonomy): domain Eukaryota; kingdom Metazoa; phylum Chordata; class Actinopteri; order Cypriniformes; family Cyprinidae; genus Barbus; species Barbus barbus. The sequence goes on along the minus strand of NC_136753.1, from coordinate 30,599,978 downwards.
ATCAACACACAGATAAAGCACTATTTATTATATATTAATGTACATATTAATTATTTTAAAATCTTATTACTATTGTCTACTTACCACCTTATTTTAACTTGCATTTTATTTTAATGATTTAATTGTTATTTGGTTTTGTAATACTGCATATTCTATGTCAGTACTTGAATTGAAATTGAATGAAAGGAATCAGTTAAATGCTGTTACACAATACTGCTTCAGATTCATCAGTAAACCTATTTAAGTTCATATAGACTATGATGTGCACTAAACAATCTCACCGAGCAAGATATTTTCAGTGTGATGCATCATCATCATCATCATCATCATCGACTAGAGACAGACATCTAGTGTCCTAACCTGCTCTGGTCCGGTCATATGGGTCTCAACCAAAAAAAAAAGAAGACTGATGGCACAGGCCATGCTTACTGATTTTGATTGTATTTTACATTTCTTCTTTGCTAAATGTGCTAATCATTATAAAATGTACAGATGATGAGCTCAGAACGGAAGCAGTGATTCCTGCTCAAACAGACTCACATCACCACACTGATATGAATATGATATGAAAATGATTTTTAAAACCTGAAATAAGGAATATCATCCTTGAGACGAGCCTGACACCTGCTTGACAAACCATGAACTTCAGAAGCAGATACTGACTGATCTGATGTCTTACAGCGCCACCTGCTGGATCTACAACTGCAAACACAAACATAGAAGAACACACACACACACACACACGCACACGCGCACACAGTCATTAACCCTTTACAGCCTACCACACATCATCAACTAGTCTACTCAATCTCCTCATGTCTTCTGTCGTCTGGTTGATAGATCAGGGTTCCTCAAATCATACTCTGGAGGTCCAATCTGCTGCAGAGTTTAGCTCCATCCCTGATCAAACTCACCTACCTGTGATTCTCTAATGATCCTGAAGACTCTGATTAGCAGCTCAGGTGTGTTTGATTAGGGTTAGAGCTAAACTCTGCAGGAGAGGGCCAGATTTGAGGAAGCCTGGTTTAGAGCATTGGTCTCAAACTCAATTCCTGGAGGTCCACAGCTCTGCAGAGTTTAGCTCCAACCCTAATCAAACTCACCTGTAAAAGCTAATCAAGCTCTTCAGGATTACTAGAAACTTCCAAGCAGGTGTGATTTAGAGCTGGTTGGAGCTAAACTCTGCAGAGCTGTGGCCCTCCAGGAATTGAGTTTGAGACCACTTCTTTAGAGTGTTTTATCCAGTAAAAGCTCTTTTAGTGTAATTGTACAAGCGTCCAGCTTCAGTGTCAAATCTGGACTGATTTTGATCAAGTAAGCGTCAGAATAACTGCAGTCATATCTCCAGATGAACTCTTACTGGACTGAAGCAGCTCAGCTTTACTTGATTCTCCATCAATCATTTTCTAGAAAAATCAGTGCGTCTCAAATCTGATGATCAGGATCTTCTGAGGAGCGTTTGTTTCCAGAAGCTTTACTTTCACTGTTCCTCAGCGGAGGAATGATCTTCATCTCACATCTTCTGAGGAGCGGTTATTTCTTCATCTCTCAATCAGCATTGCATTGCATTATATGTTTGGATCATTTCAATCTCATCTTACTGAGACTTATTACTGGAGATATAGACATATTACTGGAGATATAGACATATTACTGGAGATATAGACATATTACTGGAGATATAGAGCGACCGCTGATATTTAGATCATTTAATGTCAGTATCTGCTCATGTTATAAAGATCTCACTGATTTACATTACAAGCATCAGGATTTCATCAGAAACATATTTCTGCACAGTTTGAGTAAAATTGAGCTGTTTTTTCCTTCATATTCTCACTATATCAGACCATATGAGCCATAAAATGTTTTTTATTTTATCTAAAGGTTCAATAAACTGTTACATTTCCATTTTTTAACTATTACTTCATATGTCAAGCTTTAGAGGGTTAAAGGTTGTGAGGTCATTTACCTCGATCCTTAAAGACGTGGAGGATCTGTGATTGAAGAACAGCATTAAATCACACAACTAATGACTTCTATGATCAATCTGGGAGCGCAGGTCCATTTCTGATGTGCTTTTATCTTTGTAACCACAAAAGACACAAACCACACAAAAGTAATATGTATACAAACACAAAGGAGGAATAAAAACAACAGCCTGCACGTGTTATTTTACAAAATGTTTTATTTAATTGGCAGCTAATTGAAATGCATGAGATTGTATAAGATGGTGTGTAATAGACACTGTCCCAAAGAGAAACACCGGTAACACTTTCAGGATCTGATATAAATAAAAACAAAAGAGTGACATATAAGCGGTCATTACTGACAATAACAGGCATGTTTGAGCCACTAAACTCTACAGGACTCTTCAGCGGTCTACAGGAGGACCACTGAAGCAATGCAACAGCAGAGAAAACATAAGCGCTTCGATCACCAGAGAGAAAGTCCTTCTTTGGAAATGCCTCTTTTCTCTTCACGGAAAGCCTTCAGTGATTTGATTAAGAGTTCAGAAACTCATTCATCCAGACTAAAGCAACATGAAGATGAAGATGAGCAGACGTCCGTGAACCAGACCCGTCGTTTGGATTCATCTTGTGCTTCATTTCTCTAAATCAAAAGTGCATCAAATGCATTCTGATGCAGATGTATTTATGGGGGTGTTTCAAACATAAAGGCAACAGAACTAAACACACACACACACACACACACACACACACACACACACACACGCGAGTCTGTACTGGAGACTGGAAGGCACTCGTCACGTTTCTTCAGTCTGCACTCACAGTAACGAGCCTCTCAAACGAGAGACTAAAGCACAGGGTCGAGTGAACAACACAAACCTGCCGTCTGTTTAATGAGTGAACCAAACAAAAATGACCTTTAAATGAGAAGAAACAATAACAAAAAACAACTACCACATCTTTAATCTGAGCTAAACAACTAACTACATTATCAAAAGGCAAATAATCGGTATATTGCAACTCTCTCCACTAAACTACCTCATCATCATCATCATCATCATCATCATCATGCATACACTGTCACTTCCTGTCAACGGCCACCTGATTGGCTGACGGGGGCATGTGACACACTGGCATCTCACAGGGAACAAACGGCCGTCTCTGTAAAGGGAAGACATCATGCCGCAGCTGGAGAGAGAACGACCCATGGGTAGTTAGTTACCAACTAACTAGACTGGAATTCATACAGTCGCATTCAAGTCTACATTCTGACCATTAATTACAATTTGAAAAATATAGCATAAAAAATATGCTATATAATAAAAATAGCAACCCACTAGTAGTTAGTTACCAACTAACCAGTTTGGAATTTAAACAACCGGATTAATGTTTGCATTTGGCCAATTACTTCAGTCGTAATATAGAATATATACTGTAATATTAAAAAAGGCAAACTAATGATTCTGAACATCCATGACTAAAATATAATAAAACAACAACCCACAGCTAGTTAGTCACCAACTAACTAAATCTGAATTTAAACAGACAGATTAAAGTCTGGATTTGGCCAGATATAATATGGGATATATAATATAAAAATGGCCAATTAATGATTCCGGATAATTATGACTAAAATGTAATAAAAATTACCCATGGGTAGTTAGTTACCCCTAACTAGTTTGGGTATTTACACAGCCAGATTAAAATCTTCATATGGCCAATTACTGTTATAATATGGAATTCATATTATAAAAATGGCAAATTTTATTATTCTAAACATCTATTGCTAAAACATAATAAAAAGAATGATCCAAGGGTAGTTAGTTACCAATTAACTAGTCTGGAATACAAAAAGCCGGATTAAAGTCTGTATTCAGTCGATATATATAATGTGGAATATATATTATAAAAACAGCAAATGAATCATTCCGAGCATCTATGACTAAAACAATAATACAGAATGACCCTTAAGACTAGACTAGGTTCAGTTTCTGGTTGAGTTCCTCTCTCCAGCTGTTGACTTCCTGTTAGCAGCGGTTCTCTGAAGTAAAAGCGAACATGGCAAAATCGGACCCGATATTCCCCGAGCGCACAGACGAGCGCAGACCGAATCATGGGGTTCACCAGCAGTCACTGTTTGGCAGCGAGTGAATGAGATTGTGTTCATCTTAGATTCATTGATTCAGTGACTCCGAATCAGAGCGGCTGTCTCTCCTGGTGAAGCTCAAGATCGTTACCAATCCCATGATGTGATTTCAGCTCTGCGCACGTCGTCCGATCAGGGAGCAGTTGCATATTCGTTTGCTTTAGTGCTCGTTTACTCCAAACGAGTCCGGCGGCTACAGCTCATCGATTGTTTTCCTCCCACGAGTCGGTAAAGTGCTATAAGAGACGCCGCATGTGAACCCAAGCCGCTGCGCCACAGCCGAGCAGAAGAAATCCTTTCTGTTCTAAACATCAATGATTGTGTATCCAGGTTTCTAGAATCTAGAATAAAATTAAGGCAAATACACTTAAGAAACCGAAGCTAACACTAGTTAATCTAGTTAAAACGACTACCGTTGATCTCTAGAACTCTCAGCGACATTGATTCAGATTTGTTCAGTCGAGCTGTGAAGCAAAGGCGTTCGACACATCTGGATGAGTTAAGCAGAGTTAACCGGTTAACTCACTCACACTCATCATTAACCAGCATCCAGGACACTCACACCATCTGTGGACCAATCACAAGCCGAGGCCTGTCATATCGTTACATTAAAAATAGTGCAATTTTAGACATTTATATAAATAACTCTAAAACCGTGCTTTTAAGTTTGTTTTTCAGTTTTCCATATACATGTATATATATATATATATTGATATAGTAGCCTATATACACACACGTACATTACCGCTGAAGCATTAACTCTCTCTCTGACCGCAAACAACTGAACAAACACTTCCACATCTGCTCCAAAACAGTCGGATGCTTTGAGTATTGTGCAGAACTCTGATGAGGAAGTCACGCACGTCTAACAGAAGAAGAACTGTGATGAAGAATCATGAGACGGTGATTACTGTTTCTAAGAGGAAGACCGAATCTTAACGGGCTGAAAGGAAGCGTTTCTGTTTGTGGTCAGAGTTTGAGTACAGAGAGACTAAGAGCACTGAGGACAAATATCATGTAAATATGAATAGAAAGTCTGAAGCGCTGCCTCTCGGGCAACAACACGGGCCTCAACTATATTTGTAAAAACTGCCTTTGAAGTGGAAAAGAGCTTAGCGTCACTGACGTCAGGGTCTGAGCAGACGTACACACTTTGTCTTGGAGTACTGCAGGTTTTGGAAATTTAGACGATGACTGGTGATCTTTTATATGTTAATGACATTATTCAGGAGTTGTTTACCAGACAGAGAGCTGAAACCATTCAGTTGTGCGCAAGTTCAAGATCATTTGTGATATAGATTTCACATCTGAAAGAGAGGCATACGTGCGTTTTCCGTGCGTACGTTCATTCTATGAATCACATGCATGCATAGGGTTGGGAATCAAAAATCAATTCCAATTCCAGAATTGGATATTTGTTGTAAAATGAAGATTTCAATTCCACCTATCAATTCCTGTGTGTGCATCTTCTTTTTTTAGCTGGGGCTGTTAAAAATGTGTTTGTCTTTGAATCATTCATTCAAGAGATTGATTCAGCAACACTGATTCATCCAGTAATGAAACGAGTCCATCTTCAGTGAGTCATTGAATCATTCATTCAGAAAATGCCATCAGATTTTTAGTTGTCTAATATTTTTTTTCTTCAGAATTGTGTGAGAAGTACAACCTCCATAAAAAAATAAATAAAAAAAAATTACTCCTATACCAGTCATGAGGGTCAATTTTTTGAAAGCTGAATAAATAATCTCTCCATTGATGTATGGTTTGTTATGATCGGACAATATTTGTCTGAGATACAACTATTTGAAAATCTGGAATCTGAGGGAGCAAAAAAATCTAAATATTGAGAAAATCTCCTTTAAAGTTGTTCAAATGAAGTTCTTAGCAATGCATATTACTAATCAGAAATGAAGTTTTGATATATTTACAGTAGGAAATTTACTAAATATCTTCATGGAACATGATCTTAATATCCTAATGATTTTTGTCATAAAAGAGAAATGTATAATTTTGATCCATACAATGTATTGTTGGCTATTGCTACAGATATACCTGTGTTACTGATGACTGCTTTTGTGCTGCAGGGACACACATATGCTTGATATCTAAATGTTAGATTTTTTTTAACCACATTGGAATCGAAACTGGCAATCGATCAGAATCAGAATTGATGAAATTCAAACGATACCCAACCCTAGTAACGCATATGATTGTAAGATCAAATTTTCGTATGGTTTCTGCGCCCTGTTTTATAAATGAGGCCCCAGAAGAGGAAGAGAGGCAGCTGAGTGTCAGACGTGCTGTGCTTTGGCTTTGTCTTTGCTGCGTGTGTTTCTGCTGTCGGTGTGGCTGATGTGGATCGCGCCCTGCACCAGCGCTGTGGGGTGAGTCTGTGATGTGGGGTGATAGTAGTGGCCGATGACCTCGCTGTACGCCGGTGGAGCGATGAGTGGACTGTCGAACACGGTGCGGTTAGGCGGCGCTCGGACCGACTCGCGGTTGAGCTCCAGCTGTTGCTCGGGGTCCCGCAGCTGAAGGGAACAGGGGCCCTGGTACGGCGGAGGCTCCTCGCCGTCTGACAGAGAGATGGTCGGCGGGAGGTCGATGATGGCGTGAGGGAGGTATGGGAACGTGGGCTGGAAGCGCGACAGACGCTCGCGCTGAAGGTACGACGGCACCCGGTCCGGAGCGTAAACCTGCGAGAGAGACAGAAATCCCATTATAAACATTGTTTACTGTACCAATTTGTATGGCCCTTATATTTCCTATTTGAGCCAACGCAGATGAATGAAGTTATTTCAGGAGGAGACCGCCCTGATTGTAAAGCGAAACGTAATTGGCTATAGCGAGAACGTGCTATGATTGGTCAGCGAAGTGAGGCTGTTATCTGATTGGCTTGAGTAGACGGTGGGTGGAGTCCATGCATTTGTGGATTGCTAGTGTCTTGACGCTAGAAATGTTTCAAAATCCACAAAGCGATCCACAAATGAATGCCAGGCAAAGTTGTGTTTGTGACATAAGAAGATATTTGTGAATGTTTTTTATTTGCAAATCTAATTTTTTGTGAATTTAATTCATGTTTGTGACCTTTTGTGGATCTAATTCTATTTATTTGTGGATCATAATCTATTTATTTGGAATTATGCAACAATTCTACCCCCATAATAAAACTTAAGGAATATAAGTCATATTTATTTATTTTAGCATCTGAAACATGCTGAGACTTTTCCAAAACATGCATTAAGCCACATATTTGGATTTGTACAGAATAAAATGAGTATGTGAGCTAAAGTTTATTTGTACAGCTCTTTTCCTGAAGCTGATAGTTTCAGTTTTACTTTAAATAGAATTGTTTAGGCTTGGCATTTATAATGCATGTTATTTCTATTGAGTGCCACTATAATTTACATTTGTTTTATACTTTTTATATTTTTAATTTATGTTTTGTTCTGGATACTGTTAAATTGAAAGGATTTATTGTGGAGTGTTCAAAGGAACTAAAATACATGTTTATAGTGTTTACAATGTTTGTAAATGTTTTATTTACTGTATTTAACATTATTACAACTATTATTGCAACTTTTTTTTCTTTCAACAAGTTAAATTTTGACCTCTGTAGTCAGGTGTGACTTATTTTCTGGAAATAATCAGTAGTCATCTCTGGATGAGAGTATAGAGCAAGAATAGCATGTTTTGCACATAAATGCAGTTATTGATGAAATGAATCATACCTCACTCATGGCACTAGAAGAGCTGGGACCATCAGAGGACCACAGACTGCCCTCCTGCGAAAAATGAGGAAAAACAGAGAGAAAAACATTACAAATTATGCAGGACAAACCAAGAAACTGGGCTGACATTCTTCTTAGTAATTTAATAGTTTTTAATTTAAGTCACTTTAAAATTGACAGACAAATTAGGGCTGTGTCCTGAGTCCCCTGCTCTACTCTCTCTACACGCATGACTGCGTGTCCTCTCACAGCTCCACATCTATTATCAAATTCGCTGATGATACTGTGGTTCTGGGCCTCATCTCCAACAACGATGAGACCGCATACTTGGACGAGGTAGAGAGACTCACATCATGGTGCCAGGACAACTGTCTCTCTCTGAATGTGAGCAAAACTAAAGAGCTGATCGTGGACTTCAGGAAGAGACAGCAGCAGCCCTACACTCCTCTTATGATCAGTGGGACCCCTGTGGAGAGGGTGAGTAGCTTCAAGTACCTCGGTGTAAACATCTCCGAGAACCTGACTTGGACTACACACATCCAATCACAGGTTAAGAAAGCCAGGCAAAGACTGTACCATCTGCGACAGCTGAGGAAATTCAGGGTCTCACCAGCAATCCTGAAAACTTTCTATTCAGGGACCATAGAAAGTGTATTGACTCAGTGCATCTCAGTGTGGTATGGAAACAGCTCCAATCAGGACTGCAAAGCACTACAGAGAGTTGTGCGCTTAGCTGAGCGCATCTCAGGGTCTGCTCTCCCCTCTCTGCAGGACATCTACCTCAAACGCTGCAAAAATAGAGCTGTTAAAATCATCAAGGACTCTAATCACCCTGGTAACCATCTATTCACTTTGCTTCCATCTGGTAAGCGCTTCCGTAGCCTGATGGCAAAAACTGAGAGACTTAGGAGGAGCTTCTTCCCCCAGGCCATCAGGCTCCTAAACTCTAACTCTGTGTCATAACATCACTTGACTCCATGTAAATATCACCATATCAATAAGCTTCAGAATTTTTTCTACCTCATATTGCTGCTATTTACATACCCTGTCCCTGTACAACTTTTTGTATCTAAGTCAACAACATACTGACCTGCACATTTATATTTTTTAATCTTTATTTTATTTTTTTCTACTTTTCTTTTTCTTAATATTTGTATTCTATATAACTGCACTGTCCTTGGAGCAGACCTGACCTACATTTCACTGCTGGTTATACTCTGTATAATTGTGTATGTGACGAATACAAATCTTGATCTTGATCTAAAATTGAGCTGAGCTAGTTTTACTTCTCATCTTTCACTCCAAACTCTCTTTCTGCTCACATAATACAAGGATTTCAGCTCAAATCAGTGTCATTTTTTAAAAATAATTTATATTTATTTTATTTATTTACTGCAGTATGTCATATTGTGAGGAAGTTGACCAACATCCACAAGATGTCAGGATTTCTTTAGTGAGTGAGAGCAAAAATCTGAATTATGGGATGATTAAATCACACACACACACACACACACACACACGAGTGTTGTGAGTCAATGATAATGTGACCAAGCTGAACCTAAAATTAGAAGAGTTACTCCACTGTGATGCAATGCCTGGAGTGAGACAGACATCAGCGCGTGTGAATGAAGCCGTCACAGACTGTGTGTGTGTGTGTGTGTGTGTGTGTGTGTGTTTCTTACCGACGGCAGGGGCAGGTGTCGTCTGTGCGCTCGTCCGTGGCGGGAAATGAGAGATCGTGCAGACAGTCTGTAGTGATTCAGCAGACACGTGATCACCACCACCATCATCATCATCACCACCACGATCACCAGAATCTGAACAAACTCCAGCTGGGCTGCAGAAACACACACACACACACACACACAGAAGTACTGTAAATCTCACTGAATGTCAAACTATTAATGGCACTCTTCATATTTGATCCCAGAGACACACAAAACCAGTCATGAGGTTCATCTGAAGCTGAATAAATAATCTTTCCATTGATGTATGGTTTGTTATGATAGGACAATATTTGTCTGAGATACAACTATTAGAAAATCTGGAATCTGAGGGAGCAAAAAAATCTAAATATTGAGAAAATCTCCTTTAAAGTTGTTCAAATGAAGTTCTTAGCAATGCATATTACTAATCAAAAATGAAGTTTTGATATATTTACGGTAGGAAATTTACTAAATATCTTCATGGAACATGATCTTAATATCCTAATGATTTTTGTCATAAAAGAGAAATGTATAATTTTGATCCATACAATGTATTGTTGTCTATTGCTACAGATATACCTGTGTTACTCATGACTGCTTTTGTGCTCCAGGGACTCATTTAATTGAAAACTTGAGTAAACGTGAAAATACTGTTCAGAAAAGACACTGGTCAAAAATAAAAAAATGAACATTATGTAGAAGAGAAACATCTACAGAAACACATTTATACAGCAGTGTTTGGGGTCAGTAAGATTTTTTAAAATGTTTTTGAAAGAAGTCTCTTCTGCTCACCAAGGCTGCATTTATTTGATAAAAAACTGTGAAATATTATTACAATGTGAAATAATTGTTTTCTGTGTGAATATGTGTTAAACTGTAATTTATTTCTGTGATCTGCAGCTGTATTTCCAGCATCATTACTCCAGTCTTCAGTGTCACATGATCTTCAGAAATCATAATAATATACTGATTTACTGCTCAACAAACATTTCTGATTATTATCAATGTTGAAATCCCAATATTTTTGTGGAAACCATGATACATTTCATTTTTCAGGATTCACAGTTGAATAGAAAGTTCAAAAGAACAGCATTTATCTGAAATAGAAATCTTTCAAAACATTAAAAATGTCATTACTGTCACTTTTGATCAAATTATTGCATCCTTAATGAATAAAGTATTAATTTCTTTTAAAAAAATCTTACTGACCCCAAACTTTTTGCATTTAGTCAGCATCACAGTCAATGTTAAAAGATGTCCAGACACAGAAAACTGATCTCAATTGTACCATCACACTTGCAAGGACTGACCTGATCAAAATAATGAAATCAAACAAAGACAAACCCAGCAGCCTGAACCTCCAACAGCTGCTAAAACACACAGCAGCTTCTCTAAGACACTATCATTTATTTATTTATTCACTTTTTAATGCCATGCCAGCATCAAGGCTACTTTCATGGCGATCTCAGAATAAATTACACAGGTCATACCATTAACAAAAAGTTACAAAAGACATTACACTAGACCAAAATATTTAAGTACATTTAGCTGATACATTTTTAAATAAATCGTAAGACACGCTAGAGAGCGTCAGACTCACCGCTGCAGCGCGTCTGAACACACGGATGCAAACCGTCCACCGCATGGAGCTGCATGATGCACATCCACATCCACCAGAGACAAACTAACACTGAAGCTCCTGCGTTCCCACACACCCCGGGGCAGATGGGTACGAGGGGGACGGGCCGGAGCCCCGGTCTAGACTGAATCGTCTGAGCGAGTCGGTTTGCATACGAAAACAAAAAGAGTGCGAGACAGCTGATGGTGCGAGGACGTGACGTGAACCACGAGCGCAGAGCCGTACACACACACACATTCATAATGACTGACTGTCCACACACACACACACACACACACACACCATTTACTGCTGAAGCATCTTATCCATCTGCTACGGCATCATTCTCACCAAACAGATACATTTATATCTCTTTCAAAACAGTTAAATATTTTAAGTAAAAAAAGTTCTGGTGTTTCATGCTTTCAGCAGAATCAATAAAACAACAACAATAGCATCAGTCGTTTGAGTCGATGAGGCTGTAATACTGACACTATGACGTCTATTCAGAGAGCCAACAAGAGCAGCTGATGACGGCAAACACACACACACACACTCAGAGATCAGACGCAGTGTGACGGAGGGGTCATGAGGGGTCAAGAGAGGTCAAAGCTCCGCCCCTCCCCTGGCTCTTTCTCACGGGTCATTCACGGTCACAGTCGAGCCAGACAGACAGAGAGAGGAGGGGTGTGTGTGTGTGTGTGTGTGTGTGTGTGTTTGTTTAGCTGCAGTTTGGGAACAAATCTGACCTCAGAAAAGAGTTTAAATCTGACCAAACCTCCCTTTAGGATCATTCAGGGCTGTCTTTAACTGGAAAAATGGATTTATAAACCAAAAAAAATAACTTCCTCCAGCATATATTATATAAATAAAATATATAAAGCTCCTGCATATATTATATCTATCTAAAATACATAAAGCTCCTCCAGCACATATCATATATATATATATATAAATATAACGCTGATCCAGTATATATTGGGTATAACAATAAGGTGTCATTTGTTAACATTAGTTAATATATTAACTCAAACAATGAACAATACATTTATTACAATATTTTTTCATCTTTGTTAACATTATTTAATAAAAATACAGTCGTTCATAGTTTATGTTAGTTCACAGTACATTAACTAATGTTAACAAACACAACTTGTGATTTTAATAATGCATTAGTTAATGCTTAAATTAACATTAAGATTAATAAAGGAGTATTATTCATTCTTAGTTCATGTTAACTAATGAACCTTATTGTAAAGTGTTACCATATGGTATAGAAAAAATATAAATATTCATCTATAAAATAATGTTTAAATAGAAAAAAGTCTTCTTTTGTGGTTTATGTTAGTCTGTGGTAATTAGAATTAATTTGACGATAAAACAACAGAAGTCTATATTATGTGCTCGTTTACATGCCCAGATAAATGTGTGTGTGTGTGTGTGTGTGTGTGTACTCACTGTGCTAATGAGTGCTGCTTTCTTTTTTGCCAAATAGACCATTAAGCACCAAAACACACTCACACACACACACACACACACACACAGTCTGCTGACAGTGGCAGTGCCACAGATGGGTGAGTGGGTGTGGTAGCCGTGTGTGTGTGTGTGTGTGTGTGTGAGAGAGTGAGTGAGAAAGAGGTCACAGGGTGTCACAATTTGCTTGCAAATTTCCATGGGAATGACAAAGCAGAGAGACACAGAGAGAGGGACAAAGACAGAGACAGACACAAACCCTCTCGCTCACTGAGAACCGACTGTGGGAAACACATCGCAGTTTGTCTGACTGCAGACAAACATCATAAAACATACGGCCGCAGTCCTCATGCTGACTGGTTAGGGAGGGTTTTAGAAAAACAAGATCATGTGACATTATAGTGAATATAGACCATCTACAGGACATTAAAGGAATAGTTCAGCCAAAAATGAACATTCACTGAAAATGTGTTCTCCCTCAGTTCATCAGAGATCAGGATGAGTGTGTTTCTTCATCAGGTTTGTATAAATGTGTCTCTGCATCAGTGTCTCAGCAATGGATGCTCTGCAGTGAATGGGTGCCGTCAGAATGAGAGTCCAAACAGCTGATAAAAACACCACAATAATCCACACCACTCCAGTCCATCAGTTAACATCTGGAGAAGACTAAAGCTGAAACACATCCAGCATTAAGATGTTTTTAACTCAAATACTATAGAGTCCATAATCCATAATAACTCTTCCTCCAGTGAAAAAGTGTTCTGGTCTGAATCAGGAGAGAAATCTGCACAGATCAAGCAGCGTTTACAAGACAAAACAGATCTAAACAAATATGTGTCTGGGTTTTGATGTGAGAGAGGAAGAGTTATTATGGACTCTATAGTATTTGAGTTAAAAACATCTTAATGCTGGATGTGTTTGATCTTTAGTCTTCTCCAGATGATAACTGATGGACTGGAGTGGTGTGGATTATTGTGATGTTTTTATCAGCTGTTTGGACTCTCATTCTGACGGCACCCATTCACTGCAGAGCATCCATTGCTGAGACACTGATGCAAAGTCATCAAATGTTCTTTTCTGGGCGAACTATTGCTTTAACATTTTAGACTGGAACACTGTTTCTCATAATCTATGAGATCAGCCTTCGTCAATCATCAGATTTTGGCCAAAACGTCTATATTGTTGTATATGTTCAGTGTTTGAGACTCCTTCACTAGTCACAGGACTTCAGCAGGTTTGGATGAACTAGGCCGGACGGGTTGTGTTAGCACAGCACTGGTGAAGGTGCAGACGTGCATGTTGGGATAAGCAGACGTGTGTGTTTGGTCTAGCGGCGCAGGTGAGCCTGGAAGAATCCGTCTGAGCATGTTGTGTGTGTTTGTGTAACGCCGTTCAAACACGCCGAGGGCGGGTCATGTGGTAAACAATGCAAACTATGCTTTAATGAGAGAGGGAGAGACTGACGGTTGAACTCATTCTGAGAAATACAAACGGAATCGTCGTTTAGGAGGATTCAGACGTCATTCTCCACCGAGGTCGGGCTGAGAACAATTAAACCAGCAGCAAACCAAAACACATCCATCACGATATTCATTTGATTTATTTACTCGTTTATTTAACAGGGACTATGCAGAATAACATCGCAGATGCTCTACATACAGGCTTCTAGCCAATGGCTAATTTGCAGCCGCAGTCCCAATTTAATAAAAAAATTGCATACAGAATGTAAAATAACAAGCACAGTAAACATAACAAAAACAACCATCAATGCTCACAAACCTGTTTTAGTTTGAACCATTTTTTGATATTTCTCAGAAAGATGTTCAACTCTGTTTGCATTTTCAGTTCAGCTGGCAAACTGCATTTTAAAGATTTATTTTATTTCAGCGTATTTTTAGCTTATTTATTAGTATTCTGATTATATTTGGGGACTGAATTACTGAGGTGTGGACGTGTGAAACGTAATTTTGTTTTTATGTGAAGCATAATAAAATAATAAAATAAAAGGAATCTGAATCTGTTCCAGAGCAGTGTCTGAACTGAAAATGTGGATTGAGCTAATTTAGTGGTTCTCTCAGGCTCTATGCAGTTCTGTGTAGTTACACCTCTTGTAATGATCCCTCTACTACTCTGTTTTACTATTAATTGGCATTTAATATCTGGAGCAAGCTTATTGACACATTTAAACACAAGCTACATCTAAAACACCAACGAGTAAGTGACCACTGGATGGAAACGCATGCTAAATGTTCTCAGATGTTTTTGCTTCAGCACGCTGTGTCTGGCGTTTGAGTGCTTCGAGTCGCTCCGGCCGTGTTTGTGTTCGGGCCGATGCCAGGTGCACCTTCCTGCCCCGCGGGCAAAATAACATTCCAGACTCTGGATAAACTCCAGCCTGTGCTTCATGGCGCTGGAATGATTCACAGCCAAGCGTTTATCAGAGAACAAACCTGAAACTGAAAACGGTCTTCATGCACTCTAAAGAATTATTTCTTTCAAGAACATTAGAGCGCATTTCACACAAAAACTATATTTCAGTTTCCAAAATACCATTCAATTCAGTGTTGCTTGCCATTTTACTTGTAAATTCTGAGTGAAAACAGTTTCTAATCAGTTTGTTTTGAGTGGCTACATATTCAATTTATGTTAAATTAACGTAGAATTTAATTTGAAACAACTTTCACACAGAATTGCTGGTAAATTTCACAAATAATTGACAAATTAAACATGAAATTTTGAAGAAGAAATACTCATAGTATTTTATTGTAAAACATACTCCAATAATCAAGTAAAACTTTACAATAAGATGTAGTAAGATGTTAGCAATGCTTTTGACTAGAATACGCAGGTTAATGTGAGTTTAAGGACTCTGAGAGGTCTGGATGATAAGAGTCTGGAGTCTGGACCAGTTCCCAGCTGGTTGTTAAAACAATAGATGATAAAAATCCCCCTGCTTCATTCACTCACATCTACAACTGAAATCATGAGTTAAAACCAGCCCTAAAGACAGACGATGTCTAGAAAACAAAAGCTATAAATTAGTATACATACTGAAGAGGATTCACACTACAAACACACTCAGGATGCGTCTGACGTGTATGAAAATTCAGCCAGCTGTGTGTCTGCAAACACTATTATTCTAACCACAGCTCAGATTACAGCAGTGTTATTTTAGTATCATTATTATAGATTGATAATATTTTTATATTTTGTTTTCATTTTGTATTTTAAGTAAAGCTGTAGCCTGTAAAAGTTTTGCCTCTTTGTCTCCATCTCTGTTTGAAACCTGCAACTGCAGTTATTTGCAGAATTATCTTCATTATGTGTGTAGTTCGCCGGCTCCAGCGCGGATGAATCTAATGTTTTGAGGTGAATGCTTGGCTGTCAGTCACTGCATCG
>NC_136753.1:30476438-30581438 GCF_936440315.1 Barbus barbus | reverse complement strand
TGTCCATTTTTCATTAATATGTTCATCAACCTTTGGAAGGTTTCAGCCATAATCTTTTATTTTTTATTATTTTATTTACAGATGAAGTGTGTAATTTATTCTGAGACTAACTAACTAACCAGACATAATAACCATATGAAAAAAAAAAAAAAAACTATCAAATACACACAGAAACTCAAAGGTTTTCACTACAAACTACTAAAATAATAATAATAAAAATCATGACAGAAATGTATTAATTTTCAAACATTAATTTTTATAATAATTCGAATTTAAATTTTTAAAAACAAAAATGGTTGTATTTTAATTGGAATTGATCTAGTTATCCATCTATATCAACATAAAATATAATATAAAAAAATATAAATAAAACATTACATTATAAATACATGCATAAAAAATAGAATACTGTGTAAAAAAAATAAAATAAAAAACAGTTTGTACAATGAGACAGAGTTCAAGAATAATATTGCAGAACACCGGCTTCATCACGTCAGTAATACACAAGGATATAATATCATAATAATACTATAATACAATATATAATGTATCATTTTAAAAGATTAATAATTGTATTGTTAAAGTTTTATGATTTTAGTAGCTTTTTGTTTAATATTTAAATAACCCATCCAAAGTTTTTAAAGCTGAATTTTTTTAATGAAAAAATAAGTAATAAAAATAATGAAATGTTTAACTTTTATTTATTTATTTGCATAATTTTTTGGGGAAAAGGGGCAGATTTGAGTCCCACTGATGTCTGATTCTACTGACTGTCTGGACGATGACAAAAGTTCCCGATATAAGAGACTTCCCATGATTCAACACACACACGCGGTCATAACCGGAGCTGCTCAGGGTGGTTTTAGTCAGGAACGTTCCTCTGAAGAGCAGTGAGACACAGAGAGCATGCTGGGAAAGCGGACGCAGACGTGACATAACAAATGACTAATGAAATCAAGAGTGTGTGAGTGTGTGTCTCAGGGGTGTCTCTATATTCCCACACACCCCATCTGCTATTTACGGCTCCAGACACTGAAGCGTCTGTGTGAGTCTCGCTGAACACAAAAGAGCAGAACGCCACGCAAACCTTCAACCAAACCAAAGCACCATCAGTACAGATGAGCAAAACCAGCACATGATCTCTAGGTGAACTATAACTCCATGTTTCCAGGTGTCCTACTGCTTTATGAGACTGAAATTCAGGCCTCAGCTCGACTCGGACTGTAGCGACTGCTGCTTAGATCAGAAACAAAGCCAATCTCCTCACGTCTCTGCCAGCAGCATATGGCTCATAGACCGGCAAACAGAGTCCAGACTTGCTTTACCTTCACCTGGGCCGCTGCCAGAGCACTTAATTATTAACTCACACACTCAGACAGGAACTCTTAATGGAGACTAGAATAGCCGGCGCTCGCTGATGAGAGTCTGAAGCTGATCACAGATCACAGCGAGTGTGACAGAAACACACTGATACAGACAATCAATCAATGACCTATAATGAAAGAGACGGCCCGGGACAGTGTCTACTGTACTTACTGTACACACACATACAACAAAAAAGACACGACAGAGATCATCAGCAAACCACTGGCTCTCTCACTGCTTACACGATACTAGACACACACATTATATAGATATATAGATAGATAGATGGATAGATAGATAGATAGATAGATAGATGGATAGATGGATAGATGGATAGATGGATAGATACTTTACCATTCAATAGAAGGTTTTTTCAAAAGTGAAATTAATACTTTCATTCATCAAAAATGCATTAAATTTATGAAAAGTGTCAGTAAAGACATTTATAATGTTACAGTAGATTTCTATTTCAAATAAATGCTGTTCTTTTGAACTTTCTATTCATCTGTGAATAAATAAAATGCATCACAGTTTCAACAAAAATATTGTGCAGCACAACTGTGTTCAACATTGATAATAATATTAATGTTTGTTGATCAGTAAATCAGTATATTATTATGATTTCTGAAGATCATGTGACACTGAAGACTGCAGTAATGATGCTGAAAATACAGCTGCAGATCACAGAAATACATTACAGTTTAACACATATTCACATAGAAAACAGCTGTTTTATATTGTAATAATATTTCACTGTATTTCATATATATAATATGTATTTTATGCATTTAAAAAAATAAAAATACAATCAATGCAGTGTGCGGCACCCAGTCATAAGAACGGAATTTACTGTATAAATTTGTCAAAGTTTGGATGAATTAATCATTACAGGTCATTACACTTAAATTAAAATCGCGATTATGGACTGCAAATATTAAGCCACAAAAGACTTTAAATATGAATCCTGCATGCTCTGCATATCTGTGTTATGAATGGAGCAGACACATGGTTTCATACACACCGAAGTGTGCGACGCTCGCGGTGATTTCAATATTTCTCCCATGTTTTCATTTTAATAGTATTAAAATTGTTTGTCATTTGATTAAAAGACATTTAATTAAAACATTAAATTAAATTGTTTTATGCCTTCATTTGATAACCAGAAAAACAAACAAAGAAACACACACACACAAACAAAGAAACACACACACACACGTTAGGTTTCTGTGAATTATGGGAGACTTTACAGAAAACCTGTTTGGATTCTTACACTTTTAGATAAACAACATTTACTATTTTTTATAATTTTTTTCCCCTCGCAGTGACAGCAGGCCGGCCGCCACAAGGTCAAAAATGTCAAGCTTTACTCTGCTTGTGGAGACATTTGGACACACACACAACACGCACAACACAAACACACACACACACACACACACAGAAGATGAAACCCTATGACCGGAGCAGCACATGCTCGACAGACAGACAGATAAACAGGCTGGATCTCTCTCATGGCAGAGTGTACAAGGAAGAGAGAGGAAAGGGGAAAAACCGCAAAAGACTGGGAACGGAAGAAAAACAGGTTTCACAATTTCTTATGATCTTCTGTAACCAGATCCTGATCTAAACCACACAAGGTCCAGGCATGTAGCTGCGTGTGACCGATACTGCGAGAGATAACGGAGCACAAGCTCGCGCCTCGCCTGCGGTCACAGACAAACCACTGCGATCCGTCTGAGACGAACGCACACGATCACACATCACCCCAATACGATTCCTCACGGACAGAACGCGGGAGTAAAAACTACAGATGCTAAAAATCTGATACCCAAAAGCCCATTATTCAGAATCGATACCGATATGTTGTGAACTATATAGGGAACCCTCTCATGACACATTATTATAATATTAGAGGAAATTAACATCCATTATATTCAACTGCTATTTATTTTTCAATACAATAATCACACTCAAATACAAACTAAAACATTTGTATAGAACTCAATTACGTATAAGGTAGTTTTCATAAAAATTTATCTTCATGTCAGATTTATTCAAACATCCAAATATAATTAACAGTTAATAAGCTTCTCTCTAGTGTTTTATAGCTAACTAACCAATTGTGAACACAACTGGAGAACTTCCCTGAAATAAATGCTAAGATTCATATTGATCATAAGCGGTTTTATTGGCATTTTCCCGCAGTTTAAACATGGACTGATCGATTACATGCGACGTGATTCATTTCAGTAAGTTGCACTAGTTCTTTCAATGCCTTCTGATGCTCATTTATGTTTATTTTGTGCTATAACTTGTAATAAGAGACTCGCACTGAAGCTACAGAGATCTGTCGCGCCACATTTAAGAGCGACAAAATGGCATTTGTCTTAATTTAGTGATAAAATGGACAGAATTTGAGCTGATACTTTATTATTTTTAGAACTTAAAGCTCCTTGCAATTATTAGATAAAAGGTGCTCTACAAATAATATTTGATGAAGGGAAAACCACAAATCTGGCAATCCTGAACCTGCATTAACGGCGCTAGTTTTTAAGTGAGATTGCATTAAAGTGTTAATATTGTGTTCAATTTGATAGCCCTAAATTAATACAAGGGACATTTCCTTCACACATGATTGTATTTATGCTTTAACAGGATATAATCGGCCCTGATCATTGGCTGTTTTTAAACAATCAGCCGATAGTGCAGATAACCGTTTTATCAGCCAATACATTGGTGCATCTCTACTAAAAACCCCAGCAGACGGACATACGGCGCCATTCGTGTCAGGACAGGCGTGCTTCAGTGATGACGGAGCGCTGAGAGAAGGTGATGTCAGCGACACTAAATGCACTGACTGAGGTGAGTCAAAGCAGCCCTGCAATTAGCAGCGTGTCCGTGGCAGAGACGCAGCCATTATGAGGAATGAGCAACCCACCGCCGCGCTCCAGCTGAGACCAAGAACATTAAAACATCCACCACAAGAACCTAAAAGCACCATCTCACCCCAAAAATCAGTTCTGTCATCATTTACTCATTCAAGAGTCTCTCCAAACCTGATTTAGGAAGAATTTTACACAACTGTTTCACACACAAGCTTCAAAAAGGACAAAAACACCATAAAAGCACCATAGCATTGAGTGAGACTTCCACACTGAGAACAATAACTATGACTGTAAAGATTCAATACGAGTCCACACCACAACTATAATGATAGCAACACAGACATCATTGCAATCACTTTCAGAGATTTTTCCAGCTAATAAATGATAAAAACTTTGAGAGCCATTCAAAATCCATTCAACCTTAAAACTATAACAACACTAATATATACACTACACTAGGATTTTTATTATTTTTGAAAGAAATCTCTTCTGCTCACCAAGGCTGCATTTTTTTTTTAAATCAAAAATACAGTAAAAACAGTGAAATATTATTACAATTTAAACCAGCCATTTTCTATGTGAATACATTGTATTATACCATGGTCTGTCTCAATACTCGATTCTGATTGGCTGGCAGGCATGCATTAAAACCGTTTAATGCACAGGTAGTTCCAAGCCAGTTTAATTACAATTCTATATTAATGCGCTGCTTTAATTGAGGCACACAAACCCACACACATCACTCGCACACACACACACACACACACACACCACTCGCACACACACACACACACACACACACACACACACACCACTCGCACACACACACATCACTCGCACACACACACACACACACACACACACACACAGAGAGAGAGAGAGGTCAGAGATCGCAGATTGCGCAGACACAAACTTGTTGCCCTACGACTTTTATTAATAAAATAGTCTAGATACTAGATTGCTACATTATATTCCACTATTCATCTCTGTGCTTGATTTAAACCGGACAGAATGCTAGAGCTAACGAGCCGTAACTGACGAAAATAACCATCATTTTTACCCGTCTGGTCAAATATTGCGCTGCAAACTTCATTAACAGATTTAACTTAATCAATGCTGGCAAATGACCATACTATAAGTGGGATGTTGCACGGCTAGCTTTGCATTAAAAGATTTTAATGCACTTCGCGGAGGCCTCCACATCGTGCATTAAAATCATGCAGTGCATCCCTCACATCATTTATTTATTTCTGTGATTCAAAGCGGAGAATTTCTGGAATTCTCAATACAAATTTCAATAGAAAACAGTTATTGCAAATTGCAGTCATTTTATTCTTTTCACTGTATTTTGATCAAGTAAATGACGCTCTAGTGACTAGAAAACATTTCTATCCAAAACATAAAAAAAATTCCAAAACATCTTAACTATTCCAAACTTTTGAGTGGTAGTTTCTGTTCCTCTGAAGTCATATGATCAGGTTTGTGAGGAACAGACCAGTCAGACACCACAGAACTGTGAGTAAGTGATATAACGAACTCTTTAGGACACACTATTGATGAACAGGACAGCTCTTATGTAGCCGTGGGTCTTGTTCTGGAGCGCAGCTGTTTCCTCTTCCTGTGCTGTGAAGAGCAGAACGCAGCGGTGTTTCCTCAGCGCCGGATCGCCGCAGATGTGTTTGTATCAGAAAGATCTGCCTCAGGCCTCAAAGACACAGCGACGCGTCACAAGGTCAAGGCCAGATAATTAGCTGAGCATCAACCTAACAAAGACACGACAAACCCCAGATCAACAGCAGAGAGAGCAGCGTTTCACTGCAGAGTCACCAAACTCTGAGACCAACTACAGGAACTACGGGCTATGGTTGTATCAGTTTATGAGTAAATAGATCTGTATGATTATTAATCAAAACTAGTGCTGTCAGAACATTAATTGCATCCAAAATAAAAGTTTTTGTTTACATAATATATGTGTGCATACTGTGTATATATATTATGAATATATAAATACACACACATACTGTAAATATTTTGAAAATATTTACATGCATTTACATGCATATATGCGTATTCAAATAATTTATAATGTATCTTTTTACATGCATGTGTGTATTTATATATACATAAAAATACGCAGTACACACACATATATCACGTAAACAAAACATTTATTTTGAATGGGATTAATGGTTTGACAGCACTAATCAAAACCAAACCAAAACTGCAATATGGCTTGGTGCAATTATCAAATCACAAAACCCTTTTTACAACGCTGTAATGAGAAGAACAAAAGATATGCTTTAAGGCTTCCTGCTGTTTCTTTTTAAGAAACTTTTTCTTTTTTTTTAGTAAATTTTATACTGGAAAAAATAATCATTTATCAAAGATGATCATTGTTACAATTATAGCCATATTTATAAATAATCACAACATTTGGGCCAAATTTGCAGCCATACAAACAAGCAAAGCAAATGTGTAATTTTTTAAAAATTATATCAGAAAAACTAATATCGCAATTGATTTTTTTTTTCAAATTGTGCAGTGCTATGAGCAAATAACATGAAATGTATTTATTAAAGAATTAATTCAACAAAAAATGAAAATTCTCTCATCATTTAGTGATCTTCATGTCATTAAAAATCCAAAGACTTTTGTTCGTCTTCAAAACACAAATTACGATATTTTTGATGAAACCTAAAGTGCTTGAAAGTGAACTTCAACTGGGGTAAACGCTTCAAAAAGTTCATAAAGACATTTAATTAGGCCTTCGATCACCCATGAGGTTACGCAATTATTACAGAATTTTTATTTTAAGATGAACTATCCATTTAATTTCATATACATGTACAAATAGAGCTAGATTCATGTGCATGACTGCATTATCAGTGAAGAATTACAGGAACAAATGAAGCCTGTTTTTCATTATCTACCAGAAGGTTTGAGTGAAACGAGGTCAGGGAGCAGAAAGACATTCTTCTGTGACGCGTCTTCAGCTGATCTGTGTCTGCATGTAGCTCCTTTTCAAAAAAAAAAAAAAATCCAAATAATCTCATTATAACTGACAACCACATTGTTTACATGGGTGACAAAGACTTCTGTTCGGTTGCCAGATCTGCCCACAATGTCTAGCAGCTACCGGCAAACCCTTGAGTCACAAAACACAAAGGATCAAAGGAAACCGCCAGCTGTAATATCCTGTTAGGAGGAAAACCATCCCGTCTTCCCCTGAAGGGACGATCTGGTCCGGCCTCCGTCCCAAACACAGCAGCCTCTTCAGACGAAGAGCGTTTCTCGTAAGAGAGGAGCTGATCTCATCTGGTGGTCTGTGTCACGCTCACGTCTCATTTGTGTTTCTCGCTAACCGTTCTGACAGACACGGGCGACGATCTCACAGACGAAGAAGAGAATGTAACACCAGACCAAAAACGTTCTCAAATCAAAAGAAAGAAATAACAAAATTATATTTTGCATATATCCTATGATGCCCTATTACTGTAAAAAATAATTAAATTATTAAATGGTGAAAGTTGCATGAATTAAAGACATGTTTAGGCATGCTTCATGGTTCATAAAATGTAATTAAAGACTTAAACGATCTAAAAAAATAAAAAATAGAGTTTTATTCACATGTGAGGGTAAGTAACTGAATGTCTGACAAACATCAAGCATGACTGTATCAATAAAGAATGACAGGAACAAAGGTTAAATGTGTCTAAAAATAATGTCACAATGCAAAACATCTTAATTTTGCATGCACAATGTTTGCTTTTGTATTTTGAGCATAGATTTCTACCCGGAGACGTCACATGTCTTTCTTTATTGAACTCTTCATGTTCACAGAAGCCAGGAGAGATTGAGTGCTAGTCATATTTGACAGTCGCTGACACACGTCTATCACTCAATCTCTCCTGGCTTCAGCGATCATGAATGCAGACGTGAATCTGTGGATCATGAATCCATGACGCAGCTTGTCATGAAAAGAGCAGAGCACTTTAAGTCTGTTTCATGAGTCGACTTGATTATAACATCCAGGAAAATGTTAAACCCTCAAATCTGCTTAAAGCACCATTTCTGTGAGCAGAAACAAGCAGGCTTCCATCCCGCAAAACAACAATAAAGAAACAGCAGCTCTGAGCTTCAAGCCAATTCACATTCATTCTGCTTCGCTCGTGGCCTTTAAACGGGATTGGAGCGAACATAGGGTGACCACACACGTCCGATTTCTCCAGGATTTCTAAATTGCCTAAAGTGTCCAGGGTTTATTGCTTTCATACTTGCTGCAGGTAATGACTGAAAAGCAGTTTGACCAATAGCGTGCAGGCATTCTACAATCGACCAATCGTGGCGGGATCTATAGAGAACAATCAAAGCGATGCAAACACAAAAATAAGTCAAACATTTTAGGCAATTTAGAAATCCCGGGAAAAGGAGGACGGACATTACCAGTCAAAAGTTTTTGAACAGTAAGATTTGTAATGTTTTTTTAAAGAAGTCTCTTCTGCTCACCAAGCCTGCATTTATCTGATCCAAAAGCTGTAATATTGTGAAATATTTTTACTATTTAAAATAACTGCTTTCTATTTGAATATATTTTAAAATGTAATTTATTCCTGTGATTTCAAAGCTGAATTATTAGCATCATTACTCCAGTCACATGATCCTTCAGAAATCGTTCTAAAATTCAGATTTTCTGCTCAAAACACCTTTATTATTATTATTATTATTATGATAACAGCTGAGTAGAAGTTTTTCAGGTTTCTTTGATGAATAGAAAGTTCAGAAGAACAGCATTTATCTGAAATAGAAATCTTTTGTAATATTATAAATGCCTTTATCATCACTTTTGATCAATTTAAGCATTCATCCTTGCTAAATAAAACTATACATTTCTTTCATTTCTTTCCCAAAATTATACTGACTCGAAGCTTTTGCCTGGTATAGTGTATGATGTTATAATCAGGCGTGACTGAGTGTCTGTCTAGACAAACAAGGGCAAGACAACTTCTGAAAACAGAGATAGCGTTTTCAAGGAGCTGCGATTACAAGGAACATTATTTATGACAAAGCAAAGGCACAAGTCCAAACTGCACAGCAAGTTCTTTTCCCACAACAGCGAGTTCTTGCTGATATCACCTTGTTATTGGTTCAGCTTTTCCTTTACGAAAGATTATTTGCAAACTGCAGACAGATTTTGCAAGACGGTTAATCAGAGAGAATTCCACGAATGAATGAGTCTGCTGGACAACAGGGGGCAGCTGCTGAACAATAAGTTAGTCACTACAAATTAAGTATTAGTCGGGCAACTCCCAGCTGAGGATTTGAGAGCAGACAGAACGTCACACACACAACCGTCTGACTGACTGACCGAGAGCAAACCACATCCGTCTGATACACAGACCGGCCCGAGGACATCAAAGCGCTTCAGAACTGCATGCTTATGAAAATGTGCACGTTTTAGCATCATAATAATATCATGTGCATATCGCTGAGAGGAAACCATCACAGAATGTCTAATAGTTTCCACTATAAATACCAGAAACTTTACAAACCATCAACTTTAAAAAATAGTTCTCAGTAGTGTGTTTTGGGACATATTCCTAGGATTTATTGGTTTTAACAAGCCACCAATAGAAGGTGACCAGTAGAAACCCACAGCAGTTTCCATTAAAACCAATACAAGTCCCATTACAACCAAATTCTGTGAAGATTTCTATTGTTTTGATTTTTTTGGCAGGGAGACTTTGCCAACCACCTAGAAGACCTCAGATGACGCCAACCCTCAGACAACATACAAAACTACCAACTTTTGCTATAAATTTGATCAGAACATATAATCATTGCTGTTAATAGTGTTCACCGTCTGTTTGATTACATGACATTAACTAACTGCTTGATTTGTACTGTACATTTCTGCCATATCAACTTTACTCCGTCACCACTGATAAGCTATTACTAAATATAATGTAGAAAAACGTATTTTCTGTAAAGCTGCTTTGCAACGATTTGCATCGTGAAAAGTGCTATACAAATAAACTTGAACTGAATTTCCCCAGCAATAAGAACCAAGGGATACTTCACCCAAAAATGAACATTTTATTACATTTACTCACCAAACCTTATGAATGACCTTCTTCTGTTGAAGATATTTTGAAGAATGAACCAAACGGTTACTGGTTTCATTATAAGGGGAAAAACCATTGAAGTCAATGGGGAATAGAAACTGTTTGGTTACCAATGTTCTTCAAAATATAATTTGCATTTAACAGATCATCCTAAAAGATGACAAGAATATTATTTGTTATACTGTTCCTCGCTGAAAAATAGCTACTTAGATGTCATTCTTATTCAGTTTAAAACAGAAATGTGACCCTGGACCACAAAACCAGTAAATTTATGAATAAATAATCTTTCCATTGATGTATGGTTTGTTATGATAGGACAATATTTGTCTGAGATACAACTATTAGAAAATCTGGAATCTGAGGGAGCAAAAAAATCTAAATATTGAGAAAATCTCCTTTAAAGTTGTTCAAATTAAGTTCTTAGCAATGCATATTACTAATCAAAAATGAAGTTTATGGTAGGACATTTACTAAATATCTTCATGGAACATGATCTTAATATCCTAATGATTTTTGTCATAAAAGAGAAATGTATAATTTTGATCCATACAATGTATTGTTGTCTATTGCTACAAATATACCTGTGTTACTCATGACTGCTTTTGTGCTGCAGGGTCAGATATCTGTCCAGAAACATACGAATTCAGGCATAATTGATATTCTGTGGTGTAATGAGAGCTAATGATCTGTCTGTCACTGACCGCTTCACCTACTAACCAGATCCTTACTCCACCTAAACCAGACCCTTACTCCATCTAAACCAGACCCTTACTCCACCTAAACCAGACCCTTACTCCACCTAAACCAGACCCTTACGCCACCTAAACCAGATCCTTACTCCACCTAAACCAGACCCTTACTCCACCTAAACCAGATCCTTACTCCACCTAAACCAGACCCTTACTCCACCTAAACCAGACCCTTACTCCACCTAAACCAGACCCTTACTCCACCTAAACCAGACCCTTACTCCACCTAAACCAGATCCTTACTCCACCTAAACCAGACCCTTACTCCACCTAAACCAGATCCTTACTCCACCTAAACCAGATCCTTACTCCACCTAAACCAGACCCTTACTCCAGCATCCTTACTCCACCTAAACCAGACCCTTACTCCACCTAAACCAGACCCTTACTCCACCTAAACCAGATCCTTACTCCACCTAAACCAGATCCTTACTCCAGCATCCTTACTCCACCTAAACCAGATCCTTACTCCACCTAAACCAGATCCTTACTCCACCTAAACTAGTCCGCGCCGAAACTTTCTCAGGAGTTGATCCCAGACGACACCCAACACATACCGAGTCTAAACAACAGAAATACATATAAATGTCCGTTAAAAGCAGAACCCGACAGCCGCAGTTTGCCGGTTGACCAGCGCCGCGATTCGAATCGTTTAAAGAAGAAAATAACGCTCCGGTAACGTTACTCACTGATCGCCATGCTCTGGAATGAAGTGGATCTCTTGCAGTTACATGTACAGGAGACATTGGTGTGGGTGTCGGTGCTTCCGTTCATCAGACCCATGAAGCTGAACATTGAGGAGATCTCGCGGAAAACGGACGGACGCGATCGCTTCACGGCACGGCTTTTCCTCTTCTTTCCTCAGCGACGCTTCTCTCTTCCAGGAGCGGCTTGCCTTTAACCTCCGTCCCCCCACCCCCGTCCCGTTGTCTGGCCGCTGTGCTCCAGTATTCCCGGTGTTATTCCCAGACGGTTTGTACTACTTTCCAGCCGTCTCTGCGCGCAGCTCATTCAAGTCCAAGTTAGCTGGGAACCGGCGGGGGGGGGGGGCGGGGCTTAGCGCGGGGGCGGGGCTTCGAGGCAGACAGCATGACGTCACCGCCAGACTTGGCCTTTCACAGAGTGCACGAGCCAAAGTCATTTTCACCAACAAGCTTTACTTGCTTAGAAACTGTTACTGCTTAACTTTTCTCCCCACAAAGAAATTATTTGGAACAATTCAAGTGTTTTAATCCGTGGAAAGTCTCTTTTGTGATATGAGAGAGGTATTGTTTTTGTTTTGGATTTATTTAAAGACAATAGTACTACACTGGAGTATGAAGAATTTATGACTTTGTGTAGTCTTCCTCTGCCAGCTCTGTCCTCAAAAGTTTGTCTCCAAGTTATGTGCATTTATCTAAAACATGCCTTTCAGGGAGGGCTTACAAAATGTCCAAATCCATGGTAGCCCTTCGGGCAGGTCCTCTTCAGATTTTGGTAGCCCAAATAAAAAAAGACAATTTTTTTAAATATTGAAAATCAGATAAGTCTAAATGTCAATCAAAAACATTTTCAATGCACAAATATCAACAAATACCAATGAAATAATTTTATTTCACTATTTACAAGGTCTCTGCTGAATTTAAAAAAATCAATTTAAGGCAATTTATGAATCTTTTTGAGAGCTGCACAAGTAAAATGAACACTGTATGAATGTCTATGGTAACATTTTAAGCCATAAATTGACGTTTTCACACACAAAAATCTTATAAAATTACATTTCAGCTTTTAAACCATTTTTATGAAAAGGGACAAGTCAAACATATTATTATATTAATTTAAAACATAAATATTACTGTCTTAATTGTTTAGATTTTTAGAAGGCACATTAACTTCTTTCATCATTCACGACTATGTTTGCTGCATAAAAACATGGGTCGTATTCGCATTGATCTGAACATAAGATGGAAATGCAAATTCACTTTAGGAGCAAATGAAATTGTGAAATGTGCAGCTCTCATATTTATCCAATGGCATCATTGCCTTTTGAAGTTTAATCCATTTTTTTAATCCAACATTTTAAGATTTTGCGTAATGTTTATCCAACAAACTTTTTTATGTCTCTATCTTGTGTATTCTGCAAAGTTGAGGAAGAAACTTTACTTCATTTATTCTATCATTGCATTCTATCATTTGTTTATAATTTGTATTGTTATTACATTTACATTTAGTCATTTAGCAGACACTTTTATCCAAAGCGACTTACAAATTATTATTATTATTTGTATGTTCCTTTTTTTCTGCATTAAAAAGAGTGCATATTTCACTGAAACAGACTTAGCTTTTTATGTGGAAAAAAATGACCAAGCATGAAATATAAGCATGATTATATGCTCAGTGTGTGTGTGGCAGTGCTCCTGACCATAAGACTCATCTCTGAACATCTGAGAGAGTAAGCGCCCTCCTCTGCTCTAAAATGAGATTTCTCCTGCTATTTGGTTATATTATAGTGCTTTTGGCTAAAATATGAGTCCATAATATATGAAGGTATTTTTGGTGCAAAACAGCTGAGCGTCCGTGACAGCAGAATCTGTAGTTGTAGAGAATAGCCACACATGTGTATCAGTAAATTTGAAGCCACAGACAAAAGTTGCAAACTTGTAGATGTTTTTCTCTCTCCCACAAACACAACACAATAGTTACACTTTCTCGAATCCTTCATTGCAGAGACACAAATCCTATTCTACGAATAACAAATCCAGAAACTCGTACTCTCACATGTTGTGCTGCTATTGCTGCAGTGAATATGGTGCAAAACACATCCACACACCTGCATCAAAAATGTGAAGTCACGGACGAATTTTGTACATCCACAGATCAGTATCTGAATTATTGCAATGAGATTTGCACACTTGTACAATGTTTTCTTACATATATATTTTTTTTTCCTCAAATGCTTTTTCGAGCACAAACACAAGTACACAACGACAACTGCTTGAATCTGCTGCTACGAGTCTTCACGCTGTTTTTCACCTGCAAATGACTAGTTTCGCGCTCTCTCCCTTTTGCACCACATATCTGTGTGATAAATGGAGCAAAAGTGATTTGTGCATCTGTAGAGGCAACAGCGAGCACTCTTCAGAGATCAGAGGATTTCAGCCAATCAGAAGAGCTAGTTTGGGCGCCTATCAGCAGGGAGGAAAAAAACTTCTTCCGGAGCGGAGAGAGAGGCAAACAATAAAGGTTTTCTTCTTTCTTTTTCTGAAATCACTCACTGTTATACTGTACAGTATATTTGTTTATAGTTTAAATATTAAATGAGTTTAGCTCCAACCCTGATAAAAATATTGAGAAAAAATATTTTCTCAATATTTAGATTTTTTTGCACCCTCAGATTCCAGATTCTCAAATAGTTGTATCTCAGACAAATATTGTCCGATCATAACAAACCATACATCAATGGAAAGATGATTTATTCAGCTTTAAGATGCATGTATAAATCTAAATTTCATAAAATTGACTGGTTTTGTGCTCCAGGGTCACATATACACTATTATAGAAATTTATGTTAGAAGAGTTACAAATGTCATGAAGCAACTTGTTAAGCACAATAAATGAGTGATAAATTGCACCTTTTTCTCCTTGCATAACAGTTTATATCTTACAAACTGCGTCTAATCTGTGTATATAACACACACACACAGATGCATGCGAGCAGACTCTCTCTAACACACACACAATAGTGAAATGACAAATGCATCAGACAACAGTGATTGAAACATACATAACCTTGAGTCTATGGTTTCAGCGTGGGATTATGGGCCACAGGAGTGTGTGTGTGTGTGTGTGTGTGTGTGCGTGTGTGTGTGTGTGTGTGTGTGTGCGTGTGTGCGTGTGTGTGTGTGTGCGTTTGGTTTTCTGTGTCCTGATCAGACTCTGGGTCACTGATGTCATAATCTGTCTGAGACCTTTAGAAGCGATGATTCATACGGCTGGACGCTCACATGATGTTAGAAAGCAAAACTCCATTGAGCAACAGTTTCCTCTCGGTCTTCATCTGTTTGATCCAGAAATAGAGCAGAAGAGCTCAGTGTTATTGAGATGAACACACAGTTCTGGACGGAAGGTCATCTGTTTATGAAATCCCATGTTCAAATGTTATATATTACATTTCCATATGTGAACTATATTGTCATTTGAAGTAAAAACATATTAGAAATTAGAACAATTTCATATATAAACACATCTAGCCTATACAAATATGTATATGTGTAATACGTTTTTGAACATGTGACGTACATTCATGCTAGAACATCTCATACATGTTGATATTACATCAGTAAATCTAAAAGATAGACATGTTTTAAAAAAATGTATTACAAAAACATAAACATAAAGATTTTGTATATAAATGTTGTTTTAATAAAGCTAAATATTTCAATAATATATATATATATATATATATATTGCTAACATATATGGCTGCTACATCAAATGCCATATAAGATCATATAAATGCCATATAACAAAATCATCATATAAATATTATTGACGCGCAAAATTTTACAGTGGGGATTGTGAAAATGATAAATCACCTTATAGGTAGCAATCACTCTTGATATAGGGAGATATATGTCATAATTTTACATTTATTACAGATTATTTATATAGTACATTTAATACAGATTATTATTTACAAATACTGAAGGGTTTCATTTTTTTTAATATATTATGTTTATTGCACTGTTTGATGTACTTTTGTTCATAATTTTAATAAAACCTTTATTTACAAGTTTCAGAATAATATTACTGAACAATAAATAAAATCAAATGAATTAAATGTGAGAAAAAAATTGATGTATAGATGAATAACATAAACATGAAAAACAATAAATCATGAAGTACCAATTGTTTAAATTGTAACAATAAGAAGGTAACAGAATTATGAAAATGCATACTCATAAATGATAAAACGAGACAGAGCGACGGCCACTTCATTTCATGATGTCTGGATCATTCAGAGGGAATCTCTCCTCCCGCTTCTGTCTTCTGCTGTATTTTTAGCCAAATCAGAGACACAAACCACCTGGATCTGTGTGTGTGTGTGTGTGTGTGTGAGAGAGAGAGAGAGAGAGAGAGACTCACACTGAGAGGAAGACATGTGAAGAGAGAGACTGAGGAAACATCAGAGACAACAAATGAGAAAAGATCAAAAACCTTGTGGAAGAAAAAAATAAAGAGATGAGGGCAGACATCAGTCCATTTAGAATCACATGCAGGACTGATAATGAGACACACACACACACACACACACACACACTCGGTCTGTCTGGTCTCTCAGTCATCTGACCCAAATTAAGTGTTCTGAGAGTGATAACAATGAAGCGGCGCTTGATGTGACTTGACTGAACAAATGCATCATGCTGCAGGAAAAACAGCGTCTAGACTGCAGGAAAAAGAGACTGGATTCATATTTCTCTGATTCTGCTGTCAGAAATGATGAGCTGAACATGTGTGTCAGGAGGAGAGGAGAGAAATTCAGAAACAACCTTCAGTTCTTTTGATATTTTCACATTGGATCAACATCAGCAGAAGAAAAAGTTAGTTAAAATGCAATTTAATTAACACTGTTCATCTTATTTGTATGAAAAATCTTGCTGCAAACAGTTAAAATGAGACATTAATACTGAGTTATTGACTTTTGAAAGGGAGGATGATGTAATATTTTGCTTTATGTATTTATATTATTGGGGAAATTAATATAGCTTCACTGGAGTGATTATTAACATTTTCAATACTTTATATCCAGTACAGACAGTAAAGAAATCAAATAATGTGCACAATACTGAAAATGAAGGGAAATATGGAATAGAACAGGTAAAGTACAAGTCAAGCAAAAATATGTATTCTGATTTATGACTGGAGTATGTTTTACAAGAAAATACTAATGCAGGCTTTATGTTTTCATGTTTATTTCAATGTGTTAGTTGCTGTTTGTTTGTAATTATTTGTGAAATTTACAAGCAAATTGTGAGATAAAATTGTTTTAAAATTGTAAAAAAGTTTTATGAGTGTATTTAAATAGAGCACAGGAGGTTTCTGTGGAATATGATGGTGTAGAGTTTATTAACTGTATTTCAGGATAGACTGTGTTGTGATTTTTTTCTTGTAGATGTGAGGCTGCTGTATCATCAATATAACACAAAATAATTAATAACCCCATGAATCCAGGAATTAACACCCACATGCTAATTAAGCAGCTAAAACAGCAGCATCTGATGTTCTCATGGAGACGAGCCTGTGCTGATGGAGATTCACTCTCACTCACTGATCATAATAACATATTCACAAGTGAGAACAACCACAAAGATCAGTCATTCTTGACCTTCAAGAGATGGAGGGATGATCATCTGAGAGAGAGAGAGAGTGTGTGTGTGTGTCTGTGTGTACCTGGTGTTCATCACGTTATGGGGACCAAATGTCCTTATGGGGACATTTTTTAGGTCCTCATAAGGAAACAAGTTTATAAATCATACAGAATGGAGTTTTTTGAACATCAAAAATGCAGAAAGTTTCCTGTGAGGGGTAGGTTTAGGTGTAGGGCGATAGAAAATACATTTTGTACAGTATAAACACCATTACACCTATGGAGAGTCCCCATAAAACATGGAAACACAACGTGTGTGTGTGTGTGTGTGTGTGTGTGTGTGACGTCTCTGTGTCCTTTCATCCTCCTCACATGTGGAGATCCTGGAGTCACTCGTCTGAATGCCTCTGAATGCTGTGCGGTCGATACGTGTCCTTTACCTCATCAACGTCAGTCAGCTTTCATCCTGATGTTCAAACCCACACACACACGTCACACACACACGTCACACACACACTCTCTCACACACACACACACACGTTGGTTTTTGTGGTTTATGGGGACTCTCCATAGGCGTAATGGTTTTTATACTGAACAAACTGTGTGTGCTATTGCCCTACACCAACCCTACACCTAAACTTAGCCCTCACAGGAGACTTTGTGCATTTTTAGATTTTCAAAAAAACACCATTTAGTATGTTTTTAAGCCTTTTGAATTACGGGGACATAGGCAGTGTCCTCATAAACCACCTTCATATTGTAATACCTCTGTCATACCCATGTCATTATACACATTTGTGTCCTCATAAACCACATAAACATGCACACACACACACACACACACACACACACACACACGATGAACATCATCCAGCAGACCAACACCTGAATGTTAACAGAATGAAAGCAGCGCCACCTACTGGGCAAATGAGTTCCTGTGTTCAGAGAAGACGATCCTGAAGCTTCGTCTGACAGACTCCAGATGATCACAGACATTCTCAGACAAATATCTCTCAGAAAATCCGTCTAAATGTCCGTAGCTCATAGATCACATCTTCTCAACGACTGAAGCTGAAATGTAGTATCAGTAAAAGCAAAATTCTAGTTTAAAAAACAGTTTAACATGTTTTCTTCACCCTTAAATATGTAAATATTTCATCCTATATTTAAACACCATTACTTAATTTATATTATTATTATTTTAGAATATTAATTAAGAATAAATTTGACATCCATCCAGTATTTGTCTTGAATTACTAAAGTTTTTGTCTGGTATTTTTATATTAGTATTTATAAATAATATATAATACTGAAGCTGCTTAATTACTGAATTTTTAACAGACATAATTGTTATTATAGTTATTATAATTGTATATACCATATACGTTTCATTCAAACATATTTTTCATATAATTTCCCCTTTTTTGTTGCAAACACATGGCAAGACATTTCCCTAAAAACCTGATAAAAACACAGATTACTGAATATAGACATTGACTAGAAAAGCATTCACTCTCATCACCAGCAGAGGCGCATGAGTCTCTCTCATGACAATAATCAAGGCTCAAAATCCCAGACAGATTTGTAATATCTTTAGTTGATTGGAACTTCTTAATTATTGATTAAGAAGTTCCATTTTAATTTGCTTTTTAATGCTTTAGCTCTTTTCTTAAAGCCACTTTCTAAATTTGTGAAGCTCAACAATCGTTTGCTGCACATCAGAAATATATTCTTTGGTTTTAATCCTTGTGATCACTGATTAAGGGAATTTGGGTTTTGTGTTCCTCATATTTTCATGCTCCTACTCTCCCTGGTGGGCTAAAAAAATACAAATATGAATACTTCATATTAGATATTTGAATCATAAGAATTTCTAGAGGTACCAATAATTGTGGCCATTGTGTAATAGAGAAAAATATTTATTTCCTAATGATTTCCCCCCCACTTTCACTTTTTTTTTTTACTTCAATTAAAGGTTAGACTTTAAAAAAAAAAAAAATTAAATGAATGATCAAATGGATAAACAATGCAGACTTATTTTAACAACCTTCTTTAATCATATTTACCAAGGGTATGAATAATTTTGAGAACAACTGTATACTAGAAACTAAACGTGCCCTTCTCATGTCACGTGATGAATGAATGACCTCCTTCAAGTGTGTGGTCCGCGTAACCTTGATCATCCTTACAGCTGTACAGTATGTGCGATATGAATCACGTCATGTTCCCGAGGGAACTTTAATTGCTGTTCCATAGTTCCAGATATAAGCAGCGCATTCTCCGGACGGGACAGCTTTCCATCCAGAGCGCTCGTCTCTGATTGGTCGGAGCGCGTCCTGCGCTGGTGCGTGCGTCACCGGTGGGCGGGGCCTGAGCGGTAGTGTTCTGTAACAAACGGCGGAAGCGGCGCGGTGTCAGCCAGCAGCGCTCGCGCATTAAACATCTATAAAACAACAAGAAGCATGAAGATCTGGACGTCAGAACACGTTTTCAAGTGAGTGAAGGTGTTATTTGTCGCTTTATCGCGGTGGAGTGATCGCGTGAGCGCTGTTTGACCGGGTTTTTACCGTCAGCGCGTCTGAGGGAGTTTAACGTTACACGAGGCGCCGGTGCGGCTAACGGCCTCCGGTCAGCGGATTTAAAACAGTGTTTAACACTCACTTTATATTTATCACTCTAACGATATAACCTCAGAAAGAGTTAGTAATGTAGAAGTTGATTTAACTTTAGTATGCTAATGAAGTTAGTCAGAATCGACAGTCCGTGACTTTCATCGAAACAACTGATGACTAGCAGCTAGAGATGAACTATAGCTAGCGTTACATACTGCAGCCAGTCACCCGGTGCTGGAGAAATAACGTTACAGTAAGTGATGAAGTACTCACCGGTCACTTACGCAATCTAGCTAACCGCTGTGTCCTTGGCAGCTGAATGCTAATGCTTAGTTTGACGGTACATATTTGGATTGTGTTTTCAGTTTGTGTTAAATAAGGATTAGATTGCATCAGTTTTAATCCTAATTGTTCTTCAGAAGCGTCAGTTCTAGTGGTTTTGGGGTTTCAGTGGGTCAGCAGGGCATGCGATTAACTTCCTGCTGGTTAGTTAGTGCTCTGTCATATCTGTGGTGGACATTGGCTGATGAAGTGGCTGAATTACAGATGTTCAGGTGAATCTGTGACTTTTGACCCCACGTGTGTGGATCCAGTCTTGTGCCGCTCGTTGCGCAAATCTCCTTGACCTTTCCCTTACTTGGACCTTCCTCCATACGTCATGTGACCGCTGACGGTCTCCCAGGCAACCATTCATCTGAGCCGAAGCCGCCAGACGCTTCCTGTTATAGCTGTTCAATATGTTATAGCATATTGATTAATAATAAATAAACACTATGCACGTAAAGTAAATAACATGAAATGTATTATGTCATATTCATTAAGACTTTGGTGTTTCTGGTGAAAAACGATTAGCCTTTTAAAATTAGCTTGTAAGTCTCTTATTGTGCTGTATTACCAAATATTGGATTTAATCTTTTTATCAGTGTGTTTTCTTGCTTTGTTTGGGAGCTGATTGATCGTAGACCTCATCTGAGCACATGCTCCTCAGTTTCTGACTGACAAAAGCATTATTTGTGGATAATTTTTGCAATATTTACTCAGAAACTGAAGTTTGAGTTCAGATCAATGAGGCCAATGATCAGTCAGCTCCTAAAAGAAACACAAAACGCATTGATGAAAACATTAAATTCAATATTTGGTATGAATTTAGTATAACACAAAATATATGCAATTTTTGTAGGCTGGTAATTTTTGAACAGGTGGAGGAAAAAAAATCCCTAAAAAATATTTTTGTGAAGTTGTTATAGCCTGTGTGAGCAAAGTCAGCAAGTTTTAGTCTGATTTGATAGCAATAACTAACATTTTCAGGAAAAAGAAATGACCAGAACACAGCATAAGGGTCAAATCAAGGTGTCCTTTAAGATTGTACACAGAATATTACCTAAGAAAGATACTTTGGACGTTGATTTTATACCAGTTTCATTTGGATGTAGAACACAGTTGTGTATTGTTAATGTTGAAAGCAGACTATTATCAGTAGTTTTTAATGTCTTTTTGACATAATTTTAGTTCTTTAAGTTTCTTTCACTATGAGTTTCTTAAAGAAGTGTCTCTGTGGATGTGAATCCAGCAGTGGTTAAATCTCTTGCTGTTTCTGATGTGTCAGTGAATGAATGGCTCGTGATGCCCACATGCAGACGTAACGCAGCTAACGATGGCTTTAACTGCAGTCGCTCCTCAGCGATCGTGTTACAGTTATGCACCGATGCATGCGGATGCATCATGCAACAGTCTCACAGTCATATATTGCGCTTCGGCTCTAATTAAAGACCCTGAATGTTCACTGTGTTTTAGGCTCCAGCAGTACTAAAGTTTGCATCTGTGTCTCTCACAGCCATCCATGGGAAACCGTGACCAAAGCTGCCATGCAGAAGTACCCGAACCCCATGAACCCCAACGTGTTCGGCGTGGACGTGTTGGACCGTAACGTGGACCAGCAGGGACGGCTGCACAGCAAACGGCTTCTCAGCACCGAATGGGGCCTGCCGTCCATCGTTAGATCGGTACGGACTCCTGCTTTTCTTCCAGATAACACAGACTAATCTGTAGGGATGCATTATCGGAGCAATACAAATGACGTAATTTTCTCTCATATCGGTCGATAATTTATCTGTCCGTTAAATATCATGCATCCCTAATTATAATAATTACAACAGCTCTATTAATATATTTATTATAACACTCACACAATATTACAAATTGGGATTTGTAATATATTCTAAAGTTTTAAAAGAATTCTCTTCTGCTCAGCAAGGCTGAATTTATTTGTACTGTAAAAAATGCATAACTGATTCAATAAAGGGCTCTCAAAAATGACCAGAAAATATTAGTTGACTAACTTATAAATTTTTATTTAAATTGTGCTTTGTTGGTATAGAGTCTGCTAGAATGTTAAAAAATGTTCAGTGTTAAGTAAATATTTTTTAATTGTTTTGTAATTGAATTTTTTCTTAGAAAAGCTGAACAAAACAGTTAAAAGCACATTTAGGCTATTTAATTTATGCAATGGTGAAAAAATTGTCAAAATATATGGGGAAATAAATGCGAAAAACCGTGTTTGGTATTCGGCCTTCTTGGCTTCGGCCAAGAATTTTTATTTTGGTGCATCCCTAATAATCTGTTTGTTTGCATGCTTCATAGAATTAAAGCAAGCAGCTGACTTTAATCTCAAAACCGTAAGAAGCGCTCAGTAGCTCGTTGTTCTCGTCACGTTTGGTGGAAACCATCAGGATAAATCCTGAATCAACTCTGACTTCAGTCCTGCCGGTTTGAGATGTTCACATCCCAGCTATGGGAAGACTTCAGCTATTCCTGACCTGATTCATGCAATGCTGGTCTCTGACCTGATTGATCGGTTATATTGGTCTGGTTAGTCCTCAGAACATGTCGTCCTGGTGTCTTGTTTCTGAATGAAGTGTCCCGCTGTGACGTGAGTCTGAATGTGACCTGTGCCTGTCATCCTTGACCTGACACTCTTTCATTCTGCTCAAGGACCGGCCGAGGTTATTAAGACAGAACTTTCAGGGTATGATTCCTAGAGCTGGAGTCAGTTTGTTTTTACGTAGTACTTCACTAACTCCGCAATAATGAGGAATGATAAAAGTCCAGTTCATGAGATTTTGAATTCCAGGTCTTCAAGTTTATTTATTTAGTGCGGTGTTACAAACACTCTTTAAGAGATCTGACCAGATATTAAAGCAAATAAATAAAGTCTGTTTCTGAGCATTTTTTCAGGTGAACTGCATTCAATGCTTTGAGTTTCCGGTTTCTTTTCCCTCAACATATTAAATTGATTGTT
This sequence comes from Barbus barbus, assembly GCF_936440315.1. Classification (NCBI taxonomy): domain Eukaryota; kingdom Metazoa; phylum Chordata; class Actinopteri; order Cypriniformes; family Cyprinidae; genus Barbus; species Barbus barbus. The sequence goes on along the minus strand of NC_136753.1, from coordinate 30,558,064 downwards.
TGCTATAATTAGTCTTTGAAAGTGAATCACCCGCACATTATGAACAAATGTTTGTGTGTTTAAAGAATCAAACCTGTCCAGCCTGTGAATGAACTCGCTGCTCAGTTTTATTCGTTTAGTTTTCTTGTTGGAAACAATCACCATAGTGGCATCTTTTTGAGAAATGAATGAGATCTGAACCATGTTCACATGACGGGAGTAATGTTCTGTAAATAGAGGCAGGACTAGTATAGGTCAGGGTAATGGTAGAGTGTTGCTGGGTTAATTATAGTTGATCTTGTTCTGTTCTGAGTTCAGGATTATTACACTGACTGAAACTAATGCCAAAACAGAACGTGGCTTTAAATCACTGTGTGTTTGTGAAGCTCTGTCGGTGTGTGTTTATGAAGGTTATTAATACATTATTTATTTATTTAAGCTGCTGTCTTGTTTTTCCACAGATAATTGGCAACACGCGGACGTGTACGTACATCCAGGAGCACTCCGTAGTCGATCCCAAAGAGAAAACTTTTGAGCTTCAGTCCACTAATGTAAGTGATCATATTTATTATGAGCAACACATGTCGGCACACATGCTGTAACCATATCAGTGCATGACATTCATGATCTGAGCCAGTCTCTGACAGGGTGTTTCTGTTTGTCAGTGCATCTTCTCTCACACATCCCTGTTCTTCATCCTCAAGTTTTTCTGTAGCACTATAGTCTTTAGAAAGCGAGAGCATTGAGTTTGTGTGATTGAATGTCGTCTGGAATGAGACGAGGCCTGTCTGTGCATAATAGAGCTGCATTCTAGGAAGGACTGGACCCATCATGCTCTGCTTTTCTCACTGTAGATCACCTTCACTAACATGGTGTCTGTGGACGAGCGGCTCGTTTACCGACCACATCCAGAGGACCCAGAAAAGTAAGATTTGTGAACAGGGTTTCTGATCTGAATGTGTTATGAGTTTGAGGCTCTTCACGTGCTGCTGGTGTATGTGGTGTAATGTTGCTGATGTTCCTGCAGGACCATGCTCACCCAGGAGGCTATCATCTCCGTGAAGGGCGTCAGTCTCAGCAGCTATCTGGAGGGAATCATGGCCTCAACCATCTCCACCAATGCAGGAAAGGTCAGCAAACCAAAACATGCAAAATTGCAGAATTGATCATTCTTTTTTTCACATAATATTTATTAAATTGGAAACAATTTGAAAATTAGTTAATATGATAATTTAAATTGATAAAAATAAATTATAAAACAAGCATATTTATACTTTAAATGGAAACTGATTCTCTAATTCTATTGCAATATTTTCCACAAATAAAGACACAAATCTGGTAGTAATCTGATAAATCTGTGTGCAGTGGAAATAAATAAAAAAAAATAAAACAAGGTTATTACAAATAATAGATACTTTTTCCATTTACTTATGTCAAATAATTTATTTGACAAAACCGTTAAACTGAGACTAAACTAATGAAGACTAATAAGCTCAGCTGCTAGCATTCTCAGCACTGTCAAAATAAAAGTCCTAAAAATCTAAATGAAAGTCCAACACATTAGAAAAAGAAAAACTACTTTAATTAAAAAAAGTTTAATATCGGGCGATATATCATATACCCACTAGTTACGTGAGTCGATTGTGTCAGTTCCTTTCAAATGGTTCACAAATTGGTCAAAATGAATTAATTCACAAACAACTGGACCAATATTGGATGTTCATTGGTTACAAAGATGATCCGTTGGTCTGATTGTGATTGTCCGTTCCGCAGGGTCGTGAGGCGATGGAGTGGGTGATCAGACGTCTGAACACAGAGATCGAGGAGCTGGCCATCACAGCCAGAGGAACCCTGAGGACGCCCATGGCTGCCGCTGTCACCGAGAAATGACCGCTCCCTCGCCGCGCACCATCCTCTCTGTCGCCGCTCTTCTCTACGCACCTTTCTCCAACGGTGGAAGTTCATTCTCAGCGTCCCGCGGATTCAAGCGTCTACATTAGAGGCTGACGGGGACGTCCGGCGGCGGAGAGACGGTCGTGGAGCGCTGATGACGCACAACAAACACTCAAACCTAGTTTTAATAAATCAGTATAATGATGCAATGATGGAAGAGGAACGTATGCCAAACCATTCAGCTCTGTTACACACGACTCTTACGGTCAGAGAGCGCAGATGTTGGACGCTTCACCAGCACTTATACACTTGAAAACTGTTAGGAATATTATAACTTTTTTTGTTATTACTACTATTATACTAGTAACACTTAAATCCAAGCATCAAGGAAGGGAACAAACTAATCCAGGCTAGATTTAGAGGACCATCGCAGATGTTAACTGGATTCTTCAGAAAACCAATCAGACGCTGAGCACTGAAGAGATGATGGTGTTTGAAACGACAGAAGGAATCATCATCATCATCGAGAATGTTCTATATAATGTTAATATCTCCTTCCCTTAGTAGTGACCATGCGTGCACTTGCTGTGACTGTACGTGGGGTGTTGGATCCAGACGTGAAATGTGTGTGATGATGGGAAACATCAGAAGAGGGTGAAATACATTCTATTTATTTATTTATGTTTTGTAGGTTTGTTATTTCATGCTTCCATAAATCACACATTAATTATTTTCATCGTCAGCGATGGGGGGAAACGGTACCATGAATGAATATCAATCGGATGTATTTATTGAATGTGACGGTGGTGCTTCTGTTCTGTTTGTGGATGTGTTATTGCTTCAGCTCAGAAACCAGAAATGCTTGTTTTTCCTTCTCCGTTGAAATGGCATTGAAGGCTGTATGTATGTTTGGTTTACTTCACTTTAAATATGACCAACTAAAATAAAGCGACTGCATTAGAACTACTTATTTATACTGAATATAAATGTTTGTTACTGGCATATTTAGTATTAAGTGAAATAAAGCAACTTTGTGCGAAGGTTGAAATAATTTAGGACTGAATTAAATGTCTAGTGTTTTAGGTTTGCTTGGCACTGACGTAACCAGACCGACATCTCCTCTTCATTTGTTCTTCGAACGCAGCCAAAGCCGGTTACAAATAAACTAACATTCATACTAAACAATGGCTCGTGTTGCTTGGGTTATAATGGTCATAGTTTCTTATTTTAAAGATGGTTTACCAAGATTGAGATGAAGTATGAGATGTGTGAGAAGCTGAGAGCAAATATTAGTTATGAATAGACTTTTATTATGTATTGCTTCTGGTTAAACTAATTTAGTCATGTTTTATTTACTATTTAGGAGGACTAGATAGCAGAAAAAAACAGGTGGAGTTGAGAGAGATTTGTGGGTGTAGAATTGATTTAATAAATAAAATCATATCCTTGATGACACAATAAAACATGCCGTTTCTTTCTGCCGAGACGATCTAAATCTAATAAAAATCTTATTTTTTAATTTATAATTTTGTTTGAAAAATTTTTAGATTTATTTTTTAATTATTTTTTATTTGTTTTGCTCTCAGTCTAGTTTGACTCTTTATTCAGGCATTTCTGATCTGATGGTCGCTTAATAAAGACTTTTATGTGTGTGATGATCTTTCGCGCCACCTGCTGGTCACTTCCGCTCTACAACGACGCGTTTTCCCGGCTTCCCTTGCGGAGCACTCGCGTCACATGACGAATTCTCCAACAACCAATAGGATTCCAGTTAAGTTCTCCATCTGACCAATCAAACATCAGGTAACATTTAAAGGTATTTAAGAGTGGGATATTTGAAATTAAACCGCCAGAGTGTGAGCGGCTGAGGAGAGCAACAGAAGATATTTTAATGATTTTCTCCTAATTAAGTCCCGCACACGGCTGGTTTATCGAGTGGTAGCGGGTTATTAACACGGCGAGGGGGAATCATCGCGTTTCTGGAGGATTTGAGGAGGGTTTTTCGCTGAAGGAGGTAACGTTACGACGACAAAACGCTTCTGAATGTGTTTATTATTGACGGATTCTTTTCTTCAAAGGTTTTAATCTGAGAAAGTTGGTTGTTTTACATGATTTAAGTGATGAAGGTGTTTGATGGGAATGTTAGTTTGTAGTTCATCTGAACGGGTGCCGCCGTGTTAGGCCTCGATCTCCCCGTGCTTTAGTATCGCTATATCTTTCTTCAATCTTACTGTAATAATATAATAACTTCATCTCATTATGTGACTGAGGTAGTTTTGTGATGCATGTGTTGTATTTAATGAATAATGTCGTTGTTTAAATCAGATGGAAACCGCTTCAAGAGCCAAATCCAGCAGAGATCCGAGTATTCATCGACCTGAGAATGAGAAGGTGTTTCAGATTAACTTCTGTTTATTCTCTGCAAGGCTGCATACTGTCTTTATATCCTCTATCCACCAAAAATCATTTGACATATGATTTCCTGTCGCTTCAGAATTACAGTAGTTTTCTTCTGTTCTCTATATGCAGTTATTATTCAGATCTGTGCTTATTATACAGTAAAGACTGAGCTGTTATTTAGCAGATAGATTCATTTCAAGAGTTTATTTGCAAAAACAAAATTCCATCTTTTTACATTTTAAAAAATTGTTAGTTGGCTGTATTTAGTTTAAATTAATCAAAATAACCCAACTACAGTTTGATTGATAATTAGATTAATTGGAATGCACAATGAAGAAACGTGATTCTTTGAAAATGGTTAAAAACTGAGTTATCCATTTTTGCAAATGAACTCTTTATTTATTTACAAGGTAGTTTGAAAATGACAGAAAAGATGCAGATAAAACCGTGGAAATGGTTACATTTTTGATTCAGTGAAACTGTTTATGCAACGAATATGGTTTATATATATATATATATTTTTTTTTTTTTGCAATCAAAATCATTATTTGAATGTTTTTCCCTTTAATCAGTTGCTTTTTAGCTCAATTTTGTGTTCTCAAGAGTGGTCTTGTCCAGAGTTATTTATAGTATAATTATTACAATGACTAATTGTTCAGAAGCACTCGTGCATGAATCTGTTTTTGACTCCCGTGTGATGTGTTCATGTTGTGCAGGTTTCTGCCGGCGGACCCAAGAGGGTTCCGGTGACCCAGAGCGGTCAGAAGCCCGTGTCGACGCGTGTTCTCGGCACGACCCCGGGGCCACAGCGCATTCCACGCCCTGCAAATCAGCAGAAGCCCCTCGGACCCCCAGTTTCTGTCAAAACCATGTGTCCAGGAGATCAGAACATCAATCCAGATCAACTCAAAACAGCAACGCAGACCAAACCGCAGCCAAAGTCGCTTCCTGTAGCTGAGCCTACAAAAAGTGCTGAACCCAGCAAACAGGACAAACCTCCGCGTAAGCATGACTTCTGTGGATACATCTGATCTTATAACATTACGTCACATTGAAAACATTATAATCATTTTCTGTTGCTTTCCAGAAACTCCTTCCTCTGGAACATGCAATACTGCCAAGTAAGTCATTTACAGTTTGTTTTATTTTGTGACTACATTAAGTTTTTACACTTAAGTGCAGCTCAGCGGGAGAAAAATATGTCTCTACAGGCAAAAATGTTTTCTCATGTACTGATCAAGTTTGTGACTTTTGGTTTATTTTGCTTCCATAACATGCTGTTTTTCAGACTAGTGTAAAGAAAACACCAAAATACACCTAGGTGTGGTGTTATTTTGTTTTTAACAAAACTACCAATTTGCGTTCGTTGCAATTATGGTGCATATGTTTAAAGAGTTTTATTTGTTTTATTCCTCTCTATATTCTGAAGGTTTGTTTATATATCATTTACACTGATTTATACAACACTTTATTCCTAACATGAAGATGTTTTCTGTCTGTATGACGCAATCAAACTCTAATATGACGCAATCAAACCAGAATTATGAACCTGATTTATCCAATGTTCAGATCTATGTTCTGGAAATGTATGCAATGTATGCAAAAAAGTGCATATTTAATTAGATAAGGCCTCAGTTGCATATTTAAACATCTCAGAAAATGCAAACAAAAAATGCTATTTTTGTAATCAACTAGGTAAGCAGGATATCAACTAGTTAAAAAAAAGACAATTAAGAGTTTATTTGCAAAAACAGAACTCAATTTCTTATCAAATCTTTTTTTTTTTTTATTGTTTTTTATTATTAGTTGGCTGCTTTTTTTTTTTTTTTTTTCTCTCGGACCAAATCAAAGTAACCCAACTGCAGTTTGAGAGTAATTGGAGTGCACAATGAATGCTTGATTTCTGAGAATTGTTCAAAACGGGGTTATCTGTTTTTGCAAATGAACTCTTATGTTCCTGAGTGTTTTTCAAATGGCTCATGAACATAGTCTGTCTAATGATCTTTTGGAAAGACTTGTATTTTCTGTCCTTGTGTTTAATGCTGCAGTGCTCTCAAAATCAGTCAACGGTCATGACGGTCTGTGTCTGTTCTCTAGGAAAGCATGGAGTTTGGAGAATTTCGACATCGGCCGAGCTCTGGGCAAAGGCAAGTTTGGAAGTGTGTATCTGGCCAGGGAACGTCAGACCAAGTTCATCCTGGCGCTCAAAGTTCTGTTCAAAAAGCAGCTGGAGAAAGCTGGAGTGGAGCACCAGCTGCGGAGGGAGGTGGAGATACAGTCACATCTCAGGTAGAAGTTCTCACCGTCTGCCTGCTTTTATCACTCCGGAGTCGTTTCTCTGGGAGCATTTGCAGACTTCAGCGCTGAGTAGAGTTAGGTCTCGAGAACTGGTTCAAATGCACACACAATCGTCAAAATATCCTCGTAAACGGTCAGTTTTGTCTTAAGTGAATGTAAAGATTTAAGAAAGAAAACTCTCTTGTAACACTATTGTATCTGTGCATTCAGTATAATATTATATGACCGTAGCCTTATAAACCTGTTCCTGTTTGTGTCATTAAAGTTAGTCGAAGGTCTGAATTCATAACTTACTTTTAAAATGACTAATTAATAAATAAAACGGAGTAATTTGTGACTCCAAGGATTAATTTATTTTATAAAGAGAACTATGCAGTCTTTTACGTTTGATTAGATTTAAATTTCTATACCTGAAGTGTTTGGTTGTATTTTAATTCATTTTTGTTCTTATTTTATTACCAAATGTTTATTGTTTTTTTTTTTTATTATTTGAAGTCATTTATTTTTTACAAATATCAAAGCAAAAGTAACAGTTTTTTTAGGCGGTTGATTTGTTTATGGTATTCAGCTGCAACAATGTTTTACAAATGATAGAATAAATATTTCATGTCTAAATGTTTTATTTATTTTCTTCTACTTTATTGAAATCAAAAGAATCAGAATTGCTCAAACTGAAATGATCCACACCGTAGCACTGCAACCCATGCATTTGGAAATGAAGATGTTTTGTGAACTTACTGTCTCCTTTCAGACATCCCAATATCCTGCGTCTTTATGGTTATTTCCACGACACGGCGCGTGTTTATCTCATCCTGGAGTTCGCTCCTAAAGGAGAGCTGTATGGAGAGCTCCAGCGCTGTGGGACCTTTGATGACCAGAGAAGTGCCACGGTGAGAAACCACATCATGGCTCATGACTGATGTATGAAAGCTGATAACATCTCATAATAATGTGCATATATGGTCTGCTTGCAGTATATAATGGAGCTCGCAGACGCTCTGAGCTACTGTCACTCCAAGAACGTGATTCATAGAGACATTAAACCTGAAAATCTGCTTCTGGGGTCCAATGGTGAACTGAAGATCGCAGACTTTGGATGGTCTGTCCACACGCCCTCCTCCAGGTCAGCCTTCTGCTTGCATAAGCAGGTGTAATAACTTTGGTTTTGTGCATGTCGTCATGTTTCATTAATGTTTCATTAACTGTTAAAGTGCCATAGTGTTTGGCGATTATGCTTAATTTGCTAAATCCTAGCGTCAGCCTGTGAGAGCTGTGCTGGCAAAATGAGTGTGAATGTGCACGGACTAATTTTGAGCTACAGACAAAAGTGAAATGGCAATTTTGGTCATTTCAGGTTTTCACAAAAAGGAGTTCATTAAGCCCTCGTCTAGTGAGCCCAATACTGCAAATAGTAATTAAATGATTAACTTTTTTTTTTTTTTTTTTTTGAGAAATGCTATTCTCTGCTCTCTTGCGCTGCCGCTGACTGATAATGAATCGCACACACAGCGGTGCTTCCGACGGTGCACGATCCTGATAAATTAACAAATACTGTATACACAGAATTACAGTATTTAAGTAATGTTGTGAACATTTGGGGAAAACATCTGATGTGTTGCATTATATTAGATCCGTGCAGTACAGCAGGTCTTACCATATAGGCCGTCTAATCTAACAATAAGAGAAGATTGCTGCTCTTGATTGAACTGCTTTTGTATTTTTAATAATCAATTTATCTATCTGTAATGAAGTGATTTTGATTTTCTTTCTTGAATGCTTTTAGATGTAAAATGAAAAAAGAAATGCACTAGAACTATTTCTCATTCTGTTTTGTGCATCGGTTATTTTTAATAACAAAAGTCTATATTGTAATTAATATCAAGACAGGAAGTGGAGGAAACAATGCAGCGTTGCTCAGTGATTTTACTGTGGAACCTTCAGGAAACTATAGCTTGGTTTTTCTCAGAACTGAGTTTGCAGACTTCGACTTCAAACGGGTGTAGCTCAGTCTCCTTTTCTCTTTTTGATCTTTTCTTTTTGTCTGATTCCAACAACTCTTTATATCATTTTGAAGGACTTTTAATGGCGTGTGAAAATAAAGAACTCCTTTTTGAACATTTGCTCATTGTGACTCATTTTGCCAGCACAGGTCTCACATTATCGTGCTAATTTAATTATTTACTTGGTTTCATTGCTGGAAAGTGAACAAACTCCCACATAAGGCTAAAAGCAGCCTAATGTTTTTAACATGACTGAATTTGCATTTAATCATTTAATAGAAAAATTGTAAATTACTAAAGGCTTGCATTTCCTTGGTTATTCAAAAACGAGCAAAGAGCATTTACATTACCAAAGAACATCATTACTAATTTCAGTCTAGCGCCAGTTTAATCGGTGTATGATGAATGAATCTCTTATACTTGTATTGCAAGTACGTCTGCACTGTTGTTTGAGAGAATGAGTCAGAATTCACTGAACAAAACTCCTCTGAGTGCTTCTGATTGGCTATTGCTTTCATAAAGCTCAGCATAATCGTGTGTGATTGGTTATAACGCATAACACTGTGAAAACTTGGAAAAAGAAATATAATGCAACATAAGCCCTAACATTAATTGGATGGCAAGACCATTGATCTTATTAGGCTAGTAATACTATTGTCTCAGGCATCAGCCGCAGGTGATATCTCTATCACGATACTATCGTCTGTCAGCACAACCCTAAAGTGCAGCTCATGGTGGTCTTGATCTTCTGTGTTGGTTTAGTGTTATTGTGTTTATCGTGCGTCTGTTGCTGTCTGTCAGGAGGTCGACGCTGTGCGGTACGCTGGACTACCTTCCTCCAGAGATGATTGAGGGCAAGACGCACGATGAGAAGGTGGATCTGTGGAGTCTCGGAGTGCTCTGCTATGAGTTTCTGGTTGGCCGTCCACCGTTTGAAACAAAGAGCCATGAGGAAACGTACCGCAAGATTTCTAGAGTAAGTGAAATATTCAGAAACTCCTAGTGATCAGCAATGAAAAGAGAGAATCTTTCTCCTCTTGTTGCACATACTGCTAATTTCTGTTTAAGACACTGAAAATGGTAATCTGTTAATTTATTGGTTTTGGGTGCTCTTCAGGTTAGAATTGAACATTGAACGTATTATAAAAAAAACATACATGGTAACAATTAAATTGTTAAAGTTAACATTAATCTAGGTTAGTAAATGCTCAAATTAATCGTGATAAATGGAACCTTACTGTAAACTATAAAAAATGATGAAACCTAGCAGTGTTACTATGTAGAAATGAACATTAAACTAGGTTAGTATATTAAAGTATTAACTCATGCCTAATGTGATAAATTAAAGCGTTACTAATGTAATTTAATACCGTCACTGATGAACAGGGCTGAGTGAGCAGAGGCTCTTGTTGATTGATTTCATAAACTCATAATTCTCCTGTGTTCTTTATTAATATGAATGTTCTGCTTTTGTGCTGTTTAGATCAGCTGACTCTTTAGACTGAGATACCTGCAAGTGTCTTGCAAAATCACTTTGAACCTCTGTTTTATGTAGATCTTATTTGTATATTATGTCTTCTATATTTTACCATCTCTCTCTGGTTCTCTCCAGGTTGAGTTTACATATCCTGCTCATGTGAGCGAGGGCAGCAGAGACCTGATAAACCGATTGCTCAAACACAACCCCATGCACCGTCTCCCTATCCAGGGTGTCATGCTGCACCAGTGGGTGCTGGAGAACTCCTCCAAGAACACAACCAACAGCTAGAACCCAGTGCTGGAGAACTCCTCCAAGAACACAACCAACAGCTAGAACCCAGTGCTGGAGGACTCCAAGAACACAACCAACAGCTAGAACCCAGTGCTGGAGAACTCCTCTAAGAACACAACCAACAACTAGAACCCAGTGCTGGAGAACTCCTCTAAGAACACAACCAACAGCTAGAACCCAGTCCATTCTTCAGACCTCAACTTGCAGAACAAAACAGACCGTGTCAGTAATTCATCTTACTGATCTCTTGTTGTTTTTACGTGTTGTGGTGTTCATATGCTACAATTTACATGCATTTGTAAATATGTAATTAAGCCACATTGTAAAGTTTTAACAATTGATTAAAACAATAAATACTCTTTTAATATTACTTAAGGAGCTCAATAGGACTTTTAATGTATTTGTTTGTGTGTGGGAATAAATTCCTTAAAGATGAAACCATGTTGAATGACTTTTATATTAAAATGCTTGTGTTTGAAGATCTGTTTGCTGTTATCAGGTTCTCTCCTGGTGTTGCTAAATTGGTTTTATCTCAGTGTTACTGCAAGGCCCCGTCTATATCTGACCCATGAACTGGTTTGAAACCGAACCACTAGTTAATAATGAAGTAAGCGGGTGTTTAATTGTTTATTTCGATCACATCTCGTTGGCGCTTTCGCATATTCAAATTTGGCGCCTCTCGCAGTGACGGTTGGTGTTCGTTAATGAGATGTATTAGAGTCTCTGTGAATAACTCGCAATTTGCTTTATTTTATAGTTATTTTTAATGTTTGATGGGTTTTGTTCAGTGGAAACCGCATTCAGGAGATTCTGCTGCTAATATCTGGCGACTGTGTGATTTGAGAACAGTTTTACGGGTTTAGAGCGACAAGAGGGTGAGTAAATACACTTCTGTCTTTGAAAACGGGTTTTAACTAAATATTATTCTAATCTCTGGCGAATTTAGCCTCCGTTTACAAACCATCACCACAGTTCATATACAAAAAGCGCTCCTGTGACAGTCTGAATGTTATGTGCAGCCAGCAGTGTTTAGCGTTTCTCTTTGTGAGCTCTGTTCAAGCAGACATCTTCAGTGTGGAGCCTGCTTCAGCTGCTGTGATGTGCTTTTATAATCCTGTCAAATGTGTTTATGTACAGCACAGTGTTTCATGAAGCCGCCAGACGGCGCTACAGTCTCGGGTTCTCGAGCTCGTGGTGCAGTAATGAGAAAATGGCTCCTCTGGTTGAACTCGATTTCCCACAATCCAACGCGACCGAGCTCTGACACAGTTCTTCACTGGCGTTTATTTAATATAGAAGCGCTCTCAAATCTCTTCTTTCAGCTGCTGTGACGCTGCAGGAGTGTAAAGCTAAACTACATTTTTTTAGTGAATCTTTTGAAATGTCTTATGTAGGTTTTTTTTTTACTATGTGTTCCTGTAGAATTTAAGTGTAGAACCATTTTGATGTTTTTATTTATTTTGGTCTTTTCGAATGCTGTGTTGAGGCGCGTGCAGCCATGCGCGATCTGTGTGTGTATTCTTGCTCATCTGATCGTCAGTAAGTGGGAAACAGTGCAGATGTGTGGCATGTGTTACCTGCGGAATCAGAGCCCAGAGAGAAAATCTGTCGCTTTTTCTGCACGACTTCACTTCATTCTGTTGCGCTTTATGAAGCAGTTGCGTTTATCATTTGCATTGCGATTTATGTAAACGCTCAGTCCATTTGACGACTGAAATAATTCATATAAATCCATAGGATAATATGTAATGCATTTATCAGCTGCGGTCATTATTTCTCACATTGCAAAACTAAATTAAAGCTGGCTGTTTTTGCAATTGTGATGAGCAATATGTGCAATAATGCATCAAATAAGGCTTTTATTTCTCTGTTCCGTGAATTCAGGACTGATCAGAAAACGCGTTTGCTGTGCTGTATGTGAAGCCATCAGATGCAGATGTGCAGTCTTTACATGCAGCTGGGAATAAATCTCTGAGAGGGACTCCACTGATTTATTTCGTAGATTTATTCTGTTTTGAAGGGAAAAGATGCACGTGTTTCATTTTTCCATATCACACAAAACCAAAAAACAGTTGTACAATATAATTTCACGCGTTTCTTTATTCTTCAGTATATTCATTTTCACGATATATGATAACGATTTAGTGATATACATTCCATCTTTTAAACCACAAGAACACAACACATACGGTTTTATAACATTTCCACAGCACCCATTGGATTGCACAAAATGAATAAATGTCTTATGCAAGTCCCTTGATTTCGATCCATCGACTCTATAATAAATCTCACCGAGGGGAACACGAACATTATTAATTGTTTTAAATTACGACATTTGATATCCGATAAACAACGCAATGCTCCAAATCTAAATTTAGCGATTTGATTTGATGGGATGTTTTAATATCTGTGTGATATTCGTTTTCCTCTTCATTATCTTCATCTTCAGCGACTCTTTCTTGTTCGTTATTCGATGTTTTGTAAAAATACGAGTCTCTTTGTATGATTTCTGTCAGAGAGTGTGAATAAAACCCTCGTTTCTTCTGAATATCTCTAATACTGCATGGACATCATACGATCAAAATGCATAGTTAAAGTACTTCTATTCACCGTCCAGTATGCTGTCTTTATTATTATTTTCTATCTTGTCCTCTCAGATTTGGTTCAGTAAATGCAAACGATAATAATTAAGACTTAGGCTATACGTGTCCTCAGATCGAATTGAGGAGAATCCAATCAATTTATTTTAAACATACTCTGTGTTTATTGCAGTCCCTTGTTATTAATTGGTTAGTTTTTTGTTCTCAGTCGTGTATATTGCAGGAGATTTGCCCTCTCACAGCATTGCTTTGCTCAGCTGAATGTCTTGCACTCAAATGAAATGATTCCCGTGGAGCCGGGCCAAATCAAAGCTGAAATAAATTCCCTTTAAACTACTTTCTCGCTTAACAACAAAAATATAGGTTTGCTCTGGTATCTATTTGTGTAGCGCGCGGCTGTCCAAGGCATTTCTCATGTGGATGCGTAAAGAATCGCGGATTTATTGTGTGTTCAGGTCAGATTTGAATGAATCTGCACTCTTAAAAATAAAAGTTCTTTATTGGCATCGATGGTTCTATGAAGAACCTTGAACATCCATGGAACCAGGTTCTTTATAGCTGGAAAAAAATGGTTCTTTTTGGAACTGTTCACTGAAAGCTTCTTTTGGGAACCAAAAACAGTTCTTCTGCAAAAACACCCTTTTGGAACCTTTATTTTTAAGAGCGGCATGGGTTAAAAGCTTTTTATTTATTTATTTTTGTGGGGGAAACTTATGTGGGATGTGTAACACTTATCACCAAACTACCACCGCTCATCGTTTTCCAGACTAATCGGACAGGTTGTATTTGTACGCCTCGATGAGGCCCTCGACGGAATGGATGAAGCCAGAAATACTGCATATACCCCCGATCACGAATATGGCGACGTCGAAGAAGACCTGATGCCACAAGAGCTTTCTCCACAACAACTTGAGATGAAATAAGCTGGGGAGGAGAAAGCACAAACCCGCGCCCGTCAAGCTTCCCGTTAGGCCCATGAGGAGCGCAAAGTGCGGCACGTAAATAGCCATAAGCATAGTGAACACAACTAGTGCGCAGCGGAGCGAAAGACCCCACGATTTGAGACGCCCGTCGCCCCCGTAGCAATCCGGAAAAAACGCACGCCCTCCTTCTTGGAAGAAAGACTTTTCCAGGACATCCACGGCGGCGAAGAACGGCAGCGGGTATGAAAGCAGCGCCTTGGCCACCAAGAAGAGGTTAACGACGGCTCTGATGCTAGACGGCAGGTTGTCGGTGATCACCTCCTTGGTTTCGTCGGCCCACGTCAAATAAGCCACCAAGGCAAACAGGCCTTTGAGGATGCAGGCAGCGATGTGAGTCCAGTTCATCATGCAGTGGAACTCGCTGGGCTTCTGCATGTTCCCCTCCAGCGAAGGCAGGAAGATCTGCGAGGTGTAGCTGAAGACGATGATGCCGATGGAGATGGGGAACTTCTTGACGTCGATGTAGAACTTCACCTTGTCCCAGGCCCAGTCTCGCGCCCTGGAAAGACAGTATGCGATCACTAGGATGTTGATGATGAAGTGCGCGATAGTGCAGAGCAAGCTGAACTTGGACACGGCTTTGAGGTTCTTGAGGAAGGCGCAAGGCAGAAGAGCGACGGTGGCGATGATGGACCAAGACCTCTGGGACACGGGGAGGGTGGGGAAGCTGTTGTACATCAGGTTTCCGCTCACCACCACGTATAAAATGCAGGTCATCACTAGCTCGATGATTTGGGCTACGTTGACGACGTGGCCTCCCAGCGTGGGGAAGCGCGGCACGCAGCATGCATTGGCAATATCCACATACGAGTCTCTCACTCGTACCAGCTGGCCATCTTCGTTTTCTTCGTAGAGGCAACAGATGAGGATTTTCCCGGTGTAGCAGCACACGACTGCAGCGAATATAATGAGGAACAGTCCGAGATATCCGCCGTGGAGAATGGCGTAGGGTAACCCGAGAACAAACATGCCCTGGGGAGATAAGCAGAGGATGGCTTTACACAACAGAACGCTGCTTGTTTTTTTATGTTCACATTATAATTCGCTATGAAGTGCCCCATGCATTCTGTTCTATTCCATTGTATTTCTGAGCACAGTGCAGTTATACCCACACTCTTAAAAATAAAAGGTCGCTTCACAGAGATGCCATAAAAGAACCATTTTTGGTTCCACAAAGAACCATCTCTTTATAATATTCTTTCACCACAAAGAACTTTTTGCAAAACAGAATGGTTATGGAACCATTTAGACAAAAAAAGGTTCTTCTATGGCATCGTGAAGCACCTTTATTTTTAAGAGTGCGCTTTGGTCTTGGTGTCACGTTTTTGTTTTTTCATGGATTTGGCAAGTTCTGCGCCATCATCAGCTTCTACATTCACTGCAGGTGTTGTGATGGAGCATTAGGAATGCAGCTAAATTCAGTCCGACATTTCATTTGCTGTGAGCAAAGTCACGCTCACCTCATTGTGTCGTCATCATCAGGATGAATCGAATAGACAGGGAGTCACGTCACGGACGTCACTTTTGATATTAAGAGCTTGAACTGCGCACGATTAATTTTCATCGTCTGAATATGCATTTTTTGGCATTATCCAAAACTTATTTTTAAGTTTTTTTGTTTAAAAAAAAAAATGCATACATCTCGGAACGGATATTTTTAATCGTAACATGTAAAAGGCACATTGTGCTCTCCAGTTTTACGCACGTCGAAATAAGACGGAATTGCTCATGCAAACCCCACAAAATGCCAGTATAGAAATGCATTATGAATGGACTGCTTGAATACTGTTTTATAAAGCTCAACTCGTTGATGAACGTCCCCTAATATCAATCGGACCCCCCGTGACACGACATCAGCACAAGAAAAATTTATGAAACGTTTTGCTTCACAGAGGATATATATATATTGCAAACAGTTTTCACGAAATATTTCCATATTGATCAATGCTAAAAACTTTAGAATGTTATTTTTTGATATGCATCGCCATGACGCGTAATGCCTCCTCACCTGGATCGCATTGGTCACGTTCCATCCTGCCTCCCAAGCAGTAATTCTTGGCTTGTCCGCGCTGGCGATCTCGGAGCAAAATCCGCCGTCTTTGGACGCTGAGGGCGGCGGACCCGTTCCATCCCTCTGGTAATGGCTGTCCCCTTCGACGGTCCCCTCTCCCCCCGTTTCCCCGCCGCCCTCTCCACCACCCATTTCCTCGTTTTTAAGGATGTCCATTTGAAGCCCCTGCCTGTGGTCATAGTCCAGATCATCGCAGGCGGCGAAGCCCAAACCCTCTTCATCGGTGGCGGCCTGGAAGCCCAGTTTGGCGAACATCCCACTCACCTTCGCCTGCGACTTATTGGTGACCGTGGTGGCCGCGTTGGACAGCTTGTTAGAGATCTTGCTTCTAATTAACGTGGCCATGATTGCTCTCCTAAATGAGACTGGTGTTAAAATTCCTCTTCAGATGTTTTTCTAGCTATATCGAATTTATTGTGCGACCGGAGCTCTTTGTCTGCGCATCGACGGAGCGAGAAGATCGTGGTGACGCGTGTTGGTTATCTCCAGCTCTGCCTGGTGTTTTTGCTAATTCCGTGGTTCATGTCACTCTCAGACGTAGATGATGCCTGGCACCTGCATCCTGTTCGCCCGCTCCTCTCTCTTTTTTTCTAGCCGGACTCTGATGCGCGCTTTTGTCCGGTGCGTAAAGGAGAACGCTCGCGGTTTTGCGCGGCTTTTCCGTTCTCTGTATTTGTGGCACAGCGTCGACTCCTGCGTTTCGGTGGCCGTCGCTGATGCCAATGCGGTACACGGGAGCTCGGGGGTGTTGAGAGAGAGGCACGTGTCACCGTCAGCCTGCCAATGCTAAGAGTCTCGCGCGTCTCCGGTTCCCAGTGCGCGCGCTACTCCGCACTCACAAAAAAAAAAACGAGGTAAAGATTTGCTGCATTTCTAGGGGAGGTGCTTGCAGGACCCCGTCCTCCTCGCCACTCTCATTATGCCCAATATGCTTGGTCACAACACCCAATGGCATCCGGGGTCTCATAGTGTTGCATAACTTTACGTATATATATAAACGTCTCCACGCATCGTACTAGGTCTTACATGGACACTAAAAGTGTTCTTGAAGTATTCTTCTTGTCGCATTTTGAACTCTACAGTTTTGCATTGCTTCAGATGAAGGTTTAGAACTCATTTTCAACAAGAGGAACCGTGCCACCCTCGAGTTGGTGTTGGAATACTCTTCTGAACGGATTTAAAACCTGCTTCAGTTCCACAAGGGAAGAAATACGGCGCTGATTTGAATTAGATTTCACTGATTTAGGTTTTCGGTCGACTTTACAGCTATTAAGTTATCTTAAATTTTGCGTTTCGATTTGTAAGAAAAAAATTACAAGGATGTTTCTCATGGATTATTTGTCACGGTGCAGAAATTTTGCGCATTGGGCTGTTAATCTGCATCATGTTCTCAGACTCTTTTTAAAGTGAATGAAGATGATTTTGAAAAGTTAGGCCTATGAAACGATAGAAAAAAATATATTTTTTCTCTGATGGAATTTCCCTTTCATCTGCTGTCGCATGTATTCATATTCATGTGTACTTTATGAAAGCGCAGTTCTGATCGATCTGTGTGGATTCCTATAAACAAGCGGACGCTTTATTAAATCATTTAGGCCTATGAGCACATTACAGTCGTGTTGGATCGAATTATTATGTGTGGATCGAATTATTCATTATAAAATATTGTGACATATCATAAAATCCTCGGTTCTTTAAAATATGCGCTGTATTAACGTTTCGTGTTTTCATTCTTGAAAGAAATTAATTCTAAATCAGTATCAAGACAATGATACTCGTGAGTTAAAGAAACAAACCAGTTATTATTATTTTTTAAATTAAAGTTGGTCTGATTACATAGGCCTATATATATTAGATGTCATGTCATGCTAAAATGTAAACGAATAATTAAAACTTTATTATATTTTCTTCAAAAAATAATATTTCCGTTGAAATAAATAAATTCTACAAAACGATTTTATAGAATATTATGAAACTTTATCCGGTTAACAGTTATGTTAAAATTATGTAAATGTGTAATTATTTAGAACGTTGGCTGTGAAAAAGAAACACTTTGACAAATTCGGAAAACGGACAGTTTTACTAAATCTAAATGTTTTATTAATAGGATATTACTGTAGGTAAAATATAATTTAATTCCGTGAATGTGATGCTAATTTTGGTCAGGGGTTTCCAATGAACGTCGTTTCACTATAAAAGTATTTATTTTATGCTTCATGTAGGCTACATACTATATATAGAATTGGCGTTGCCCTGTATTCGCCGTATCTAATCTCTCCTATCAGTGATTGTCTTTCCCCCGGAGATGTTCTTCATCCCGCAGGCTGTGCTCGGCCTCGGTTTCCCGGTGGGAGCGGAAGGGTTAATCGGAGCGGCGTTATCAGGCGATTCACAGCTGCGACAATACAATCAGGACAAGAACAGACGCACACGGGCTATATTCAGCGCGTTTGAGATCAATTCCGCTGAAAAAATAAAATATATATAGGCTATATATGAAGAGTTCAGATGCAAAAGCCTCTAAGTGCCATCTCAAATGTTCTTCTGAAATGAGCATTTTTCTTAGGCTCTCATCATGTGTAGGTTCAGTAATTAAATTTGAATGGCGATGAATGTATTCAGTGAAATAACTGAACATAAATATAGGAGCTTGACAAAAATGCTCATTTAAAAAGAAAATTCCAGATGGCACTTAGAGGCTTTTGCATCTGAACTCTTCATATAAAAAAAATATAAAAATAAATTATAGGGAGAAACAAACAATAAGAGTGACGATGAGACTTTGTAGCAACATGGTGATGACTTAATCTGGTCAAATGTATATTTTGCAATAAAAATGGTAATATAATGAAATATAATATATACCTTCATTCACATGTAACTGGACATCTCTTTTTGGCTTTCTGAGCATTATGAAGAAATCTAAGGCTAGATTTACTAATCTAGGGTGCGTTTTCCAAAAGCAACTATGGTCGCAAGTTCCATCGTTACCAGTGGAGTTTAATGGAGCTAATGACTATAGTTAGCCAACGATGGTTTTGTAAAACGCACCCCTGAGTAATTATGTTGTCAACATTCTTTGCAAGGAGCCCGTGTGTTGTAGAGCTTCTCAGGATCTGTTAAGTCACTGTTCTCCAGTGTGAAAAGCATCAGATTGATTTTCCTCACCTCTACAGCCACTATTATCTGGTGCCATGTTTCCCATCATTCCCATTCTGCTCTGCTCTTGCTTTCACTGTGGCTCATTTATGTGTGTTAAAATTCAAAGACAAGGCATGTGATTCTCAGGAGCTAATTTCATCTGTATTTTGGCATAGTGAATATGATGGCACGTCATTTTGATGTCCTCTCCACTTCTCATGCAGTTTATTACCCTTCAGAAAAATCATAGAGGGCAATAAGAGGTCAGGGTGCTTCTCCCAGGAGTCTCTCCTCACATAATCCTCAATCTGTCCCCCGGGACACTGATCCAGGATCAGTCAGGTGTGTCGCACTGCTGTCTTTGTCAATGATTCAATGCTATCTCCCTCCGCAAGGTGATCTCAAGCTATTGTTGAAGAGCAGCAGTGTCATGATTCTGTCTGTCTTTTTGTGTTGTTACGGTGCATCCCGGAGTCTGAAACAAAAGGATTTGGCCAGACAAATGATCAGTCCGGTCCTTTGTCCCTGTGGCTGCTTCATTCGGGTCTGTCCTTTTTCTCATTACACACTTCACTGAGCTGAGCTAGTGTAGCGGAGCAATTCCCTCTTCTTCTGCTGCTATATAGAGACAGATCATTAATTATCCTCACACTGAAGACTATAGGATGCAGAGTAATGGGGCTTATCGTTCACTGCAGACAAACTCACATCTGCAAGCATGAGCTCAAGCAATGTCATATGAAAAAGTCTATATCTGATGATTTTCCAAAAGGTTTAAGAATGCGTACTTCAAGCCAAGGGCTGCATTTGGATCCAAAACACACATTCTGCATTATAGTGTTGTTTAGTATTGTTGCCCACAGCACTAAACAACATATTTGGTTCCTTGAAATACCTTTCAGTGTTTAGTTCTTTAAAAATTTTTTTTAGAAAATTTTCATTATCTATGGGAACTTTTCTACCTTTCTACTTTTGTGCAATGGAAAGATTCCATGGATCTTAAAGGTTCTTCATGGAACCGTCAATTCCAGTAACGAACCTTTAATTTTAAGTGTGTATGGTTTTCTGTTTTTAGGTTTCTTCTTCACTGCATCTTAAAGGACCAGCACTCTTAAAAATAAATGTTCCAAAAGGGCGTTTTACTGTGAAAGGTTCTTTACTGCCATTGATGGTTCCATGAAGAACCTTTAACATCCATGGATCCTTTCCATTGCTCAAAATCGTTTTTATAGTCAAAAAGGTTCTTTAGATTTTTAAAATGGCCCTTACACTAAGAAAAAATTGTTCGAGCGGATCACTGAAAGGTTCTTTGAGGAACCAAAAATGGTTCTTCTGTGGCATCACTGCAAAAAACCTCTTTCGGAAATTTTATTTTTAAGAGTGCATAGAAGAATCATCTTTGGTTCCTCAAAGAACCTTTCAGTGAACAGTTCTTAAAAGAACCATTTTTTCCTAGTGTGAAGAACATTTTAAAAATCTTAAGAACCTCTTCCACTATAAATAACCTTTTGTCCAATAGAAAGGTTCCATTGATGTTAAAGGTTCTTCATGGAACCATAGATGCCAATAAATAACCTTTATTTTTAAGAGTGAGTGTATGCTTTGCATTGCATTTCAGCTGAGAGCAAAAGCTATTTTATCATTATGCTTCAGACACGGTATGAAACCGTCAGCCGACCCCACTGGCAGCCTCTTCCGCGGCTCAGCGAGGCAGAAAATAACACATAACACACTTCAATTAGAGAGCCAAACTGAAAAGACACGTGTGTCTCTGGGGGCCGCGGCGCAGCGAAATTAGCCAATCGCGTGCATTGGCCCCTCTCCGAATCCATTACTATTAGCATCACAATCCCAAGTACATTATTGTGCTGATTAGCCGCTATCAGAACAGATATGTGCTGCTTTTATAAGTGGAGTGACTAGTAGAGTGGAGTGCTGCGTTCCCAAAAACACTTTCAGCAGTGGTTCATATGCCATTGTCACGTCTGTGACGGCCCCTTGATTTTTTGTTTATATTAGATTTTCAAATTAACATTTAGAACAAAAATTTGCCATAGTTCACCCACACAGGTTTACCTAAACATATTTTAGACTCTGATTGCTTTTAAATAAAGCTAATTATAATACCCCAGCTAACAAAATTAAGGTCTACGAATGTTTTGCTGACAGTAGGTTTATGAAATGTTATTTCTGAATGTTCAAAACATCCAGTTTTTTAATTTGAATGCAAACATTAAGGAAACATTTCATTTGATAATTTTCCAAATATGGAAAGTAAACGTTACTTTTGAATGTTCTATGAACATTCTGAAACAAGTTGTAACATTTAAAAAATGTTGGATGAAGATCCAGCTAAAATATTTCAGAAATAAAACATTCCATGAATGATATAAATAAGGTTTTTGTGAATATTATTGAGAATATTATTAAGGACCAGATAATAACTCAGAACAAATGACTAGAAAATGTTTTTTCATTTGTTTATTCATTTAAAAAAACAAAACATTTAGTTAAATTCATTATTTATTATCTGTTTATCTATCTGTGTAAATAAATATATATTGGTCAAAATGTGCATTTCTATGTGTATATACATTATATCTATATCTATCTCTCTCTCTCTCTCTCTCTCTCTCTCTCTCTATATATATATATATATATATATATATATATATGTGATATTTGTGCCATCTAACAATCTGAAATAAACATGCAGATGATGGTATTAATTCACTGAGGCAGAGACATGTTGAGAGTCTAAGAACAAAAACAGAAAAATCACATCCCATAACTCTAATAAATTCCCTTTTAGCCATAAACACACACATATGAGAGTGAAATCCAGGTGGTCTTGTGGTAACCACTTAAAAGCCTTTTCATTTATCCTAATGCGCCTGTTTAATGGCCTATTATGAGATCCCAGGAGAGATGTGGGTTATATTAACCCTGCTAGAGCAGAGAATGAACACAGCTCTCTCTCTCTCTCTCGCACACACACACACACACACGTCAATCTCTCTCTCTTTACATGTCAGATACGAGAGCAGCCTATCTTTTCTCAAGTGACCTGCATATATTCATACGTGTGTCTTTCCTTGTTGATTGCTGCCGTTGTGTTTTCCTCTGGCGGTCCAGACGGCAGTATTTCTAGCGGTCCTGACTCACTCCATCACCTTGTGGATTTTCTCTCCTTGTTCCCCCCCGCCAGGACACATTAACATTGTAATTGCCTTTTAGCCCTCTCCTTTGAACACCCTGTAAACTGCAGTGCTCCTCTGGGATGGAGAGCCTGAGGCCTACACAATCAACACAGCAATCTGTTTCCATTATATGCTTCTTACAGCCACGGCTACCAGCCATTATGGACTGATACATAGACTGCGTGTGTGTGTGTGTGTGTGCTCATGGTAAATACAATGATTTCAATATATATTGAAGTAGATTATATTGCGATAAGGTTTTGTGCATAAAAATGAGCTGAAATATGAGTTTTAGTTTAGACTGCAGATCATGGCTTTATAGTAACGCTAATGTCATGGGTTCCATTCCTGGGGAATGCATGTATAAAAGCATTGATTAAAAGCATCTGCCAAATGCATAACTGTAAATATAAATGAAATGTAATTCATAAGAGCGAAAGAATAAAATGTCACGAGTGTAACAGAATAAAGAGCATTGAACGCTTCAGTCTCTGGATTCATGAATAAATGAAGAGAAACAACTCTGTTTTCCACTTGGGACAGTTTTGTCCTGTTAAACAAAACAACACACCTGTACAAATCAATGCTACAGCAGTTCTGAAGCTGTCGACTTCATCTGAGCAAATGGAATTGAGATCAAATCGACTATTTAAACAGGAACGACCGGTTTTGTCTTATTTTTCTTTTTGGACTAAAACCCAAACTGTCCGTGAGGGAAGGTCCTATTGAAACAGCAATAATTACAGTCATTACAGCACAAATGCAAGCACTCGTTGAGATGCAGACCACCTGCTTTTAATAACAGTCCGCTCATTCAAATGAGATGTAAATGTGTTTTCTTCCATAACTACTGAGCTGCGATGGTCCCAACTTTGAAATGGTTGCATTAATAAAATCTCACGAAATATGAAAGATATGAGCAACGATCGCTGAGAGCCTCATGAATATTCAGAGCTCGACAGCGCGTCGTGACGTCACTGGACACGCTTTCTTTGATTTTAATTGGACCAAGCAGGAGTAAAAAGAGCTCCGTTGATTGCCAATTTATAGAAGCGGGCAGACACACGGGAAACCCTCGAGCACTTGAATAGAGTCTGTGTTCATTAATGCAGTCTCAACTCATGATTCAACATCACCGCTATTGATCTATACAGAAATAAAAGGCATGCTTTCTCCAGACCTTCTGTGTGAATGAAAAAAAACATTATTTAAACATTTATTTAAGTGAAAACCCTTAAACACTTGCAGAAATGCAAGAAATTATTAAACAACAAAGACAAAAAATGTTAATGTTAATTATTTTTACTTAAAATATAGGCTAAATGTAGGCTTTTATGGTGTGAGTTACACATCTTCCAACTGCAATAAAATATAAAGGTGGTTTTAAATACAGGGTTTTGCAAGTCTTAATAAGCCTTAATTCATCCTGCCACCAATTAAGACCTTAAAAGATCTTAAATCTGAGCAGAATGCCTGACATTTAATGTTACATGCACTGCTAAAAATTAATATCTTCTTTAGTATGTTTGTCTTGTTTTTCAGTACAAATATCTAAACATCCTTAAATCAAGATACAGTTACTCGAAATGCAAAATGAAGATGTTACACTATTTTTTGAGAAACTGAAAAAGAAAATTAAAGTGAATTTAAAATACTAACAAATGTTAGTCAATGGGGAATGCAAACTTATTTTCCCTTTGAATTAAGTTAATTCTTCCGAGCCCAGTGGCAGATATTTGTTCTTGTTTTAATCATAAACTCACTTCAGTTTGATCAATTTTTCAGAAAGCAAACATCTTAAATCATGTTGCTTCAGTAAATGCATCTTCATTTCAGAATCTTCAGATATTCTCACTGGAAAACAGTACCACGCAATTGCAGATGCAATTTCTATAATATATATCTTGTCAAATGAATTCAAAAGTAATAGATATCTGTTAGATGTTGTAATTTCAAACTTTGAATTTCTGCTAATTCAACTCATTTTGCTCCCTATAGACATACTTTTAGAGAACATATTGATGTCAGTTTATGCCTGGATGGTTAAAATGGTTTTTAAAGATTTATCTATCATGCATCAGAAGATTAAAATACAATCTCTCTGTCATTGGCTATATAATGTGCATTGCTAATAGAAGTCCCAATTTTCTTTTTCATATCACTATATTATAATTCCAGTACAACCTTTGAATTCAAACAATAAGTGTTAAGGAAAGTCATATCAACCTAGTCTTGCATTTGAACATGAACAGATGAACAGCATGGCTTTCTCAGGGGTCTTCTTCTTTAACTGACTGGTGCTGGACTCATCGAGAGGGTCAAAGACGAAGTGGGTCAGACCCGAGGGCATCAGTAAACGTGTCCCTGCTCAATCCATCAATAAACAGCACACATGTGTTTGATCAGAGTCAAGCCCTGAGGCGGCAGTCGCTGTGAGCTTTTCTTTCCTATTGACTCAAAGACAAATGTGTGAACAAAACACTTCAGACCAATAATAGCTGTAATAGCGTTTTGGATGGTGTATCTTGTGCTGTTTAATAGCTCTATCAGAAATGTGTGAAAATGTCATCCGTACGATGTCAGAAAGTTGCAAAACACTTTAGTTTCAGTGAAGGCTCTTGTGCTTGTGAACAGAACGCTTCTGAAGTGGCATTTCTATGCAGAGGTGGCATAAATGCATTTACACAGCAAATACAACTGTATGCTTTGATATTAGGGGCTGAGGTGGGTCAGAGCAGGCATAATTTAGCTTGGATTTTATGTGGCATTGGGTCTTTAGGGCCCTATGATTTCTGCGATGGGGAAAAAATGGACGGAATTGCAGAATCCAGTCATAAAAATGGAATTTACCTACTGTATAATGCGGAATGTCACGGAATTTGCCAAATTTTGGATGAATAAATCAAAAGTAGGTCAGTATATTTAAATCAAAATGCAATATGGACTAGTGTCTGTGAATATTAAACTGCAAAAGGACTATTTAAATATGACCCCTGCATGTTCTGCGTGTCTCTGTGTGAATGAATGGCGCAGACGCGTGGTTTTGTTTACACATACTGAAGTGTGTTTTCTTCCTCTGCCGCCTCAATATATGACTACATAATCTCTAGAACTGCTCTGAAAGTCACTTCATGAGAATTTTACTGTTTCTTTAAAAAAAAATCTATTATCGTATCACATACAAACAGAAACTTAAAGGACTTCACAGCAACCCGTCAAAATAAAAGTTCAGTTTAACTTGAAGAAACTGTGAAAGAAATATATTACTTAATGTAATGGTGGTACTACTACTTCTAATACAATGATTATAAAAACATAATTTTTTTTAGGAATATTTACCAGAAAAATTATTTACCAGAATTTATTTACCAGAAAAAGGTAAACACACAACACAGAAGAAATAAATAAAATAATAATATATATATATTTTTTTTGTAAAATCAATTAATTAGATACACTTTTGATTATTAACATTTTATGAAACCACTAAAATGGAATCCAGAAAATGTATGGAAAATGCAGAATTTGGTAAAAATAAAATTATGTTTTATTAACAAGGTTCGGAAGGAGCATTTAAATTTATTTATAAATAATGTAATAATTTTGGCCACCACTGTATATATATATATATATAAATGTGTGTCCCTGGAGCACAAAAGCAGTCATGAGTAACACAGGTATATTTGTAGCAATAGCCAACAATACATTGTATGGATCAAAATTATACATTTCTCTTTTATGCCAAAAATCATAAGGATATTAAGATCATGTTCCATGAAGATATTTTGTAAATTTCCTACTGTAAATATATCAAAACTTCATTTCTGATTAGTAATATGCATTGCTAAGAACTTAATTTGAACAACTTTAAAGGAGATTTTCTCAATATTTAGATTTTTTTGCTCCCTCAGATTCCAGATTTTCTAATAGTTGTATCTCAGACAAATATTGTCCTATCATAACAAACCTTACATCAATGGAAAGATTATTTATTCAGCTTTCAGATGCATGTATAAATCTCAATTTCGAAAAATGTACACTTAAGACTGGTTTTGTGGTCCAGGGTCACATATATATATATATATATACAGCCAACTTACCTCTGTTCACTAATTTCCGGCATCCCTCCTCCAACCCAACTCCTCACTCTTAAACTATTCTTTCTCATCCCATATTAGGGATAGGGTGAGTTATCTGGGTTCAAGCTATATTAATGGAATTTGGGAAAAAAAAGAATTGATTTCATTGGGCCCTAGGCCTTTAAACTGAATTTTTGAGCAGGCACAGAGCAGCCTTAACTTAGTTGTGTAAAGATTCCTTTGCACTGAAGGGGAATTTTGTGTTCTGAAAGCTGCACTATAAAAAATTACACTGCAAAAGTGGCACAGAGATGCTTCTGAAGTGGCATTTGGTGTCTTTACACAGATTGTCAAATGCTGCTCATATGTGGCATTAGGGGTGGGCGATATGGCAAAAATATCATATCACAACTTTTTTTTAGAAATATCATTGATTCACGATTTTATCACGATTCTTTGTCATGTTGGTTTTTCTATTTTGCAAGTTGTTTGAGCATTACAGCCAAAAAAAATCTAAATATTGAGAAAATCACCTTTAAAGTTGTTCAAATGAAGTTCTTAGCAATGCATATTACTAATCAGAAATTAAGTTTTGATATATTTACGGTAGGACATTTACAAAATATCTTCATGGAACATGATCTTAATATCCTAATGATTTTTGTCATAAAAGAGAAATGTATAATTTTGATCCATACAATGTATTGTTGTCTATTGCTACAGATATACCTGTGTTACTCATGACTGCTTTTGTGCTGCAGGGACACAATTTAGTCCGGCTTTTATGTGGCATCATATCTTAACACTGAATTTTAAGCAGGCACAGAGCAGCCTTAACTCTGCTGTGTAAAGATGCTTTATGTTTAATACCTCAAAAGTTGAAGCAAACTGAGAACACTCATGATCAGAGCTCTTTCTGGCGTCTCGTGTATAGCGTCGCAGCAGGTGGTGCATCTCTGTTGGCAGCGGTTCATCGGGGCTCCACCCTGCAGTCCCTCTGCCCTTTAAAACACCCGCTTTCTTTCATGGGTCTCGCTCCGGGGTCAAGTGTGTGTCGCGTGCGTCAGCTCTTCACGACCGCAGCCGTCTACAGCAGAGTTTGGAGGGTTTATGTTTCTGGCAGCTGTGCTTTGAGTATGATGAGGTCAATATGAACGATCTCGCTTTTTTCTGTCCACTTTCTTTCTTCAGATGTAAAAGCCGAATGCTGTCATTCCCATATTCTTCATCACAAAGCATGCAGTCTAATACAATGTCGTGTGCCTTCAACTGTAACATGACAAATGCACATCACTGTAGAAAAGCAAACACAGAGCTATACATTTCCTTTAGGGTTGCCTATTAGTTTAGTATGTTCCATTATCTCGTCTCCTCACAGGGAGGCTGCGAAATCAAAGACTATTCATTCTGTTTGCTGTGGAAATAGTCCATTTGTCTTTTCCCATTATCTGACATTGTGGACGGGCCCCTCAATCATGTGCTCGGTTACATGAAAACAATATATATGTGAATAATACGCTTCTGAAATGTGTTCATAAGAATGCCTCTGCTATTTATGTGTTTTGGATGGATGTTTTAATGGAAAAAATCTAGCTTTTTTTGTACCAGTTCCATTACAGGTTACATTTGATACACACCACCAGTTAAGAAAGAAGTGCTCACTGCATTTATTGGATCAAAAATACAGTAAAAATTGTGAAATATTATTGCTATTTAAAATAGCTGTCTTCTATGTGAATATCTGTAAAAATGCAATTTATTTCTGTGATCTGCAGCTGTATTTTCAGCATCATTACTCCAGTCTTCAGTGTCACATGATCTTCAGAAATCATAATAATATACTGATTTACTGCTCAACAAACATTTCTGATTATTATCAATGTTGAACACAGTTGTGCTGCACAATATTTTTTGTGGAAACTGTCATACACTACCATTAAATTGATCAAAAGTGACTGTAAAGATGTTACAAAAGATTTCTATTTCAAATAAATCCTGAAAAATAAAATGTATCGCAGCATCACAAGAGTAAATTACATTTTACAATATATTCACATAGAAAACAGTTATTTTAAATTGTAATAATATTTCACAAGTAGGGTTGCAAAGTGCTGCACAACAGAGGTATTCTAAGTTAAAACATGGACAAACATGATATTCCTCAAAAATAATGTTTAAATAAATGAATTATTATAAAGAATATTATTATTGTTGTCATAACTTTTAAGCATGTTGTACAATGCTAATTTATTTCTGTCAGAACTTCAAGTTAAATTGAACGTTTATTTTGACGGGTTGTAGCAGATCTTTGAGTTTAGTGTATTTGATGGTTTTTCTCAAATAAAGCTGGTTTTCTCTCAGAGCAGCTCTGCTGATGTTCATGTTTCTGTAGACGCTGAGAACACCATTAGTGTCATGCATGCATACTTCAGTATGTAGCAGATAAAACGGTGCCACTCATATCTACTTTTGATTCCATCCATCAGATTGCGTGTTTTAACTGACAACCTCGTTAACGTTATTCTGTAAATCCCATGTTCACGACTGCTCCGGGATTCCCTCTGCATCACGGAAATTATACGGCCTTATAACTTGTTATAAATGCGACATACCTTTATCTGCACGGAGGGATGATGTCTGTGAATATGAGCAACATGTTGGATGTATTGCCTGCTTTTGCAGCCACTTTGCGTCCACAGTTTTTGCAAATTGGATTCGTCCTCAAGAACAACCCCACGTTTGTGTTTTTTTGTTTTATATCCAAAGTATTCCCTTACTGCAAATTGTAACTTTTTTTCGGCGGGGGATGGAGATTAGAGACGATCTCTGTCATTTCAGCAGAGTGAAGCAGCCGAAATAAATTGCATATGCGCAGGTGAGATTATTATATATATATTTTTTCATTCATTTTTTTTTAAACTGTAGATATGCAAATGTTTATGGTATGATAACCATGTATGTTCAAACCCGGTATATCGTTACAACCCTATTCACAATATTACTGTTTTTACTGTATTTTTAATTAAAAAAATTCAGCCTTGGTGAGCAGAAGAGATTATGGTGTTTTTACTTCATATATTTGTCATTTGACTGTTCAAAGGATTTTTTTTTGTCCAAAAATGAAACATCTGTCTTCATCATGATGACATGAGGGAGAGTAAATGATTTTCATTCTTGATCTGTTCTTCTCTTGTGTTCTTTTTGTCTGTCTTACGGTCTGTGTTGTGCTGTAGCAGTAATGGAGGGATAATTGCGACTTGCCTTGGTTTCACTCTGAGTGTCAGGAAGGCACACACACACACGCGCACACTCTTGAGTGTCAGGAAGGCACACACGCACACACACACACACACACACTCTTGAGTGTCAGGAAGGCACACACACACACACACACACACACACACACACACACACACACACACACTCTGTTATCATGTCTCTACTCACACCTGATCACAGATAATCACTCTTGAAAGGTGCCATTTTTATCTGCTGCTACAGCTGCAACTCAGGCAAAGAAGCAGCATAAATAGCTTTGCTGTCTGTCTGCATTTCTGTCTGTCTGTCTGTCTGCCTGTCTGTCTGCGTGTCTGTCTGTGTTCTGTCTGCCTGTGAGGTGAGAACAGCTCTTGGCTCTGTTAACAGCTGTAAATCGTGACCCGCCGTCCTCTCATCACAAACACACTTTAATCCTGTTCTCTGTGAAATATTTGACCCATTATGATTTCTGATTAATTAGATTTGTATTCGGCTTTAGTCTTGTTTGAATGGGAGTTTTCTCACTGAGGCGGATTAGATATTGATTTGTATAATGACCTGTATCTCTGAACAGTGTCAGAGAGGAAGACGAACCTCTGGAGTCAGTCTGTGATCGCTAGTGAAGGGCTTCAGGTTAACTGTAGGTAAATGACAGACCGCTTAAACAAACACGATGAGCTCTGGTGTGTCCATGAGGATGAGCATAAAACCAGCTTGAAGAGGCAGTGTGTGTGTTGTGTGTGTGACCAAATATCCCCACAAGGATAGTAAAACCTGAAATCTTTTACATTGTGGTGACCGGCCTGAGGCCCCCAGTATTAAAAATAGTAAATTATGTTTATCTGAAAGCATAATAATGTAAACAGGTTGTACAAAATATTGTTTGGTCAGTATAAAAGTAAAAGAAGTCTATGGAAAGTCCCCACAATTCACAGAAACAAACATTTGTGTGTGTGTTTGTGTGTGGCACATCAGAATCAGCGTCTGGTTCAGATTTCACCCCCTAAAGAGAGACTTTTTGGTTGAATTCTGCAGCACAGCTGAAATAAACTGCTCAGTGTGCCGCCAAATCAAGCAGAAGAGCAGAACGAGTGTGTGAGACACACACACACACACACACACACACAAAGACACACATCAAAACAAAAAACCTTTGAGTGACTGTGGAAAAATCTGTAAATGTTCAGAATAACATTTGATCAGTAACTCCAGCTGTCTCACTCTCCAATGAAACACAGAAAGACAGAAACCCTGAGAGAGAGACAGAGAGAGAGAGAGAGAGAGAGAGAGAGAGAGAGAGAGAGAGAGAGTCAGCGGGCGGCGGATTGTTCAGTCTGAGCATGAAAAGGCAAAACACAGATAATTTCAGTGCCTCTAACACACACTATTATTGATATTACTGCAAATTGGTTGCCATGGTTATCTATTTACCTTTGGACGTGAATGGAGAGTGACTTCTGTGCGCTGGTTTAGAGGAGCGTCTGTGGGCCGTTTTCCAAGATAGTTGCCATGGTCACGGTAATTGGGTGGCAGGAATAAGGGCAGGAGACGACAGAAATCCACAGAAAGAGACAAACTGAAAACTGAAAACACCAGAGGAAACCCGTCTGTCTTCTGGACATCCAGGACCAGGAATTTTAGACAAACTATTTGGAGAAAAAGAATCAAACAAACATCAGTATTTCAGCTCTGCTTTACGGCATTACATGAAGAGAGCAGAGAAACCTCATCTAAATATGATTATAATGAGAAAATTCCATTTGTGTCTAGTTCTAATCATTTCAAAAATATTTAAAATAATTAAAAAATATTTAGACATTTATTTAGACGAATAATAATATAATAACATGCAAAATGTATTCTTTTTTTTAGAATTCTAAATTGTAAAAAAATATTGCTTTAAATATGATCTAAAGTCATTCAAATATGATGTGTAATATTATGTAATTTTATACTTAATAATAACTGTTTTATTTCTAAACCGCCTTTCAAAAACTCAAGGTTTGGCAAATAACACAAATAATAAACATATACAAACAGAGAACAACAAAGTAAATATATATAAAATACATTTAAATCTAAATATTTATTTGTTTTTTAAATGATAGCCTGGTATACAGCATTAGATGAAGAAAACAGAGAATCCTCATGAAAAGGATCAAGTAAATGTGAAAAATGTAAAATAATACAAAAATGTAATATTTAAAACAATAATAAAATTATGCAATTTTTTATTGCTTTACAGATAATAGTTAAAAATATATATAAAAATATGATTTGTATTATTATGTTTCATATTTAAATATAACATGAAGAAAACAGATGAAGGTTCATCAACGGTTCATCAAATGTATATTATTCTAAAAATATAAAACATATTAAAATGAACAAGAAAATCCATAAAATGGATTTGCATCTAATTTGATTAATGTAAACAAAATAAAATAAAATAAAATAAAATAAAATAAAAAGATTAATGTGAAAAATAAAACAAAATGTAAAAAACAAATACAATATGTAAAAAAACAACAACAGATAATGCAGTTAAACAACAAACTAGGCAGTATTGCTTTACAGTTAATATTGCAGAATATATTTATATTTATATTTAATTTATATTTAAATATGACATGTAATAGAGCATAAATCTGAATATAGCTGAGCTGTTTTGGTTGCATCAGTGCTCAGAGAGAAACTAGTTGTGAGGCCTTCTGGGTCACAGTGACATCTACAATCATATCAGTCCATTCACTCTGAACCTGCAGGCACTCTGTGTGTGTGTGAGTGTGTGTGTGAGTGTGTGTGTGAGTGTGTGTGTGTGTGTGTGTGTGTATCTGCGCGTGTGAGTGCGTGTGTGTGTGTGTGAGTGTGTGTGTGTGTCTGCCTGTGTGTGTGTGTGTGAGTGTGTGTGTGTGTGAGTGTGTGTGAGTGTGTGAGTGTGAGTGTGTGTGTGCGACGAGAACAAAGGCAGAGGAAGGAGGTCTGCGCAGACTCCTGGCCGAGCTCGTGACGGCCTGCGGCTGACTGCAGAGCCATAAATATACGGCAGGAATTCTGGGACGTTCCTCTCATTTACCCAGAATTCAGCTGTCGTGCCAGAGCTGATCGGGCTAATCAGATGCGAGTTTGATGAAGGGAGGTTTCCACAGACTGATGATGTGTTGATGATGGAGCGTTCATGCTGAGTTTGAATGTTTTTAAAAGCTCAGATAGAAATGTCTTTCATCAGACGCACTGATGGGTAATGTATTCATGGGACAGGTGTACTTGAGTTGTGCAAACATCGCATCTGATTGGCCAGCGGAGAATCAAAGCAAGCGTGAGCCGCTCTTTAATGCGCCTGTTTTTCAATGGCCTCACAAAAGACTGAATGAGAGGCTTTCCTCTGCCAATCTCACGCTTGTTTCCAAACATTCATTCACCATACACCTTTACTGCTTGTTTTTATATCTGTCAATCTTTAATTTAGTTCTGTTTAACTAAATGATATGGGGAATTTTTTTATAAATGATTATATTAATGCTTCCTATTTGCATGTGGAAAGGAGCACCGAGGCTTTTTATTTTAATCAGACTCGTTTCCTCCGCTGGATTAAACTGTGATTTGAATATCTTTGAAGGTCTTCGACGGGATCGGTGCGTTTCTGCTCCTGCTGCATGTGAGATAGCGTTCTGGCTCTTACCATCATTAATTTAAATGCTAATTGATTCTCTATGAGGCCTTTTAGAGAGTGTCCGGCTCATCCTCACATCTGTGTGTGTGTGTGTGTGTGTGTTTGTGTGTGTGTTTGTGGTTCAGGTATTCCCTATATTATGGGGACAAAATGTCCAATATCCAAAGTCCTTGTCAAGTACATTTTGGAAACAAGCTTATAAATCACACAGAATGAAGTGTTTTGAGAATGTAAATAATGCCTGTAGTTTAGGGTAAGAGGATAGAAAATACAGTTTGTACAGTAGAAAAACCATTATGCCTATAGAATGAACCCATAAAACATGGAAACCCAGCAAGTGTGTGTGTGTGCGTGTGTGTGTGTCTGTGAGTGTGTGTGTGTGTGTGTGTGTGTGTCTGTGAGTGTGTGTGTGTGTGTGTGTGTGTGTGTGTGTGTCTGTGAGTGTGTGTGTGTGTGTGTGTGTGTGTCTGTGAGTGTGTGTGTGTGTGTCTGTGAGTGTGTGTGTGTGTGGAATGGAGGCTATTGCTGATTTCAAATATTGCTTTATTGATTATGAATACATGTTCTATTTATAAAATTATATGTTTATAAAAATATGCAATTAATATTATAAAATTATTTGTTTATATTTATTTTAGGACCATTTTTATTATTAATATAGTACTACATAGTAATGTTGAGTGCAATATTTTAGCACCAAAAATCTAACCACCATTGATAAAAAAAAAGAAAAAAGAAAAAGAAAAAAAGAATAAATAAGATAAAATTGAATAAAATGAAATAAAAATGTTTAGACAAATTACACTAATGCAAATTTGGACAAAATGTGCTTAAATGACATGACAATAATGTCTTAATGATCTTAATGGTCCTAAAAATTTAATTAATTTATTTCGTGCAAAATATGGATATATTTTGATAAATAGATATAGGTAAAAAAGGAGAAAAAATGGATTTAATGAGAAAGATTTAGTCATTTAGAATGAACACAGGTAGAAATCAAAATCATAGTGACATGTTCACACACACACACACACACACACACACACAGATAGATTTTCAAAACACTTCATTCTGTGTGATTTATGAGCTTGTTTCCTCATGGGGACCTAAAATGTCTCTACAAGGTCAAAATATAGCTACTGGTATTACTATCATTTGGTCCTAATGTAGGGAATACCAGGTACACACTCTCTCTATCTCTCTCTCTCTCTCGCTCTCTCACACACATTTAAACAATTTATTTAGATCCACTTAAAAGAAATACACACACATACACACACACACACACACACACACAAATGATCCATGACATGTTGCTAAGCAACACTGGGTCTGGATTGTGCTGATAAGCGTCAGTGGTTGACTCTTGTGTGCGTCTGTGATGAAGCTCAGGAGGAGCTGCAGGACGTCTTTCTGAAGTCATGGTGTCTGTCTATCTGTCTCACAGCTGTCTCTGTCTCTCTCTCTCTGTCTCACTCCATCTCCAGTGATCCTACACACACACACACACACACACACACACACACACGCGTCAGTCAGTTCAGCGTCTCCTACCAAACACTGCATTTGAGCTTTTTCCAGCAGTAGTTTGAGCACAGGACTCGCGTCTGTCTGGTCGTGTGAATCGCGTGCGATCAGCGGGAGTTAGCAGCACACAAAGGGAAGGTCATTTCCAATGCAGCACGTGCAGAAAAATAATAGCAGAAGTGGAAAAGTGGCCCTCAAACGGGGTCAGTGTGAGCTCTCTCTGTGATTGGTGGAGGCGCCGTGCTGCACAAAGACTCTGATTGCTAATCACCCACAATTACACTTATTCACATAATGATACCAGAATCAAAAGCCAGTAATAGCCGTCCGTTTTCATCCATTCACATCTCACTGCCTGCTGTCACTCATCCCTCCTCCATCCATTCTGCAGCCCATTACACACACACACACGCACGCTCAGACACACATACACACACACACACACACACACACACACACACTCAGACACACACACACACACACACACACACACACACACACTCACACACACACACACACACACACACACACACACACACACACACACACACACACACACAGCGTTTCACTGCTGACATCTCAGAATTATGACAGGAGTTTTGTGTTTTTAATTCTCTCTCACTGCAGATGGTCATTTGTTCTGCTCAGGTTCCTCTTTATCATGATATGTTATCAAGAACCGTGATGTAGCCGGAAACAGCGACAGGATGAAGAGCCAGTTACAGTTTTTTACAATAATTTTTGCACTAATAACAGAATCTTCATGTCATTTTTCAAAACTCTAGACACATAGTTCACAACTGAAGATTCAAAACACTTAACACTTTTTCCAAATGCTTGGATACAATACACATGAGCCGAAGATCTTTTGTTCATTGAGCTAAAATCACTGGTTCAAAATAACACAACTTAACATAAAAAAAAAATCTATATCATTGTTATCAGTATTTGTTTTTTCTACAGTAAATGTCTTTTTAGACTTAGAGGGTGATAGAGCTGGAAGCTGATGAAAACCACTCATATTTTTGGATGAGGCGGGCTTTAACCAGCCTAAGAGATAGAGGTTGAGAGTCCAGCACCAGAACAATGTTCTCTGTGGGGCCCGACCACCTCCCACTGAATGTGATTTTGAGGGGCCCCCATAGCAAAATCAGTGCAGTGGGCCCAGAATTCCTAGCAATCATGGTTTCAGGCCCATCCACAGTTTATCACCTTGTATTTACCCCCATACTCCTCTGTCCTTACTGTAACCCGACTGAGGAGTTTTTCTCCACATGGAGGTGGAAGGTTCACAATAGGCTCCTCACAAACAAGTCCCTCTTCTCCAGGCCATAGATAATGCCTGCAATGACATCACAGGAGACCGATGTCAGGCCTGTATTTGCCATCCCAGAAGATCTTTAGCTAATGAAAACATCCATAATGATGTGGATGAGAACCTGTGGCCAAATCCACAAGACAGGGTTGATAAAAACATAGTGCAGTGAGGGACACTCCAGCTGACATTTCACTGTAGGCCTACTGTAGTTTTCTTTTTTTTTCTTATCTAAAGTTTTTTTGTTTTGTTTTTTAAACCTGTTGCGAGTTGATTATTTCATCAATAATTTTCAAATTTAGTTTAATGATTCCAGTGTCTGTACTTTTCTCTCTAGTCTATTACAATGATGCATGAATGTGTAGAGCCATAATGAAAGCTGCATCATGTGTTTTGAACAACTATATTTAATGATTATCCTAAAAACTAAACAATGAAACTATGGGTATCTTGTGTGTGGGTGATCTAAAGTAATGTTCCTATGATATTTCATAATAAATTAGTATTTTGAACCAATGCTTCTGCAAATGCAAGGCTTCTTTAAAGATATGAAGGCAATATGCAAAGTTTTGAACATCGGACAGCCTGTGATACAAATAATGACTGTTTTGAGTTTTATGTCTAGAGTTTTGAAAAATGACATGAAGGTTCTGTTATTAGTGCAAAAATGATTGTAAAAACTGTAGTATTTAATATAATAATAAAAATGTGCATAAAAAGTTTAAACATTCTAATAATTAGAATTCTAAATAAAAAAATATAATTTTAATGTCCATATATTCTATTTGCATCTATTTCTATTATTTTCAAAAATAAGTGCATTAAAGTTTAAACATAATGATTCTAATATTTAAAAATATTAAAATGATGCATAAAAAGTTTACAATTCTGAAAAAAGTCCTCATCAAAACCTAATCAAAAATGTTAGAACATAAAAATGAACAAGTAAATCCATTACTTCTATTTGCATCTAATTCTATTAATGTAAAAAAAATTAAAATATTTAAAATAATACAATTATAATAATACAAAATAATTATGCATAAAAGTTTAAACATTCCAATTCTAATATTTAAAATAATAATACAATTATGCATAAACTCATTCTTATATTTAAAAATAATAAAACTATGCATACAAGCACATTCTAACTCTAGAATTTCAAATCCCCCCAAAAATCCTCATCAAATATATATAAAATATTATAAAATGAAAATGAACAAGAAAATCCATAAATTGTATTTCCATCTAATTCTATTAATAAGAAAATAAAACAAATATTTAAAATAATAAAAATATTTAAATAAATAAAATAAAATTACAAAAATACATTAACATGCATACTTTACAGATAATAATGCAAAATCATTCAAATATGCTATTTATTCCATATTTAAATATATGTAATATTTCAAATATTAGAATACAGAAAAGCATAAATCTGAACATAGCTGAGGTGTTTAGCATCGGCGCTCAGAGAGAAACTAGTTGTGAGGCCTTCTGGGTCACATCTACAATCATATCAGTCCATTCACTCTGAACCTGCTTTATCAGTAACAGAATGACATGTACCTTCACTAAATGCAGGTGAGAAATGCAGTAAAAGTAGCTGTAAATGCTAATTCAGTGATTTATCAAGACGAGCGAAAGATACAGATCAATACAGGAATCACGCCTGTGTGTCGCTGATAGCATTGAGCTGCTGTTGTCAAAATCCACCGTTCACACACACATCAGAACTCACACTGAATTCAGATCATTCAAAGTCATTTATTACATCATGAATACAAATCTGTTTACAAAAACCATCTTCACATTCACAAGCATTTAATGCAATATCCTTCACATTACAGGAGCTGCTCGCTGCAAACGTGACCTTCCTCCTCGCTATTCCTGTCTTGTTTTCCAGCACAATTATCTAAACGTTCTCAAATCAAGATGCATTTACTGGAGATGCACATCTGAGAAACTGATCTAAAATGAAGTGAGTTCATGATTAAAACAAGAACAAGTATCTGCAAATGGAGTCAGAAAAATAAACCTAATTCAAAAGGACAAAAGTTCATTTTTCTGACATCATTGGAGGAAAACTCACTTAAAGACTTCTTATCTTCTGTCTTTTTGCATCTCCAGTAAATGTATCTTGATTTTAAATTAATCTGTACTGGAAAACAAGACAAAAATCCTGAGGAAGAACATCATTTTAGCAGTGCAGTAAAAGACAGATTATTAAACATCGTCCATTCAGAGAATGCTAAAACACTGCTCGTGTCATTTGCATTTATTCAGATGACTGACAAACAGTAAAATTCACAAAGAGAGAGTGTGTGTTTGTGTGTCATGAGGATGAACATTTGTGAGTGTTTGTGTGTTCATGGGAAGTCGTGCATGTGTTGGCCGCGGGCGTCAGTGTTGACCTACATCTGATTATTACTGCTGACAGAACATCCTTCTTCAGTCTTTGTCCCTGACCAACCAACTGTGACACACAGACACTGAAGAACACGCCAGCGTCACACAGCTCTAATAGTCCAGATCAGATGAGGAAGAACGCCTGTGTTTGGTGTCGAAACCTGGTACATATGTGACCCTGGACCACAAAACCAGTCATAAGGGTCAATTTTAAAAATCAAAAAAGCTGAATAAATAATCTTTCCATTGATGTATGGTTTGTTATGATAGGACAATATTTGTCTGAGATACAACTATTTGAAAATCTGGAATCTGAGGGAGCAAAAAAATCTAAATATTGAGAAAATCCCCTTTAAAGTTGTTCAAATGAAGTTCTTAGCAATGCATATTACTAATCAAAATCCAGCACGAGGAGTGCTGCTTACTCTGGGGTTTCCTAGTGTTAGTTAAGTCAGTCATCACTAGTGCTCCTAGTCAAGTGATCCAGCAGGAATGATTCCTCAGATCATGTGTTGTTGAGGAAAGTGAGCTGGTTCTTTACTAGTGATTAGGGTTGGGAATCGAAAATCAATTCCAGTCAAGAATCGGATACTTGTTGTAAAACATTCGTTAACATTCTCAGATCATTCTGGCAAGGTTCTCTTCTGTAATGTTAATAGAACATTCAAAGTTGTGTGGATACAAAAACATTAAATACATTGTTCATGGAACATTTTAGTTGGATGTTTTTTTTAAATGTAACGACCTGTTTCAGAACGTTCAGAGAACAAAGTAACGTTCCCATAATGTTTGCAAAATGATACAATGGAATGTTCCTTTAACATACGCATAACCAAGAAAAAACGTTTGTAAAACATTAAAAAACTGGATGTTTTGAGCGTTCAGAGAACGTGATGTTTTCTAACATAATGGGAACATTAGTGAAATGTTCTTAGAACATTATTTTGGCATACATGTTAGTTTCTTCCTGTCTGGAGTCCTGCATCTTTAGGAAATGCAAAACTCTTGTTTGTAGATTGCTTTGTTCAGAACAATAATTAATCATCAGACTAGAAATATTTCTGAAGTGCGCAGAGAGACGCCATGTGGCTTTAATGTGAGTTTCACATCATCTTCATTATGACACTGTCAGATGAACATTAGCAAAACGACTCAAACAATGTTCTCAAAGCTGACGATAAACTCTCTGTGTGTGTGTATGTCTGTGTGTGTGTGTGTGTGTCTGTATGAGTGTGTGTGTGTGTAGCAGGATGAGACTGACAGTGTGTGATGGATGTTATACACTATTACACAGCATGATCTCACTAACACTCGCACAACTCTGGCACGACTATATGAGCTGCTGGAATGACAAATGAGTGTGTGTGTGTGTGTGTGTGTGATGCACAATACTATCTGAATGTGTCTTAAACATTAAGTTAGAGTCAAAGAAATACAAACTCTATCAGAGACAAACTGATGTCAAAAGGCTTGGAAGTGCTTCAGTATTGTACAATAACATATTTAAAAGTAGTACTGAAGGTAATAATTTGGATCAAACGACAGAAGAGAGAGAGAGCGTGTTTATCTGAGTGTCCAGTGACGCTCCAGACTCACACGGAGTCATGTGTTTAATACTGCGAGGCACCAGATCTGTACAACACAACACCTCGGACATTCATTCACCACATCCACAAACACAGCGATGCTCTGCCGCTTAATAAATAATCCAACAATCTCAAGCGGCCTCAGCATCAAACCAGCACAACACAACATCAAAAGAGTCCAAACGCAATGCAGAAGTCCAGCTTCATAACATCATTGATGGCGCGGTGTCAGACGAATCTCAGTGTTCAGACCAGTGCTTTAACTCCTTCACAGATGCTCTGGCTCTCCTCAGGGGTCAAAGGTCTCCTGTGGAGATCTGGTGTGTCTCTACTGCCCCCTGCTGGACGATCTCAGTTTGATGAACCACTCGCCGCCGGGGTTGTTGTTGTACAGGTCGAACAAATGAGTCTCTGGATCCAAACAATGTTCACCTGAGCCAGAAAACAAGATTTAGGCAATCAAAATATCACATTTACATGTAACACGTATAATATAGATTATAATCTAAATATGTAGGATTGCTTTCTTGTTGATAGTGTAAATGCTGTTCTATTTGGAAACTGTTTGGCGATCAGATGAAACTAAACAACTTAAATAAACAGAGGGATTTATTCCTCATCCATATGCAAGTCTTTTCATTTCATATATTTATGTTGCTATATATGTTCTACTGATTTCTGATATGGAAGTTTACATCAGTGTTATTTTAGTATCAATGAGTTTTTTTGAATTAGTTTTTATTTTTGTATTTTTCGTTTTCATTTTAAAGTTTTAGTTGTTTTTTTGTAAAAATATGTCTATATAGTTCTTAATTTCTATTTGAGTTAGTTATTTTAGTACATCAAATTTCTTTGGCATCTTTTTTATTTCAGTTAACATTTGTTTTATTTCAAGTAATGGATTTTTAAAAATGGTTTTAGTTAACTATAATCACCATTGTTTGTATCTTGCTTTGTCTCATTTGTGAATAAAAAAATACACACACACACACACACACACACACACACACACACACACACACACACACACACATATATATATATATAAATAAATATCTTACCAATATTTCCACCCACTTCATAGATGGCACAGTCCGGGTAGGTTGTTGAACCATTTCTGTGTGAGTGGGAAAATAATAATCATCAAATGATTTTTTCATTATAGGTATTGTATTTGTGTGTGTGTGTTCATACCGTTTCAGGAGTCCCCTGCTGTTGTCAGAGGCGTGTAGTTCTTTATAAAACTGTGACATCAGGTCTGATGCACGAGAATTAATAGTGAGACGAAACTCCATCGAGAAACTCACGTCACCCAGCTGGATCTTTACAGTACGACACTGCTGATCACACACACACACACACACACACACACACACACACACACACACACACACACAAAATAGAGAAGAAAATAATTTATCAATAAATGATAAATTTATTGATAAATAAATTTCACACATTTATGATGTGTGAAAATGTGTGAAATTCAAGCCACATTTCACCTCAAAATTAAACAAAAAATAAACAAGAAAATGAATATATTCTTATTATATACTGTGATTATAGATATATTTAATTAAAAAATATTATATTATAAAATAAGTAAATGAAGCTTATTTTAGGAGAATGAGAATTTGTGATGTAACTGCCATGAAAATGTTACAGAGTAAGTTTGTTACATTTTCTTTAAAAAAAATTAAATTTGAATTAAAATGGGTTTAAAAAAAAATTCTTAACGCAAAACGTCTTCAGGTTCCTGTCCACCATTAGTGTCTGACTTAGACAATGATTTTGTTTCTAGATTCATTAGAGATATTATGGACATTACGGTCTCTAGTTGTGTGTGTGTGTGTGTGTGTGTGTCTCTGTGTGTGTGTGTGTGTGTGTGTGTGTGGGTTGAGTAGTTGAGTATGAGCTTTTGTGCACTTGGTGTGTTCTGTCAGGTCCTGTAAGCGTGTCTCGTGATCTCTGTTCCTGAGACTAAAGCCTCTAAAGGGATCATCTCCTTATCCTCTCATGCTCGTGATCTGTCGTCCATCTCTCTTTCCTTCCTAATTCCATCTTCATTAGCATTTACTCATTTAACGATTTTTTACGATTGCTAGGACACATTTCTCAATCCTGAAGTCACTTTTTCAGAACTCTTCTGACAGCGAGCACAACATCAGTGTCTGTGGCTGAACTGACTCAGTTTTCAATTTCATAAAACACTTTTTGCAAAACACAACACAATTCTCTCTGAAGCACACAAATCTATCAGGAATTAATATCATGGCAAAGGTGTTTGCAGAAGTTTGCTTGTGAGATGTGTTTGTGATATTCTGAATGCAGCGCTTCATTTTGCAAGAGATGTGAGGCATTTTGGATTTTGTGTGCAATTCTTGAAAAAAAAAAGGCAAAGTTTTGAAAATGTGTGTAAGCAGTTGAAAAAGATTGCAATGTTTTTAGGTTGTTGTGTTATGAGTGATAAAGTGTGTTTGTTTGCTGAAAACCTTTGCTAGTGTTATGGAAGAATGACATGATTTGAGACGTTAGTGTTTTGGTAGTTTTAGTGAAGTCTGAATGTGAAATGAACTGCTGATTTAAGATGAAAGACGGTTAGGAGAACTGTGTGAAGACGAGAGTTTTGAAAAAGTGACTTTAGTATTGAGAAATGTGTCCTAGCAATTATAAAAAACTAATCTAAAGAGACAGACAGTTTGGACGGAACTCAACGCTCTGCATCATCTGGAGCTTCTCGCTCACCTCGCTGGAGTTCTTGTCTGGTTTGTCTCTGCTGTCCGTGTGGATCTTCCTGAGCAGGTGCTTGATGCGTTTGTCGTAGAACTGATAACGACGGCTGTTGTTCTCGTTAAGCTTCCTCACCTGACTCAACAGGAAGTTAGGAACCTGGGGGCGTATTACAGAAAGATCCTTACTTTAAAATCTGTTTGGGAACCATGGTAATTCACATTTAGGACAAAAGCTATTACAAAACAGCATTTCCTAAGTGCGTTATCTTATCTTAACCACAGATAGGAAGGTATTACAGAAACCTCCTAAAAAAATGCTTAAATCTTACATTTAAATCAGCAGATATGCTGATTACATTGTTTACGCTTTGATCTGAATGTAAACAACATATCCGCGTACATATGTTGCATACGTTGTTTATGGATGTGATACTGTCCAAAAATGGCACTATAGGGTGACGCGGAGGAGACGAATTGTTGAATAAAGTCGTTATTTTAATTTTCTCTGCGCACAAAAAGTATTCTCTTATCTTTGTAAAATTACGGTTGAACCACTGATGTCACATGGATTATTTTAACGATGTCCTTACTACGTTTCTGAGCCTTGATCGTGTCAGGATCCTTGCTGTCTATGGAGGACCAGAGAGCTCTCGGACTTCAAAAATATCTTCCGAAGATGAACGAAGGTCTTACAGATTTGGAACGTCATGAGGGCAAGTAATTAATGACAGAATTTTAATTTGTTTGGGTGAACTATCCTTTAAAGTTAAGACCTAAGATAAGAAACTTTCTGTATTACGCCCCCTGCAGAAGAGCAGATCAGACACTCTTGAACACTTTGGGATGAAGCGAGTTTCTTCAGATCTTTACCGTCCACAGCAGGTCCTGGTAGCGGATGAGGAGTCTCATGATGTCGGCCGCCCGCTCCGCCTGACCCTTCTCTGGACCGTCCACTGCTAGTTTACTGGGAACAGCTTTGTGCAGGAAGAGGTTTGGAGCCATGATGGTGGAGACGGCCCACAGGTTCATGCGGTTACGTCGCTCACTCAAGACCACCTTACTGAGGAACTCCAGCAGCGCCTGGAGAAACATGCATTCACACTTCAACACAGTGGCTGGGTTTCCTGGAATATCACATAAAACATTTGCGAATAAGCACCGTTTCCATTCAATGAGTCGGAGAGAACAAAATGGTCACTTCCTGATAAACTGGCACTAAATAGTCAAGTCAGCGTTATTTATACAGCACTGTTTACAATGCAGACTGTGTCCAAGCAGCTTTACAGTATTAAACAGGGAAACAGTGCGCTGTTCTCCTCCGGCCAGACCAAAACAGCAGTTTAATTCTAGGTTGCAACAAAGTCGGATTGTGCAGAGGACTCATTATGAAATATCACTAAGAAAAGTAGCAGAAGCCACTGAATATAATAATTCTAAAATATAATAAAGTTACTTGCGCTTTGATTGAGCAGACGAAACACAACAAATGCAGTCTTGCTTTCAGAGGTGAATGTCAGCTGTTTGGTAACAGGTGTGCTAGACTGCTCCGGGAGGCAATTATACAGAAATACTTTGACGACAGACTTTGCTTGGACACTTCAGAATGACCATAACAACATTTCAGATGCTGTGAAACAAAATCAGTCTGCTGGTTAGTCAGCTTATGCCGTCCTATAGTGCAAAGTCACATGACTTTTTTTGAACGCTCATGCGGAATTTATTTGCAAAATGCATTTCCATCTCCCATTATTCGCATTAAGCCTTTTTCACCCAAGTCAAATTTGGCATTTTCCGTCACTCGTTTCTGATATGATACTTCAAAATGCGCATAAAAAGAGGGTGATGGAAACATAGCTATTGTTTGGTTT
Organism: Barbus barbus; assembly: GCF_936440315.1. Taxonomy (NCBI): domain Eukaryota; kingdom Metazoa; phylum Chordata; class Actinopteri; order Cypriniformes; family Cyprinidae; genus Barbus; species Barbus barbus. The sequence goes on along the minus strand of NC_136753.1, from coordinate 30,513,275 downwards.
TAATCTCGCCTTGATTTTAGGCAGTGCTTGAAGTGGAAAAAAGAAGTCCCCCATTTATTTATTTATTAAATAAACAAGTACTTTTTAATAATTCACAATCTATGTATAGTGCCAATCAATATTTAAATCAAAGTTTTCAATACAAATTAGCACAAGTAAAGCTGCGATACCAAACAGGACCACAGGGTGACACCAAAGACCACTAAACCTCCTGCCTTGACCTGACTGGATATGGATATATTCAGAATCACTAAACCTAAACGCCTTCAGTCATTCATTATAAAACACTCTTGCTTTTAAGCCAAATACACGCTGAAAATAATAATTTACTGACATCTGGACGCAAGTCACTGTTCTCTCCGCAATCTCTGATGAAATCAGCCGTGTTTTCTCTGCATTAGCCTTGTTTTTAACTTACAGTTTGAACTCTCTCACCAGATCCGTGGAATTTCCAGGAGTTTACAGGTTTAAAATAATGTGATCAAAAAAGCCTGCTTCTTTTCCATTTTAAGGTATTGTTTTCGTTATAAAATACTGATTCAAATTAGTAATCAATGATTAATTATTATTCTACCTCCCCTGAGGTAGAGCGACTCCGCTTGCATTCATTCACGTGATTGGTCGAGATGATCACACTTCACTCAAGCATAGTATATAAGTACTACCACTCAAGGGGTCAGTGTTGCCAACTTAGCATTTAGTTAGTTAGTTTACTTAGTTTTTTGTAAAAGCACCTAGCAACAAATTGAGCTATATTTTTTATATGTATTTGTGACTCAAACGATAAAAAGGCACACATTTTCTATATAAGTTATTAAAAAAAAGGAAACCAAAGATGCCTAGCATAACACATCTCATGAATTAAGTTAGCAGCTATTTGCAATTGTTCAATTTAACAATAATAATTGAATAATTTTTCATCTTGCTAGTAGCTTGTTCCTGCGATTGATAATCAGTTAGTACACTGTATGAAAAATATCTAGAAAAATGGAAAAGATGCTAGTAATTTTCCCAGGACATTATCCGTTGTAACCCTGTAACCTGAACACAAAATACAATGCGTAATTTAAAATGCAGGTAAAAAAATCTGTGAAAGATCTGAAAATTTCCTTTTTAGTCTGGACCAAAAGAACCAAGAGAACCGTACTACAAACGTAAACACTGAACTCATCCAATGCTCTGAACTCAAAATATCACTGTATAACTCACTAGAAATCACATTATTCCCCCCAAAACTTTTTCTTCATAATGCAATCAACTCCTCACAGATTAGATCTGATTCTCTTCTTGTTTCATTCATAAACACTTTCTTTCTTCTGTGCAACACAAAAGAGGATATTTTGAGAAATGTCTCCGTGTTTGTTGTTGGCACAGTGGAGGTCAATGTTTGGTTCCCAGCGTTCTTCAAAATATCTCCTTCCGTGTTCCACAGAAGAGAGTGACGTGAGGGTGAGTAAATGATGACAGAATGATGATCTCTGGCTGAATAATCCCTTGAAGTGAATTGGGTTGTAAAGAGCGTTTCATGTGACTTTTAACATTCATCAAAAGCAGCACTTCAACACAGAGACACGGTTATATAAACGGCTGACTGTTAGTTGCGTTATGCTTGAGTGAAACTCAAGACCTTCAGCTACACACACTCACTCACTCACTCACACACATACTAACACACACACACACGCACATACATACACTCACTCACACACACACACACACACACACGCACACACACACACACATACGCACCCATACACACACCCACACACACGCACACCCACACACAGTCACACACATACTCACACGCACACACACTCACACACATACAGCAAATGTTCAGTGTGTTAATTAATTTCTCTTATGTAACGCTGCTGATGAGTCACGTCTATGACACATGTAGGCAGGCATATATGTGTATGTGTGTGTGTGTGTGTGTGTGGTTTATACCTTCAGTGTGTTTCTGTTGGGTTCTGGCAGCAGCAGCACAAGAAGATTCAACATGTGCAGCTTTTGTTTCAGGTCTGCAATATCTGTACAAAACAATTTAAACATGATTCTTCCTCAAAAAGACTCTTCAGTCTATAAGAAACCAATGACACAAAATACAACATTATCATACAGTACCAAGATCATATACACTGCTGGCCAAAATAATTAGAACATTAGTATTTTCAGCAGCTAAAAATGGTTTTAAGTCCGTTAGTTCTATCTGTTGCTGTAGTGTGTCAGTAGAAAATATCAGTTTACATTTCCAAACATTCAATTGGCCATTAATTCTAAATAATACAGATTTTTGTTTCAAGAAAGCTACCTGCAAAGCTACAGTACTCTTAAAAGTTTTAGGCACTTGTGTAAAAATGCTGTAAAATGAGGATGCTGTCAAAAATAATATCATAAATAGATTTTCTTTATCAAGTAACTTCTATTAACTAAATTAAATCAACATTTGCTGTGAGCATCCTTTGTGTTTAAAGCAGCTTTTGCCCTTTTTGCACAGGTTTCTTGAAACAAAAATCTGTATTATTTAGAATGAATGGCCAAATGAATGTTTGGAAATGTAAACTGATATTTCCTACTGACACACTCCAGCAAAAGATAGAAATAACTGACTTAAAAACATTTTTTAGCTGCTGGAAATACTTGTGTTCTAATCATTTTGCCAGCAGTGTATAAGATCAGAGACCAAATCAAGTGAGTATTCTGGTGAAGCTACTGTGATGTAGATTCACAACACTTCTACACACTATACGACATACAGGACCTCAGTGAGACCTGCTGTTGTGCCTCACACACCTCTGACGGCGCTGAAGGTGTTGAGGTGTTCTGCGGTCAGCAGCGGTGCCGGGAGTTCACGGATGAACTTCTTGAGCAGAGCGGCGGCGTCATTAGGACTGACCTCGTCCCAGCTGAACGAACCGCTGTAAAACGAGTTCTCCAGCTTCTGCTGCAGCACCTACGACCAACACAGCGTCCGTGAGCCGAAACACACTCACACAGCGCTTATTCATATGTGATGCATAAAAATACTGTGGTGGTACCATGGTACAGTAAGCGTGCATTCGTACAGAACACGTTTCTCCACAGCTCTACTTTTCTGTTGTTTTTCTATGTAAACAAGTGCTGGACAGGCGTGTTTCACTGTTGCATTTGAGTCTTTTATAGTGTCTCACGCATGAAACAGTGTTCTAAAAACATGAAATAAGTGCTACTTTAAATATGTCTCCAGACCTTGCATTGTTCCACATTAAATCAGCCCTTATGGTGTCAGATGCTACTTTAATGGATATCATGGTACTACCAAAGCACTTTTAGTAGTTATTTGATTATAATGTTTTATGTTACTTTGATTCTGGACTGAGACCCTGGAACCCGCAGAATTCCTTCAGAATCGAGACCCTTCTTCTCCAGAAACGACAGAAGCTGAAACAGAAACAAAAAAACAATCATGTACAAAACACCCAAGAGTTTAGTTTGAGTTGATGAAACGGAAACAAATCTTTTCTTCTGTATTGTGACGTACATCCAAAACGGATTATCAAAAAGGAAAAAATGTAGGGCGGGGCTTGGTTCTGTGCATCAGTTGTTGATTGGATGTTGAAGTGTGGGCGTGGCTCTAAAAAAGGAGGCGGATCTGAATGTGAGCTTGCAGGGGCGGAGTTTAAAATCACCAAATGTTTGGAAAGTCCTTTTCACTGGAAGATCCAGTTATGACATTTTGGTTAAACGTGCCGTCAAAATGTATAAAATAAAAATGAAACAAATGTACGGATGAATTGCTTACAATTAGATCAAATAAATAAAGTAAATTGACATTGGTAACACTTTACTGAAAGCCTTTATGTATAGTGCATTATAAAGCAATTAGTAATGTTAGTTGTAATGCAATATATCTTCCATAAATAGTTGGTTAAAATGCATTATAATACTTGAAGGTTGGTTTGTCATGTGATTTGATGCATTGTATTACGTAAAGGTGTAATAATAAACTATACGAGTATTATAATGTATTATAACTGTGGTTACAATTATTAATGAGATAGTACAATGCATTATAACCAGCATTACAAAGTATAATTGATGCATTAAAACTACATTTGTAATGCATTAGATACAAAGGCTTTAAGTGAAGTGTTACCTTTACATTTCATGCTGACTTCAAAGTAGTATTATAATAACAGGTTGGACGTAATACATTGGTGCAAAAGGAAATGATGTCATGACGTACTGTTTGGAGGAAGAGTGGGATCTGAGTGTTGGGTTTGATCTTCTGATCGCTCTCCACCAATGAGGCGAGAGGAACGCCAAACAAACAGCTCTCTGACAAACAGGAAGACATTTGACAGGATTCTTATTATTGGTCACACAGATCTGAATGAGTGTGGTCACATGACTGGAACCTCACCAGGGATTTTCCGTTTGCAGGTTTTGTGTCGTTTGACCTCGAGCCCCAGCAGGTCGCAGAGGGCCGTCATGTCAATCAGAGCCAGCTGACGAACCTTCTTCAGGTCCTGCTGGGAAAGATCCAGCACCCGCGTCACTCCCAGCCGGCACTGCGGACAGATGACCCGCTACAGACGGAGAGAGCGAGGCGGGAAAAGAAGGAGGTGAGACGGCATACACACACCTCTCTGTTCACTGGTTTGATTTTATTATCATTATTATTATTTAGCCATACTGAGATTATGAGCATCTGCCAATAACTGCAAAAAGACAACTAGGCAGACAGCGAGTTTTGTTATGCGGTTGCTATATTTTTTTAGTGTGTTGCTATGGTGTGTAACTGTACACAGACGGACAGCGAGTGTTGTTATGCGGTTGCTATGTTTTTTTAGTGTGTTGCTATGGTGTGTAACTGTACACAGACGGACAGCGAGTGTTGTTATGCGGTTGCTATGTTTTTTTAGTGTGTTGCTTTGGTGTGTAACTGTACACAGACGGACAGCGAGTGTTGTTATGCGGTTGCTATGTTTTTTTAGTGTGTTGCTTTGGTGTGTAACTGTACACAGACGGACAGCGAGTGTTGTTATGCGGTTGCTATGGTTTTTTAGTGTGTTGCTATGGTGTGTAACTGTACACAGACGGACAGCGAGTGTTGTTATGCGGTTGCTATGTTTTTTTAGTGTGTTGCTTTGGTGTGTAACTGTACACAGACGGACAGCGAGTGTTGTTATGCGGTTGCTATATTTTTTTAGTGTGTTGCTATGGTGTGTAACTGTACACAGACGGACAGCGAGTGTTGTTATGCGGTTGCTATGTTTTTTTAGTGTGTTGCTTTGGTGTGTAACTGTACACAGACGGACAGCGAGTGTTGTTATGCGGTTGCTATGTTTTTTTAGTGTGTTGCTTTGGTGTGTAACTGTAGACAGACGGACAGCGAGTGTTGTTATGCGGTTGCTATATTTTTTTAGTGTGTTGCTATGGTGTGTAACTGTACACAGACGGACAGCGAGTGTTGTTATGCGGTTGCTATGTTTTTTTAGTGTGTTGCTTTGGTGTGTAACTGTAGACAGACGGACAGCGAGTGTTGTTATGCGGTTGCTATGTTTTTTTAGTGTGTTGCTTTGGTGTGTAACTGTAGACAGACGGACAGCGAGTGTTGTTATGCGGTTGCTATATTTTTTTAGTGTGTTGCTATGGTGTGTAACTGTACACAGACGGACAGCGAGTGTTGTTATGCGGTTGCTATGTTTTTTTAGTGTGTTGCTTTGGTGTGTAACTGTACACAGACGGACAGCGAGTGTTGTTATGCGGTTGCTATGTTTTTTTAGTGTGTTGCTTTGGTGTGTAACTGTACACAGACGGACAGCGAGTGTTGTTATGCGGTTGCTATGTTTTTTTAGTGTGTTGCTATGGTGTGTAACTGTAGACAGACGGACAGTGCGTTTTGTTATGGGGTTGCTATGGTGTTTTTAGTGTGTTGCTATGATTTGACAGTGCATCTCACCGGCAGTGCTCCGTCGTCTCTCCTGCAATGGCTGCTGTTGTTCTGTGGTAGTTTGGCTTGTTTCAGTAAGATGGCCGCTTGTTCACAATATGCCACGTCTGTGATAAAGATCTCGTCCATCTGCAGCCCTTGAGTCTCCGGACCACTGACAGCTACACATGCACACACACACACATAGTGGCTGTTTCCGGGAAGCGTTTGCTATCTGATCCATTTGAATACGATTTCCATGTGAAAAGGCAGGAAATTGCATCTTGTGTTCAAAGGGCACGTGCTGCATTCATGAGCGCTGAGTTCATGTATAATCACTGCTCATCTCTCTGAATCTGAAGCATTTGAATGTTATTAAACACACATATGCTCTTATATTAATAGATGTGACAGGTGAAGATCTGCAGCTGAAAATATCACTGAATAATAAACAGAATAATGAACCGTTAGGATGACGATGCTGTAGTGCATTGGTTCCCAATCCTGATCAAGGAGAACCCCTAACACTGTACATTTTAGATGTCTCCCTAATCAAACACACCTGATTTAACTCATCAGCTAGTAAAGACTCCAAAACCTCAATCATGTTTGTCAGATAAGAGAAACATCAAAAACATGCAGTGTTGGGGGTTCTGCAGGACCAGGATTGGGAACCACTGCTGTAGTGTTTCATGCCAACATTACATCTTACATTGGGTTTCCTTCTAATGAGATCCTCAAAAATAATCAAAGTGTCTCTGCAAAACAGCTGGAGTGTTGTGGTTGGTTACCAGGGTTCTTATTATCTCATTAGATAATCCTATTAGCTTCTCAGTCAATAGAAACGAGACAGTGTGTGTGTTTGTACCTGATCGTTGTGTCTTTGTCACACTCTCCATGTTTCTGTGTGCATCAGGTTCGCTGTTGTGTGTCTCAGGAACTGCTGACTGAATAGAAAACAGTTAGTTAGACACACACACACACGTTGGTTTTTGTGGTTTATGGGGACTCTCCATAGGTGTAATGGTTTTTATACTGAACAAACTGTGTGTGCTATTGCCCTACACCAACCCTACACCTAAACTTAGCCCTCACAGGAGACTGTGCATCTCTGCTTTCCCCCCAAAAAACCTCACTCTGTATGATTTATAAGCGTTTTGAAAAGTGGGGACATGGGGCAATGTCCTGAAAAGTCACCTTCACCTTGTAATACCTGTGCCATTATACAAATGTATGTCCTCATGTGTTACAAAAATGCGCACACACACACATTCAGGAGATGTGTTATCTGTGTTTGTGATGAACAGAAGTCAAGCCTTTATTCAGATGCACTGATATGATCTGACATGATGCGAGTGTGTATTGTGTGCTGTGGAGCACGAGCACATACAGGCCTTTACAAATGCCACGACTGACTGTTCCTCCACTCACATGCTGTCCTTCTGTCATTATACAACCAGAAACACCGTACAAATTATATTGTCAAGGCACAGAAAAGTATTAAAAACATAGTCAAAATAGTCCATCTGCCATCAGTGGTTCAATATGAATTTTATGAAGCGATGAGAATACTTTTTGTACGCAAAGAAAATAAAAATAATGACATTTATTCAACAATTCGTCTCCTCTCTGTTCAAATCAGTGTAAATAAATGTACAATATGTATCCATGCGTTACTGATGACAGAGAATAGTGTATGCACTTTGTGTTCATCGGATGCTCTCCAAAATGGCGCTACGCTGACACAGAGAGACAGAGAGGAGACGAATTGTTGAATAAATGTCATTATTTTTATTTTCTTTGCGTACAAAAAGTATTCTCATCGCTTCATAAAATTCAGATTGAACCACTGATGGCAGATGGACTATTTTGACGATGTTTTTAATACTTTTCTGTGCCTTGACAATATAATTTACTTGGCAGTCAATGGGACAGTCACAAGCCTCCTGGTCTTCATCCAAAATATCTTAAATTGTGTTCCGAGGACGAACAAAGCTTTTACAGGTTTGGAACAACATGGGAGTGATTAATGACAAAATTTTCATTTTGGGGTGGCGTATCCCTTTAAGATGCTAAAAACAGGGACCATTCACACAGAACACATTTTTGTGTTTAAAAACATGGGATGTGCATTATGCAGGTTCTGTGGAATGATAATAAACAAAACCATGAGACACGTTTTTAAAAGTTGAAAAACTGCAACTCAGTGTTGTTAGAATGGCATATAATGTGTGAGACGCTGTGAAAGACAAGACATGAGCACGGTGGTCTCAGATTTCCATCAAGTGCATGTAATACAATGAAATGCAAAAATGCATTATGTATGAACGGCCCCTAAAATGTAATTTTATTGATGTGAACATGTTTTCAAAATATAATGAAGATGACATTGGAAAATCAGATTCCTTATGATATTCTAATTAATATGATTTTAGTCCTGTTCAAATACAAATGCAACTTGAAAGTCACAGCTGTTATAAAGGCTCAAATGATGCAAAACAGAATGGTGTTTTTGCATTGGAAAATGCGACATTTGGTCAGCGGAATTGGGAAAAAAGTGCCTCATTTGTGAATGCTGTATCATGTGCAAGACACTGCAAGACATACGTCTCAAGCACAATGGTCAAACACATCTGTCTAGCACGTTTACATAGAAATACAATGGAAAACCATGATTTGGAATGGAAAAACATGTTCTGTGTGAACGGCCCCTTAATGTGTTGGTGGATCCAAAATCAAATATCATTATGAACACACACACACACACACACACAGGGGTGCTGTTACCTGAGCAATGGGGGAAGCGAAGACGTCTCTGACGTGTCGCGGTGGCGTTTTGTTCCTCTTGCGCAGCGAGGACGTATACGAGTCGATGCGTCTTTGAACCGCAGCTGCTTGAGTCTTAGTGAGAGTCGACAATAGAACGGCTTTATCGACGTCCTCTTCTTCACCTGTTACCAGCGGAGACAAACCAGCATCCTGCAGCCAGAGCTCCTCCTGCTCGCCGTCTGACACACACACACAGGAACATAAACATTACAGATGTCCTTGTAAATTTTGGATTTTATGTGGATTTAAATAAATTGAGACGGTGTGATGCTCACGCTTATTTTGGTCAATATTGTAATCATGATTATTTAATGCAATTATGAGTGGGCCATGACCAAAACTTTAATTTAAAGATAGTGATATATATCAAATACATATTTTACGTAAATGAGGTTGCTATGACATCTACATTTTAGAGACCCATTTTAGAGAATTACTAAGCACTGCATTTTGACACATTTTTGCATGTATTTGACCATTTAGGAGCTAAAAGTTGACTTTATAGTACGCTTTTAAAAACATGAAAAAAATCAAATAAATTTTAATAAATCAAGCACGTCCCATTTTGCAAAACTCACATGATTTTACTGATTTGCATGTGAAATTGTTTTTTTTTGGAGGAGCAGTGCACCGCTGGAAAGGGTAGCTATAATCGTTCTCTCTCGATTATTGTATTTTTATAATCGTCGGAGGCCGAAATCCAAATTAGGGATGGGTGATATCTTATAGTTTGCGATATACCAGTAAAAATTCTCCCCATGATAAGAATTAGTCTTCCCGTGATAATAACGATAAAGTCTAGTTGTTGACATATTTCAATGTGCGACAGTGCGGAGCGACATCGCAGAAGGTGGATGTGAAATTGAGGAGGAGTTTATCGCTAAACAAGCAGCTCCTTCTACAATCTGGAACTGGTTTGGTCGGGGCTGTACAGTGCACAAAAATGGGTCTGAATAAATATATACGACAGTAGCACATGTGCAATACAGTTTTGCATGTGTATGAGCCTGTTTACGAACCTGTTGTCCAACGAAGATATCATTTATTGACATGCTTTTTCTCCAAATTAACTTAACATTGTTGAGTGTTTGAAATAACTTTTTGTGACCAGACGTGGTTTCGTATTACAGAATGATAGTATTATATACAGTGATAAAGGCTATGTCGATTAGCATTGCATTATAAACATACTTTCCTTATAAAAAATACCCAAGATTGTTTGAAGAACACAGATAAACCATATATTTTGTGCAATCGTATGTTTATTGTCTTCAAGTTTCCTCAGTTAAAATTTCTCTATTTCCGTTGTGCATTTTATTCAGCGATACCTTTGCCCATATTAGGGATTTCATGAAGCGTCATCAGTGCTATTACTTCTGCAATGCATATGTGGAGATTCTGTGCAAGAGCGCCCTCCGACTTCCAGTATCAATTAAACAGTCATTACATTACGTGTGTACTCCGTAATACTCACAACACACTATTTAAGGTTAAAAATAGGAAAGATAATAGTTTTCTCTAAAGAAACAGGATACACTGAATTATCGTCATTGATATCGTTATCACAATAAATACCAGAAATTATCGTGATATATTTTTAAGCCCATATTGCCCATCCCTAATCTAAATTGAAACTGTATTTTGATTAATTGCACAGGCCTGGTCTCGGCCTCACCTTCGGACTGTCGGGAATCTCGTCTGCTGCTGTCTGGCTCCGAGTTGCTCCGTATGGTCTCCACTTCACTCCAGAAGGACTCCAGGCACAACCTGTCGGGCTGCTGCGGGGTCGGGAGGTCAGGTGAGTCCGCCCAGGACTCAACATTCATCGCGATGAGGCTGCAGTCCCTGAAACGCACAGGACGAGGAAGAAGATGAGGATGATGGAAGAAGCATCAGTCTGGAGGTTCATACTGGATGAAGGCTGAGCGTCAGGGGTCAGTTGTTCAAAAGTAATCTGATCGGATTTTGGCCATCGGATTGGATAAAATCTTGAAAATGGGTTGTTCAAAAGAAAAAAGGATTCTGAATTCGTATTAAGGTCCTTGCACACTGAGTACAAAATTTTCATATCAATTTTTTTTGTATTCGTCATCCTTTCCTATCAAAATGCTTGCTACGGATATGAAAATTGCACCCGATCAGAATTTTTTACGACGGACAAATGTTTCGGAGGCAATAGCTACGTTTACATGGACACTTTTTGCTTCGATCGGAATGAATTCATTCTGATTGACGAATCCGAATGTAGTGTTTACATGAGCGCTAAATAAAGTGATCGGGTTTATATGTCACAAGCTTCTGATCGGATTGAATCTTTTGAGATGCTCACACTGCATGAATATACAGAGTTTACCGCTGTTGCTGCATATTATTTTAAAAAGCACACTTGATATTTATCTACTTTAGAAAGCAGTAAATATGCCCCTTCCCAGACGCGGAGTGAAAGTGGACACTCATTTATGGCACTTTATTCACCAGGAAGAGCAGCTCGTTCCGCACGTCATAACGCTATTTTTACGTCACTGCACATGCGTAGTTCCTTCTAGTTTCGGTTTTCAATCCGATCTAGTGTTTACATGTCCTCTCGTTCGGATTACAAAAGGAACAAACCACCCCTTACAATCCGATCAATATTAATCAGATCTGGCCAATTCAATCCGATTGACGTGTTTACATGTGACTTTTTTATTCCGATTGTGCTTCTAGTCCTATTACGATCGGATTATTAGGGTCCATGTAAATGCACCTGATTGACAACGTGAGGTCGTATTTATTTTTTAACGTGAAAACTTCAGACTCAAATTTTGAACTGTGCAAAGACCTTTAGACAGAGCCGGCGGGGGTGTGGAAAGGAAGATCGGACGATCTGTGTCTCTGTGTCTCAACCGGGGGGGGGGTGGGTTTGGTGGCACTAGTGAAGTGAAGTGACATTCAGCCAAGTATAGTGACCCATACTCGGAATTCGTGCTCTGCATTTAACCCATCCAACGTGCACACACACACACAGCAGTGAACACACACACACCGTGAACACACACACACACAGCAGTGAACACACACACACCGTGAACACACACACGGAGCAGTGGGCAGCATTTATGCTGCGGCGCCCGGGGAGCAGTTGGGGGTTCGGTGTCTTGCTCAAGGGCACCTCAGTCGTGGTATTGAGGGTGGAGAGAGCGCTGGACATTCACTCCCCCCACCTACAATCCCCGCCGGCCCGAGACTCGAACCCACCACCTTTGGATTACGAGTCCATGACTTCCCAGTTCCCACTACATCCCACTATGTTATGTGCGCTGTTTTATCGGTACTTTCGCTTTCAAAATCGATCGCGTTCAGCAAAGAGGAGGCAGGATGGAAAGTGGTGGGGCACAGTAACGCGTTTGGGGGAGGGCACGGCCCGCAAGTGTAATTTCTGTGACATGCTAATGAGTTTCTGGAGACAGCTACTAAGTGGACATCAGTGAAGGGCGGCTGGTAAAACCGGTTTCTGTTGAACTGCGCTGATTAAATCAATACTGAAACTGGCTGTCGATTCCAGCAGCGTCAAACTCTCATCATGCTGAACTAATGTCAGATATACAAAACAACATCTGTAGAAGCAAATCTGATGTTCTTTAAGTCATCTACCGACTGATGTGATTTAGGCCATTCAGCCAAAGATAATCCGTATCACAACTGAGAACAGCCACTTCTGTTAACAGGCTAATTAGCAGAAGCTGAAATCAGATTACTGGCTAATTAATCGTCTTGTTTTCCAGTACTAACATCTAAACATTCTTAAATCAAGATACATTTACTGGAGATGCAAAATGACAGAAGATAAAGAAGTGTTTCTGAGAAATGTATCAAAATTGATGTTTATTAACAAACAGATGCCAATAGATTGCAAGGGATCGTGGAATTTTCAACTTTAAATACTGTTTAATGGAGTTTTTGCGTAATGGAAGTTATTTTCAGAAAGACGTTCCATCAGTATGTGTTAAACATCCATTAAACACACTGTACTTCAGTCCTGACTGAGGTGTATATGGAGTCATAAAAATCTACTTAATTCAAGGGGAAAACAAGTTTGTTTTCTGACTCCATTGGCAGATATTTACACTGGAAAACAAAGACACTGAAGAAAAGCATCACATTTTTGTAGCATGATGTTTTGATCTGAGAGGAGTTGTGCAGAGATATTATTAAAATCATCGGTTACAGTCTCTTTCAGCTCAGATCTATCACACATATGAGAATATTCACAGTAAACCGTGTTCTCGGTCTCAGAGGCGGTTTAGTCAGGACTGTACCTGGTAATCGTCTGAGTTTTGGTTTGTGTTTGTCTGGTTGAGTGTTGTTGGAGAAGGAAGCGTCTCGGTCGACACAGACTCCTGTGCAGGACGGGTTTAGATCGAACCAAATGCGGTTTTATGTCCATACAATACATTCTCCCTTACAGTCCTGCTGCTTAATCAATGCAGATGAATAATACTCCTCTTCTGTTTGAATATTGACATTATTCCTTTGATACATATTTGCTCGTCACATCTTTCTCCAACAGATTTTCTTTTCCAGTTCTGAGTGTAAAAATGTCCATCAAACGGAAGATGCACATGGATGTGTCTTCAGATCACTTCTTCTCATCTGTTGCTCACTGCTCTGCTGCAGTACTTGTATCTGAGAGTACGTGCCTATGCGTGTGTGTGTGTATGTGTGTGTGTGTGTGTGTGTGTGCGTGCCTGAGGGAAAAAACCAGCAACACCACATCACTAACACCTGACCCTGCCCATCTAGGGCACACCCTGCTGCTCATTAACACACTCTACATGCCATTCATAACCTGACACATAAACAAAACCATAAATAGATGAGATGAAAATAATCTTTAACCTATAACCTACATGTGACTCGTCAAAACAAAGGCCTTAAAGAGATAAAGGCATTATAATTGTTTTCTCTGCGCACAAAACGTATTCTCTTTTCTTCATAAAATTACGGTTGAACCACTGATGTCACATGGATTATTTTAACGATGTCCTTGCTACGTTTCTGAGCCTTGATCGTGTCAGGATCCTTGCTGTCTATGGAGGACCAGAGAGCTCTCGGAGTTCATCAAAAATATCTTAATGTGTGTTCTGAAGATGAACGGAGGTCTTACGGGTTTGGAACGACATGAGGGTGAGAAATTAATGATAGTATTTTCATTTTTGGGTGAACTATCCCTTTAATAATAAAGATCAGGCAGCATGAAGAGCATCAGCAGCTCAAGACGTTCAGGGTCAGAACAGGTGAAGATCTGCTGTCAGATCAAGCAGGTGTTTGGATCTCAGATCATTTCACTCCTTTCTCCAAGCACACTGCTTTAACAGCATTTATTTGCCAACAACCAGTTGCATTTTCTAACACTTAACATTTTTATTGTACAGATTTCTAAAGATTTAAATGTATGGAAATCTGCAAATTGAAATGATTTAAAAGTGTTCAACAGAGCTGAGAACACTACAGTCATATAAGCAGAAAAACATCATCATATTAGCCAAGATATATCATAAACTGACACAGAATGAGCAGAATGTGTAGACATTTCTGAATGAAACCGATAAGTAACATACTGAAATCTCTGATATACAATCTAAAACTGTATTTATAATTCTTTTATAACTGCTATTCATGCATTATTTGGGAGCTGATATAAACTGAGTGATGCAATATTTACCATTAAAAAAATTTTAATTCACCAAACAGTGCAGTGCCAAAAAATAAACACTTTTTTACTCATGCATAAACACATACAGCATTACTATCACGGGGCTGGCAACACCAGGGTAATGGGTTCGATTCCCAGGGAAAGCAGGATCTGATAAAATGTGCATTTTGAATGCAATGCAAGCCACTTTGGCTAAAAACATCTGCATAAATGTAAATCAGAAATACTGATGAACAAAAGATGCAAATCATTAGTCCATTCCTGTCCTCTGACCTCTACACTTTGACAATATTTACGAATGTACTCAGATCTCATGAAGTTCTGCTTGTTGTCATCATCGTTAACATCTTCCTTATATTTGCACAGGCATACTTGTGTCTTTAATGCGGACGCAGGTCTGTCATCACTCATTAAATCTATCAATAGAGCGCTTAAAGAATCTCCTGGCTAACGCTAACAGGAAACTGAATGACGCAGATACACATTTCATTGTTCTGTTCAATCTCAGCTGCTAGTTCTCGCTCCACAGTGATTAAATGAGCATTAAAACTAGAGAAATGCTACAAACACATCAGACATTGAATACACACACAACACAGTTTGAGTAATCTAGATCAAGCTCTCTGCTCTTCTGCTGATGGAACGAAGACATTCAGGCTTGCTTTTTGCTTCAGGTCCTGATGCCGGAAGAACGGTCAGCTTATTTTTAACCCTGAACCCCCCCCACAGACACACACACCTCCACATGTTGAGATTCATTGTTGTTCATACGACACAAACTACAATAAGCTGACTTTTATAGAGCAAGAGAACAAAAGCACAGAATGAACGCTAAAGGTTACACTACCATTATATACAAACTACTCCGAACAATTAAACTACAGTCAAGATAAAGGCAGTCGGCTCCAATACAACCTAATCTAAAACATTTCTATTGCTACTTCATGCATTATAGACATTATGTTCTTAATCATATTTATTTTTACAATCACAGCACAAAAAATACCATCTGGACTACAGTCACACTATAAAACCGAACAGTGAAATGAATTAAAAGAATTGAGTTAATTTCACTCAAATAATGAAATTTCATTGGACTTGATTGAAATAAGTTCTGTAAACTCAAAATGTTGTTGTAGTAAGGTGAACTTAAAATGATTGCGTTTTCTAGTTTCCAGCATGCTTTGCATCAGACAAGGAAAATAAATGTAGAAATTACATTATGCCCTACTTGTCATAAAAATGTTAAGCTCTACTAACTTGAGTTTGTTTCCTCAAATGTTTTGGGTATTCTTAACTTATCATGTTTTACAGTGCAACATTGCGGCTGATATATTTACACTAAACACAAAAGACTATATATAACACAATGACATACTAACACACTAAAATATTTTAGTACAAAGACAATGTGCAGCAAATGAATCTGTGAATCACCCAGTCAATTCATAAACCAATGCATTTATATGAAACATTAAATTCATTCAAATTATTCGGTCCACATAAAGACATTGCATGGCTTCGCACAGTGCTGGTTCTGATTATCTTAAAATATTAAGATGTTTTCAAATATAATTGTATTATTGCAACATGAGAAAAGCCACAAAATAGCTCTGTAACACGTTGTAAAAGTACAGTAGCTTGTGATTGGAAAAGCTGCACTATTTGGAAACATCTGAGCATCTAAAGCAGCATCATTATAGCTTTAGTTTCTCCTCAGCAGCACAAACACGTCTCTGTGTCTCGACAGACAGAGCGCCTCTAATCTGCTTCAGACTCACTGACAGCGTCTTGCTTTCAGTCATAATCCAGATTGCACTTGGAAAGCTTCTTATAGTTTAAAGAGTTCAACAGTTAAGTAATGTGAACCGTAAATCAGGTTTACTGGTTATGCAAGAAAATGAGTGAAGCAGCGTTTGATCCACAGTCTTACTATTCTTACATCATTTCTGTAGCGTTTGTTTCCAAAACCAAACTTGGAGATTAAGTTCAGATTTAGCCACATGTTAGTAACTTGACTTTAAGAACAGTGTGATAATCAGGTTAACTAGTGGACTGGTGTTTAGTTAGGGCTTTTTTTCAGATTTTACTGATTCATTTGAATGTAATGTTTTGTCACAATTTCATTTTTTTTTTTTTTAATCGAGGAATCACAGTTTTGAATAAAAATATTAGCAAATTTTAAAATTAGACACATTGTCAATACACCAATGATAATTCAATTAAAATTGCATGCTTGCATAACATTTTTACAAAGCATTTACTCTGAATAATAGACAACTGCTGTTTTTTGATTTTTGAGTTGACTTCTAAAACTGAATGTCTATATTTTATCAATGAAATATTTGTCTTATTTTACATTATTTCTGAACATAACATGTTTAAGACCTTCATATTTCATACATCTTTTCTGTAAAGATATATAACAAGTGAATTTGTTTTACATTTACATCCAAGTGCTGCACTTGGAACAGAACTTTCTTTAACCAGATGCTTAATAAAGAATCATATTGTTATGTTTTTCAGTCGACTAGTTCATTGTAAAAAAATCTAAATCGTAGTGTTTGCACAAAAGCAGTCATGAGTAGCACAGGTATATTTGTAGCAATAGCCAACAATACATTGTATGGATCAAAATTATACATTTCTCTTTTATGACAAACATCATTAGGATATTAAGATCATGTTCCATGAAGATATTTAGTACATTTCCTACCGTAAATATATCAAAACTTCATTTCTGATTAGTAATATGCATTGCTAAGAACTTCATTTGAACAACTTTAAAGGAGATTTTCTCAATATTTAGATTTTTTTGCTCCCTCAGATTCCAGATTTTCTAATAGTTGTATCTCAGACAAATATTGTCCTATCATAACAAACCATACATCAATGGAAAGATTATTTATTCAGCTTTTTATTTGTTTTTTTTGCTGTATCGCCCAGTCCTGCGTCCAGTGCCTCGTGTCGTCCGTCGCTCATACCTGACAGGAGCGTGTCCAGCCGTTTTGCCCAGCAGCCGCGACTGACCTGCGTTTCTTCCCCACGGCATCCTGCTCTGGTTCTTGCTGCCACTGGTCCTGCGGAGGGCAGGAATCCGCAGCTGACCGCGTCGAGCGCCTGTGAGCTCCTGAGCGTGTAAACACATCAGAGCCAGAACGCTTCGCACAGGAACATCAGCACAGCCCAGCATCCTGCGACAGGAAGAGCGGACCAATGCCACGACACGGGAAACAGAGGACGAGATGTGGGGGAATATCTCGCTTTTTAACTAGCTTGACTTCCCAAACTTCAACTAAGCACTGATGAACCTCAAGATAAACTGGTTTAGGCAATCAAAACTATCTGTTTCCAGCCTAAAACCAGTACTTTCAGAGTCAAACTAAACAGAAAAATCTCCAAAATCAACTATTGCTGCTGCTCCATGAACCTCCTCCAGCTCCAATGAGCTCAAACCGAGTCGCTCACAGCTCAGGATCATAATCGCTTGAAATTGCACAATCTTCAGGAAAACGGAGCTCTTTGTTTGAAGGAATAGTTTGCAGTGATTAATAGACTTGTGACACACTTCTACGTCAACTAATCAGACGAACTGTTTCTTCACTGTGTGACAAAAAATAGAATACGTAACCGACCAAAAGCACTAGAAATCCTGCGTTTCACACTGAAAATATTGTGCTGGTTTCTGTCGCTCGTCTCAGAAACACAATCATTCTGCGCAGCATGAAACTCACACTGATGAGTATCAAACACTACTGTTCAAAAGATTGGGGTCATTCAGTGAAATACTTTTATTCATCAAGGATGAAGACATTTATAATGTCCCAAAAGATTTCTATTTCAAATAAATGCTATTCTTTTGAACTTTCTATTCATCTGTGAATCATGAGAAATAAAATGTATCAGTTTCCACAAAAATACTGAACATTGATAATAATCAGAAATGTTTCTTGAGCAGTAAATGTTTTCTGATGGACACTGGAGTAATGATGCTGAAAATGCAGATTTGATTGCAGAAATGACATTTGAACAGATATTCACATAGAAGACAGCTATTTTCATTGTAATAATATTTCACAATTTCTAGTGTATTTTTGATCCAATAAATGCAGCCTTGTTGAGAAGAGACTCATTTCAAAAGCATTTCAAAATAATTTTGAATAGTAATGTATGTAAATATTTACTGCTTCTCTTTAATACTTTCATTTTTATTTTCCCTTTTCTGTACTGCAAATATTTTCTATTCATTTTACAAATATTCGAATCATGTTGTACATGATCTGAAGTTTGAGTATTTAACAGGAATTTGGTTCCTGTTTAAAAACATCTGTTACCCGCTGAAAGCACACTAAACTGCTTACAGTAAAGGTCATTGCACACCGAGTCAGACATTTTAGCATGTTAAAAAATAAATACGACCTCACGTTATGTCAATCCCGTTTACACACTGCCTCCGAAACTGTCATCCGTCATAAAAAAAAAATTCAGATCAGGTTTGATTTTCGGCGTTTTCGCATCTGTAGCATGCATTTTGATAGGAAAGGATGAGGAATACGGAAAAACGCATGTGAAAATTTCAGACTCTGTGTGCAATGACCTTAAAAGTGTAAAATCAAGACAGACAATAAAACCTCTGGGTCTTGCATATATTCACTGTATGCAGTTAACCAGACTAAGACAACCGCTTTCACCTGTGCAGACCTCTTTCCCTATTGTCTGAGTTTGTTAAGGTGAGCGAGCGTCTCATCCGTCTTACAGCAGTCTGAAGCCAATTATCAGCGTGGCACGTGAGACACACACACACACACACACATTGTGCTGATCTTCTGTTTGGCAGTTTCTCCAGATTCAGATTCTTGTGTGAAAGTCGCTTCAGAGAGACTGACGCCTGCTGCGACGGACAAACAGCCCACAGATGGCCAATAACTGACTAAACTACTCTACTGCAGCTAGTTAGTGACTCATCTGCTGCTCTCCACTGAATCTGAGAGGAAAATATGAGAGATGGACGCAAATACTGCCAAATGTGTCGAGCATTACACTCATATTAGTAGCTGAAAGTATTCATCAAATATTTAACAATTCAACAAACGAGCAAAGATGTATAGAAGTATGGAAATCCTGTAGATGCATCATAATTAAAAAATTTGCAATCAAAGAAAAAATACTTTAGTATAGAAGCAAATGTATATACAGTGTATGGTATTCTTGATCTATTCAGAGACTGATCTGCAGTGCTTTATTAATCAAAGCTTTTTCTGTGTTATTATGATCAAACTGGAGTATCTGTAGTGCCGTGAGTATGTGTTCATGTCTAGTTCAGAATAACTAGTTTCTCTGCAGCTCAGCAGGTTGTGTTTTAATTCTTCTCGTCTCATCGGTCATCTTCTCCTTCATTTCATCTCTGGGTTCACATCGGGCGCTTAAACCGATCCAGACTGACACACATCATGACAACATGAACACTGTTCCCTAACCAGCAGGATAATGTGGGATGATCCGGAGACATCTGGACTCTCACAGCTCACAAACTCTCTCAAACACACCTGACATTTCAGTTTTATTCTTTCATTCCTCAGAAATGGCTAGTGTTTTCTTGTTAAACACACTCAGTCTTTCACTCTGAGAAAAGCTGTCACTGGGATGGTATCCTTTCAAAAGGAACTATTATGTACCTTTAAGATGCTCAAATGCAGGGTTTAAGGGTAAATAAAATACAGAGATGTTCCTTTTGAAAGAGTACCGTCTCAGTGGCAGCCTTTGTCCATTTTTTATTTATTTACACCTTCAAAAATCTTTTTTCCAGTGTATGAAAGAGAAGGCCTTGAGCAGACTCGCATGCATCGCTGCATCATGCAGATTTTCATGTTTATTGTCTGCAGACAAAGACAACGCTGTATTGATAGCGCGCGCTCCATAGCAACAGGTCTCCTGCCCATAGCAACCGCCACCCGCAACGGCAAAAAGCGCTAGTATTACAAATACATGACATTTACGAAGCAGAAATAGTGACTGTGATCTGACCTGTGAGTCGAGTCCCGTGTCGCTCTGATGCGGTATTATCGTTAATATCGCTGGTGATGTCGCGGACACACAGAAGCACGAGCCGCTATTGTCTGACAGACAGATGGTGCTGAGGCCCTCATCATCGCGTGACGTCACGGCGTGTGTGCGTGCGCGTGTGTGTGTGTGTGTGTCACGCGCCAGGTAGTTTGACCGTGACCTCTGCAAGATCCTCACGAAGAAGCTCATTATTATCATTAAGTAATTTTTTTTAATTGTATGTAAATACCTCGACATTACAACAATCAGTAGTGTGTACACTGTGAAAATGTCAACCTGCAATTATTACCTTAAAAAAATATGTAACCCATAAAAAATGAATTTTGTTGTTATATATGAATGTCTTCAGGTTGATTCAGTGATGAGAGATAAATAATATTTGTTTAAATATGTGGCAGCTGGGAGGATGTTGATCTTTCTTCCTCATCTACTTGAACATCTTAAGGAGTTTCCCCTTCATTCAGCTTTGTGTTGCTCACTGCAATTCCATGTAAAACTGCTTTGAAACATACTGTAAATATAACTGTATATTTAATAACTTTTTCATCTGAATATTCTCTCTCGTATCTGTTTCAGTCCATCCGCACTCTTCTCTCATGCTCTGTGTTTATACTGTAACGTGTCTTTAGCCCTCAGTTCTCCTTTACAGATCAAATGCAACCTGACTTCCTGTTTTTGTTTGCTTTTTCACTTCAGCGACTTCAACTAAAGGCAGTGTGCTGTAACTGTGTGTGTGTGTGTGTGTGTGTGTGTGAGATTAACGGCCCGGCTGTTTCCTTCCATTGTTCCAGCTCAGACCTTGGTGAAGCTTTGAGGCCACACCCACTCACACCAGCACACACTGTTACTATGGCAACCTTGGGTACAGTTTACACGGTTACTAGAGTAACCTGCAGCATAGTGCACACACTGTTACTACAGTATGCAGCAGTATTGTACACACACTGTTACTATAGTATGCAGCAGTATAGTACACACACTGTTACTATAGTATGCGGCAGTATTGTACACACACTGTTACTATAGTATGCAGCAGTATAGTACACACTATTACTATAGTAAGCGGCAGTATTGTACACACACTGTTACTATAGTATGCAGCAGTATAGTACACACACTATTACTATAGTAAGCGGCAGTATTGTACACACACTGTTACTATAGTATGCAGCAGTATAGTACACACAAGTATAGTATGCAGCAGTATAGTACACACACTGTTACTATAGTATGCAGCAGTATAGTAGACACACTGTTACTATAGTATGCAGCAGTATTGTACACACACTGTTACTATAGTATGCAGCAGTATAGTACACACACTGTTACTATAGTATGCGGCAGTATTGTACACACACTGTTACTATAGTATGCAGCAGTATAGTACACACACTGTTACTATAGTATGCAGCAGTATAGTACACACACTGTTACTATAGTAAGCGGCAGTATTGTACACACACTGTTAGTATAGTATGCAGCAGTATAGTACACACACTGTTACTATAGTATGCAGCAGTATAGTACACACACTGTTACTATAGTATGCAGCAGTATAGTACACACACTGTTACTATAGTACGCAGCAGTATAGTACACACACTGTTACTATAGTACGCAGCAGTATAGTACACACACTGTTACTATAGTATGCAGCAGTATAGTACACACACTGTTAGTATAGTACGCAGCAGTATAGTACACACGCTGTTACTATAGTATGCAGCAGTATAGTACACACACACTGTTACTATAGTATGCAGCAGTATAGTACACACACTGTTACTATAGTACGCAGCAGTATAGTACACACACTGTTACTATAGTACGCAGCAGTATAGTACACACACTGTTACTATAGTATGCAGCAGTATAGTACACACACTGTTAGTATAGTATGCAGCAGTATAGTACACACACACTGTTACTATAGTATGCAGCAGTATAGTACACACACACTGTTACTATAGTATGCAGCAGTATAGTACACACACTGTTACTATAGTATGCAGCAGTATTGTACACACACTGTTACTATAGTATGCAGCAGTATAGTACACACACACTGTTACTATAGTATGCAGCAGTATAGTACACACACTGTTACTATAGTATGCAGCAGTATTGTACACACACTGTTACTATAGTATGCAGCAGTATAGTACACACACTGTTACTATAGTATGCGGCAGTATTGTACACACACTGTTACTATAGTATGCAGCAGTATAGTACACACTATTACTATAGTAAGCGGCAGTATTGTACACACACTGTTACTATAGTATGCAGCAGTATAGTACACACACTATTACTATAGTAAGCGGCAGTATTGTACACACACTGTTACTATAGTATGCAGCAGTATAGTACACACAAGTATAGTATGCAGCAGTATAGTACACACAAGTATAGTATGCAGCAGTATAGTACACACAAGTATAGTATGCAGCAGTATAGTACACACACACTGTTACTATAGTATGCAGCAGTATAGTACACACACTGTTACTATAGTATGCAGCAGTATTGTACACACACTGTTACTATAGTATGCAGCAGTATAGTACACACACACTGTTACTATAGTATGCAGCAGTATAGTACACACACTGTTACTATAGTATGCAGCAGTATTGTACACACACTGTTACTATAGTATGCAGCAGTATAGTACACACACTGTTACTATAGTATGCGGCAGTATTGTACACACACTGTTACTATAGTATGCAGCAGTATAGTACACACTATTACTATAGTAAGCGGCAGTATTGTACACACACTGTTACTATAGTATGCAGCAGTATAGTACACACACTATTACTATAGTAAGCGGCAGTATTGTACACACACTGTTACTATAGTATGCAGCAGTATAGTACACACAAGTATAGTATGCAGCAGTATAGTACACACAAGTATAGTATGCAGCAGTATAGTACACACAAGTATAGTATGCAGCAGTATAGTGCACACACTGTTACTATAGTATGCAGCAGTATAGTACACACACTGTTACTATAGTAAGCGGCAGTATAGTACACACACTGTTACTATAGTATGCAGCAGTATAGTACACACACTGTTACTATAGTAAGCGGCAGTATTGTACACACACTGTTAGTATAGTATGCAGCAGTATAGTACACACACTGTTACTATAGTATGCATCAGTATAGTACACACACTGTTACTATAGTACGCAGCAGTATAGTACACACACTGTTACTATAGTATGCAGCAGTATAGTACACACACTGTTAGTATAGTATGCAGCAGTATAGTACACACACACTGTTACTATAGTATGCAGCAGTATAGTACACACACACTGTTACTATAGTATGCAGCAGTATAGTACACACACTGTTACTATAGTATGCAGCAGTATTGTACACACACTGTTACTATAGTATGCAGCAGTATAGTACACACACACTGTTACTATAGTATGCAGCAGTATAGTACACACACTGTTACTATAGTATGCAGCAGTATTGTACACACACTGTTACTATAGTATGCAGCAGTACAGTACACACACTGTTACTATAGTATGCAGCAGTATAGTACACACTATTACTATAGTAAGCGGCAGTATTGTACACACACTGTTACTATAGTATGCAGCAGTATAGTACACACACTATTACTATAGTAAGCGGCAGTATTGTACACACACTGTTACTATAGTATGCAGCAGTATAGTACACACAAGTATAGTATGCAGCAGTATAGTACACACAAGTATAGTATGCAGCAGTATAGTACACACAAGTATAGTATGCAGCAGTATAGTGCACACACTGTTACTATAGTATGCAGCAGTATAGTACACACACTGTTACTATAGTAAGCGGCAGTATAGTACACACACTGTTACTATAGTATGCAGCAGTATAGTACACACACTGTTACTATAGTAAGCGGCAGTATTGTACACACACTGTTAGTATAGTATGCAGCAGTATAGTACACACTGTTACTATAGTATGCAGCAGTATAGTACACACACTGTTACTATAGTACGCAGCAGTATAGTACACACACTGTTACTATAGTACGCAGCAGTATAGTACACACACTGTTACTATAGTATGCAGCAGTATAGTACACACACTGTTACTATAGTATGCAGCAGTATAGTACACACACTGTTACTATAGTAAGCAGCAGTATAGTACACACACTGTTACTATAGTATGCAGCAGTATAGTACACACACTGTTACTATAGTATGCAGCAGTATAGTACACACACACTGTTACTATAGTACGCAGCAGTATAGTACACACACTGTTACTATAGTATGCAGCAGTATAGTACACACACACTGTTACTATAGTATGCAGCAGTATAGTACACACACACTGTTACTATAGTATGCAGCAGTATAGTACACACACACTGTTACTATAGTATGCAGCAGTATAGTACACACACTGTTACTATAGTATGCAGCAGTATAGTACACACACACTGTTACTATAGTACGCAGCAGTATAGTACACACACTGTTACTATAGTATGCAGCAGTATAGTACACATACACTGTTACTATAGTACGCAGCAGTATAGTACACACACACTGTTACTATAGTACGCAGCCGTACAATGGGATCCTGATGCTTTTGTGCAAGAACAGCTGTGTTCTGATGAAGACTGGAGTGTAATACTCTATATGTGATTAGTGTTTTATGTGGAGATTTCTCTGTATGAACAGAACAGCATGTCAGTTGTGATGTTTTGTAAGTGAGTTGCTGTGAGTTTGTGTTGGCTGCCGTGTGTGTATTAGTGTAAGCAGCACATGTAAGGGGATTCTCTGTGCTGCATCTGTCAGCTGTACTGCTGGCCGCGCTCCACGTCTGTCCTGCACGTGAGTGACTCTCAGTTCACCGGCCTGCTAGAGGATGAAAAAGTGCACACTCAATACATGCAGTAAACAGAGAGTATTTCTGCTCATTCCCCAGTGAGCATCCATCTGTGGAACTGAGGTGATTATGTATTTGCTCTACACTAGCAATATTTCATATTGTGGACAAAAGCACTTGCAGCTTCTGTTACATAAAGACCCACACAAAGGCCTCTGTTCAGACACGGCTATTTTTACCAAATCTCCGCTGGATTGCTTCAGTTTGAGATTCATACATGGATTAGCCTCATTCACCAGCGGCTGAGAGGAAATTATACAAAAGCTGATCACTGAAATACTGACCTGAAACCTGGTACCTTCAGATCTGATGACAGATTGTAGGCAAAAACATATTCATTAAACAGAGTTCCATTATTAAAACACCAGTATGTCCAACATTGTGTTTTCAGTTTCTGAAAAACTTTTAGGATAAAAATAAAGAACTGAGATCATACACACATTTTGTTTTAATCAAAAATCAAGTTATGTAGGTTAAAGAATACTTATTGATAGAAATGGAAATAAAACTAGATCTGAATTCAGCCAGCATCAAAACTGTTCTGTCACATTCTGTGTCTGTACAAATGCTGGACTGTGTCACAGAAACCTCTAATGCATGCTGAAGTTATTATAGAGTATGTCTAGTATGAATGAACATTAGAAACAGAAGTAAACACAAAGACAACAGCTGATCATTTCCTCCTGTCCTGCTTTTGTTCTTTTATGGAGAGCAAATGGTTTTACTGAATGAAAGAATAAAGTATGAAAAAATAAAATAAGATTGAAATCCATTACAAGACATTGATAAAGCACAACTAGATCTATTTCAGAAATATTACCATGCACTAGTTTGTATTTTGAAGCCAACACAGTATAAACCAGACTGGATTTCAGCTGCTGCAGGTCTGTATCTCTCTCTCTCTCTCACACACACACACACACACACACACACACAGAGAGAGAGAGAGAGAGAGAGAGAGAGAGAGAGAGAAACTTCGATTGTGTGTGTAGTTTGATATCCATTCCTGAAGGTGTCGCCCTTGTCCTAAAGTATCCACCATAGTTCAGTAAACTCATTTCTGTATGTAGGATTTATTATCTACAATGTGGAAATATTCTGCTACTGACTGATTATGCCAGCTAACATTAATTGTCATGTTATTATAAATGTATACACTATTTTAATGCATGAATCCAAATGCATTCATTAACTTTTTGTGAAGAACATAATTATTTAGCTATTTGTGAACAAAGAACACTAATATATATATATATATATATATATATATATATATATATATATAGTGTTCTTTATTCACACACACACACACACACACACACACACACACACATGTATATATATATATATATATATATATAGCTTCATCTGTTTAGAAACCTGCATGTGGTAGTAATAGTGCTGAAGCACTAGGTGGCGCTGTTGCTTTGGAAGTTCAGAGTGAAGCTGCATCAGGATGAGCTCAGGGAAGTGGAGCACATAGAACAAGACAGAAAATGAGATCACAAGAGATGTTTAAAAGGAATAACATTAACCCATGTTTCACTGCAGTATAATACTTCATGATTCAAAATGATGTGTGAATTTAGTTAAATTGCACTGTTTAGGGAATTTTTGTTTGCTAGTATACAGGCACTATATATTACAGTCACTAGTGTTCCACTCTTCTAGAACTTCAGACCACACATGACTGATTTACATTGACTCTGAACATCAATCATTCATCAGTATGTAAATGTTTTGAGCTGTTCCTATAATGAGGAGTCACTGATGAGTGTGTCTGACCGCAGGAACGGTCTGATTGGAATGAGTCGTGGAGATCTGAATGACATCAGTAACAATAGCTGTACTGTGCTGATTGTCTGAAGACTAATTAAAAACAGGAGACGGTTCTGATGATGATTGGCGAGAGGCGGCTCTGTCACATTTGTGTTGTGCTTCAAGGTGAACCCTGAAAGCCTACATTATAACACCAGATGCTGTTTCACACAGTCCCTGCAGATCAACACCGGTCACTGTGCTCTAACAGATGAATATCAGAGGCGGTTTGGTTTTATTATCTGCTCAATCAAAGCTGAAAACTCTTCATGAAGCTCAGTAAATAAAGTATGACTGAACACTTTCTGAACAAAACCTGCCGTATGATATTTACTTCACCGTAGCTTAGGTGTTCTGACGGGTTGCTATGGTGTTGTAAAAGAGTTCTGGGTTGTTGCTAGGCTGTTGCTAGGGAGTTCTGTGTTGTTGTTCAGGTGTTGCCAGGGAGTTTTGGGTTGTTGGTAGGAAGTTCTGGGTTGTTGCTAGGGAGTTTTGTAATGTTGCTTGGGTGTTCATTCCTGTAGGTCTTACAGCAGAGCATTAGAGATGAGGCATGGTGTTCGATGAGTTGCTAGGGAGTTTTGGGCCATTGCTTGGGTGTTGCCAGGGAGTTCTGAGTTGTTTCTAGGGAGTTTTGGGTGTTACTAGGGTGTTAATTTCTATACCTCAAACAATAGCGCTCTGGAGGTGAGGTGTGCTGATGAGTTGCTAGG
Source organism: Barbus barbus (assembly GCF_936440315.1). NCBI lineage: Eukaryota > Metazoa > Chordata > Actinopteri > Cypriniformes > Cyprinidae > Barbus > Barbus barbus. Next base: position 30,485,309 of record NC_136753.1, on the reverse strand, counting down.
GAGTTTTAGGTTGTTGCTAGGGCATTTCTAGGAGGTTCTATGTTGTTATTCAGGTGTTCCTAGGGAGTTCTGGGCTGTTGCTAGGGCGTTTCTAAGAAGTTCTGGGTTGTTGCTAGGGAGTTCTGGGCTGTTGCTAGGGTATTAATTCCTGTAGCTCAAACAGTAGAACACAGTTTTGATTCACAGGAAATGCATAAACTGATAAAATGTTTACTTTGAATGCAATGTGAATATCTTTGAATAAAAACATCATCTTAATTGCAAATGAAAATCTGTTTAGAGTAGTTGCTTAGGTCTTAGTAAACACGACCAACTATGCAGAGATGGTCACGGGTGTACAGTATCTGTCTGAAGAGAGCTGTTTGCTCGGATTATAAAATCTAACGTGCATTATGAGATTGTGGATTAGGTGTCCTGAATGAAGTCTACGGTTGAGTGTGTGTTGTGTTAATGCAGTGTGATTTATTCATGAGAATTTACCACTGCTGGCTTTGACTGCACAGCAGAAATAAAGAAACCAAAATCCAAACCTGCTCAGAGTTGCGTGAAGTCTGACAAACAGAAACCGAGAGCATCTCTGAGGAGCCCAGGACAGCTGGAGAGGAGACGTACAACTCATCTTTAACGATTCATATTCTCATCTGACCTGACAAAGAGCTTGTGTCAGAACCAAACCCAGTTCATGTCGTTGTAGCGCTCCGGTCCAGTCTTCATGTTCTGCTCTGAAAACACTTCAGTGAAATGAAGATATAAGAGAAAGATTACTGTGGTTAAAGCAGAATTTCAGGCCGAGATTATGATTGAGGAAGCTTTTAGTGTAGTTTATGATCAGTGCAGACATAACTCAATTTACTATCAGCACTAGTACAATACAAGCATGTGTATAATTGCGATCGATGCGGCTCTAATCGATTTGTAATGGATTGTCTGGAAGGGGCTTAAGCAGATGGACATGATTTAAGACATGCTGACATGCTGAAGATCTCGATGGGACGCTTTGATGAAGTGCCTGTTTGGACCCTCACGGGCCTGTTCAGCTGCAGAACCGATCGATACGCTGCAAAGCAACTTTTGAGACGCAGGTGACGGAATGAATAGCAGCGTTATGGAACATTTTACGCAGCACCATTCGTGCGTGTTTCTAGTTTCAGCATCAGGCTGAGATTTTATGAAATAATTCACTGTTAGCAGACAAACCGACTCTTTCAGGGATGATGCTGCAAACATTTACATTTATTCATTTAGCTGACGCTTTTATCCAAAGCGACTTACAATTGCTATATATGTCAGAGGTCGCACGCCTCTGGAGCAACTAGGGGTTAAGTGTCTTGCTCAGGGACACATTGGTGTCTCACAGTGGATTCGAACCCGGGTCTCTCACACCAAAGGCATGTGTCTTATCCACTGCGCCATCACCACCCCAAACATGAACCCATCTCTTTCCAGGCTAGTTGCAATATTTCAAATAAGAACCAGCGTGTTTGAAATATGCATCCCATAATCACAGTCATTTCTTCACTAATGTCTCCTCCACCCGTCACTCTCTCTCTCTCTCTCTCTCTCTCTCTCTCTCTCTCCCTGCGGGGAAACGTCTGTCTGTGACACACACATTATCCAGCAGAAGAGAAGGAGACGGAAGAGGATGATGATGATGATGATGATGATGATGATGCTTATCAAAAATGCACAGACTGAAGAGAGCTGCACTCAGTCACCATCTTGAGAGGATGTGCAAAACACACACACACACACACACACACAGTGCTGCCCTAGTTTTTAGGGATATGTGGCGAGACCGTTAGAATATCAAATGCTGTTTTCCCTCTTGCATCCGTTTTATTTGGATAAACACTGGTCTCATGACTCTTCATGTATAATGATGTTAATAAAGCTTCATCAGCACCTTTGAAATTTAAGAGAAGTTCATTTCTGTCACTGTACAATTATCATAGCTTCCTATTCCTGGCCTTTTCTTCTTCTTCTTTAGGAAACAGCATTGTTTTTGTTCCATTGTTCTCAATTATTTTAAAAAGGTCCATATCATAATTCAGAAGGGAAATAAATGGAGCAGATGCCGCTTCATGAAAAGTTTAATTTCTTTCACTGTTCAGACATTGCAATTTTAATAAACCAATGTTCCAATGTCCTTCTTATTCTTTTACACTTTTTTATTTCTTCTTATTATTTTTTAATAGGAACCAGCACTGTTTTTGTTCATTTTTTATCAAGTTATTAAATATTAATTGTTTTAATTCAATGGCAACGTGTCAGAAAGGAGGCCCGTCATATTTAATAATTTTTTTTAATTTAAAAGAATAATATAGATGTCACCCAGCCAAATCACCTATAAAGATTTTTAATTAGATAAAGATAACAGGATTTTTTTTTTTGCTTCCTTTTTTTATGATTTTATTCTGGACTGATTTGTAGAAGTTTATAAACCATAATTTGATTTTCTGTTTTTTTAAGGGTGTGTTGATTGGTTTATTTACTTAGATCACAATAATAAAAAAAGAATGAGTAAGCTACTTGATTATGAATCTTTTAATGTTGCTGGCTGAATTTCACATTCATTGTAACAAATTCAGTCAGCAAAGCATTATTTAGCGTTTTTGAAAAACAAATATAGCAATACATCCAAGCTATTTCATCTTAAGTTAATAAACCTGTGCTACGTAGCAAAAGTTGAATATTCTTTATTTTATAAGCACTGCTTTCTGTATCCTAACTATATATTAATCTGCTTGTGTTCTGTAGTTCATTCTGAAACCATGGCAATCAATAAATGAACAACAAAACAGCAGACAGAAAAACAGCTGATAATGTTTCTATTAACAATGAAAACAATCACAAAAATAACGCAAAATATGATGAAATATGAGGAAGTATTGGTATAACTGTCTTTTGTTAGTATTGTTGTCTCCTGCTAATGGACCGAGTCTGGAAATAAAGTTGAATAAATGAAAGAAGTCAGAAAATGAATGGTTACCATATAAATGTATTTCCGTGCACTTGGTTTATGTATTTATTTATTACTACTTTTACTTTTAAAAATATATTTGTTTAAAGTTGCATTGATTTTACTTTTATTTTCCAGCTTCGTTTGGTACTTATAAGGTTGCTCTTCAGTGTTTTCCTAAAGTTTTTTTGTACAATTTAATATAATTTCCTTAAAAAGCATGGTACAAGGTCTTACCATGGTACTTTTGTCTATTTACATTAGAATGTTAGAATGTAACACGAGCGGAATGTATTTCCACAGACAGACATGAAGAAGATGAGAGTGACTTCCTGCAGGATGTCTGGCCCCGCCCAGGAGGCGTGACTTCAGACCGGAGACCGATCTCTCCAGCGTCCGCCGCTTCATCAGCGCTCTTTCCCAAGATTAACGTTTGGAATATAACGGCGTTCCGCGCGCGGTAAGTAAGTAGCACGTACACGTCACCGGCGGTTTCTGCCGCTACAACGCGTTTCCCGGGAATCCGTTCAAACTGTTAGAGAGAACAGCGCGGTTTGTCGCGTCTTCGGCGGCTGTCGGAGTCACACACGGGAGCGGAGGAAGGGAGGTCGTTCCTCTCGCTCCTCAGCAACTTTCTGAACGCTTGTGTCCGTTAAACGAGTCGGTTTGCTCGCGTACTTTCTGCTGCGGCTGCGGCTGTGTTTGCTCGGAGTTGTTCGGGTGATGTTGTCTGTCTGTGTGAGTATCGATCTGTGATTAATCAATAAATCGATCCGCGGGACCGTTATTTGTCCTCGATGCGTTCAGACTCGAATCGCGCCGCAGTTTTGAATCGGAAGGTCGAACTGTACCATAATTGTGTCCCTGGAGCTCAAAACCAGTCATAAGGGTCACTTTTAACTGAATTGAGATGTATGCATCATCTGAAGCTGAATAAATAATCTTTCCATTGATGTATGGTTTGTTATGATAGGACAATATTTGTCTGAGATACAACTATTAGAAAATCTGGAATCTGAGGGTGCAAAAAAATCTAAATATTGAGAAAATCTCCTTTAAAGTTGTTCAAATGAAGTTCTTAGCAATGCATATTACTAATCAAAAATGAAGTTTATGGTAGGAAATTTACAAAATATCTTAATGGAACATGATCTTAATATCCTAATGATTTTTGTCATAAAAGAGAAATGTATAATTTTGATCCATACAATGTATTGTTGTCTATTGCTACAAATATACCTGTGTTACTCATGACTGCTTTTGTGCTGCAGGGACATGTATATAATCATATTTGGCTTTTCTTGCAGATAATAATTGTGTTGTTAATAATAGCTACTAATGTGGTCTTATTTCTGGTGTTTGATATTGTATTTGTATATTATGGTTCGTTATTTAAATGGTTTGACTATCAGAAGTGGATATTTTCATCACATCCTGTGTTTAGTTTCCATATAAAACATCTGTGGAATGTCAACAAAGTTAAAAGTATAGTCTCCGTGGTGATACCGTGGTATTTTGGTATGAGATGAAGTACCTTGTTTTAATGATATTTACATTGTACCTCAAAGAATGTGTTGGTTTTACCAGGGTAAATGACCCAAAACTGTGGGGTTTTTAATGGAGAAAGAGACTCTTGATGTTCAGCTCAGCTAAAATCACTCGTGATTTATTATTTCTCTTTGGCTCCCAAACAAACCAGCATCAAAACAAAGTGTTTATCAGTTGCATGAGCTGCAGTTCCTTTTCCTCGTACAGGTCTTTAACGGGCTGTTTTGTGTTATTTGACTTCTTTATTATTGACATGCCTGTCTGAGAGAGCCTCGCTCAAGAATGTTCCTCATTTTAAATGGAGATGTCTGCTCAGGATTATACAGGGCTGTCCTTTAAACAGCAAGGCTTCGCTGGCATTTGAGCTTCTGCTTTCATCAGGTGCATTAGTGAGAGTTTGCAACCTTTAAAGGCTTTATTAAGTGTTCAGGTACACGTGTGTGTGATTTGGAGACGGTCCACACCCTTCGTCTGCTGGAGGAAGAGTTCTGATCTGCTTGGCAGTTTTCCGTCATGCGTGTCGTGTGTACCTGCGGCGCTGTCCTGCATGCATTCATTCACACTGACAGATGCATTTCATCTACTCCGCTGCAGACGGTCCCTCGTTTTAAAGTCAGCATGAAATATAAATTCACAATGCATTGATCTTATTGTGAACAATTAATCGATGCATATATTGTAATTTTATTTCTGTGAAATGACAGATTCTCTCTGGTGACATCTGCCAATCATTTGTTCACTAAAACCCCGCCCCTTTCTTACAATCAGCTGCAAGCTCACATTAAGCCCCGCCTCTGGTTTGAAAGCCACGCCCACATCTCAACAGCCAATCATTTGTCGCTAATTTTGTTTCATTTCGGCTTTAACTGATAAAACCGGTTTGTCCGGTTTGTCCAATTTTTGCATGCTATTTTCTCAATATGTAAAAAAAAAGGGAGGGGCCTAAAGAGACTAATTAGAAAAAGAAACATTTAGAAAAGCAGAAATATCCTGGTTACTCCAAGACACAAAATGCTACGTAAGTTACGAAGAGTCAAACAGTATTTGCATGTTTTCAAATGCGTAATTCAGATTTTTGTATTCGCTAGATTTTTATCAAACAACACCATGATCCAGATCCAGATCTTTCTCTGCTATTCACTGTCGCTTAGTTAAATACTAAATACAGCGCCACCAGGTTGTGGTTTTATGTAACAGCAGCATTTCTGAGCATGTGACCAAAGGCTAGTTTTCTTTGCAGTGTGATGGAAAGCGATTGCATCTCCTCTTTGTAAAAATCTGTCGCATTGACAGCATGCATATGTTCGTTTCAGTCTGAACAGATGCATTAACAGCCGTTCATGTTTATCGCACTGAATATCTGTCTTGGTGTGATAAGGCCGTTAGTTCATTATTAGCTGTAAACCGTAGTGTGGAGACTGTTATATCCCATGATGATCCTCTGATGTTGTTGATTTGGGAGTGTGTGTGTTTTGATGTGGTGTTATCATGTGAGTTTGTGCTATTGAATAATTCCAGCAGCAGAAATGAGATTGTTACTCATGTGATATTAACAGGCTGGGTAAAACAGACTTTATGAATTAATATGCTCCGCACATGGTGATTGACACCAAAAGGTGTTTTCTGAGCAGTGCAGCGTCTCTGGATTTTCACAAACACATGCGGCTGTGTAATCCATGCGCTGCGTTTGCTGCAGACGTCGAGTTCAACCATGACCCGGTATTACAGCGCGAGTTTAATCTGGGCACAGACCTGTTTACAGCGTGTTTTACAGTTTAATGTGGGCGGATGAGATTAAAACACTGTGTGTGTGTCCGTGCATGAATGCATCTGCTGCAGGTTTACAGATGCCGTGCTGCAGCAAGTTTTTTGCAATGCAACACAAAAAACACATTTGCAATAAACTGTATCTACATCGCTCTGAAGAGCAAGTGGCACACAAATGTGAGCCTGGAGCACAAAATCAGTCTCAAGTCGCTGGGATATATTTGTAGCAATAGCCAACACACTGTATGGGTCAAAATTATCCATTTCTCTTTTATGCCAAAAATCATTAGGATATTAAGATCATGTTCCATGAAGATATTTTGTAAATTTCCTACCGTAAATATATTCAAACTTCATTTTTGATTAGTAATATGCATTGCTAAGAACTTCATTTGAACAACTTTAAAGGAGATTTTCTCAATATTTAGATTTTTTTGCTCCCTCAGATTCCAGATTTTCAAATAGTTGTATCTCAGACAAATATTGTCCTATCATAACAAACCATACATCAATGGAAAGGTAATTTTATTTATTTGGAAAAATTGACACTTAAGACTGGTTTTGTGGTCCAGGGTCACAAATCTCCTTTACTTTACTGAGCCACGACAGACACAATTAGTTTTTCCTTTTCCTGGCAAACATTGCCCACATTAGCACAAGGGCTTTTTAGTTTTATGTGTCAAAAGGATGTCAGAACGCTGTTAGTCGTGACCAAAGTCTGACGTAGGAGGTGGTTGATGTTGTGCAGTCTTATGTGACTTTTACCCATCAGACCGTGTGTATATTACATATGTTTCTGCCCCACGTGAGGGCTATTAATGAGCCTCTCAGCCAATCAGATACAGCCTTACATCCTGTACAGGAAGTGACCTCACGGGCCGGGCCACTAACTGTGTTTGTGAGGAAGCTGCTGGTGCCGAAGTGACTTTGTAGAAGACTTTTCCTTGCATTGTTGTTGGGAGAACATGAGCCAAAACACACAAGTGCTTCAGAGATTGCATGCATTTCCCAGTTTGCTGCAGTTACACAAAATATTGAACGTCAGCGTTGATTCTAATGCAGACTAACCATGCATCTTTAGTCAGAAACATAATGTGAGGTAATATATACAGTTCATCATAATTTTTACTCTCTCTCTCTCATATTGCATCGAGGACAAATGTCATTAGTTATGTAATTCTGATAAGAACACACGAGTCCGATCTGATGAGGTTTAAGGGTCATCAATTTCTTTATGCTGGTATTTCACAAACTGAGCAAGTTCAACAGGCTTACAGCAAGTTTGTGCTGTAAATCCTTCACAAATGTGGTAAACCGGTGTGAAAGTGTCTCGTGTTGGTGGGGTAATGCGACTCTTAAAGTGAGATTACATGCATTTTAATGGTTTCAATTTGACTGAAGCAGTGACATATTTTTAAGGCTTTAGTCCACTGAACTCAATGTTAAATTGAGATCTAGATGATTTTTTTGATTGTCTGCACGTCAGTCAGACAACAGTCGGCCTCAGTGTTGTGGTTCTCGTCTCAAAGACAGAAGTGATGTGAATGAACCCTTCTTATATTTGTTGTTCCATGTGAACGTGTGTATTTGTACAACATAATATGAGCTTTTCTGGGGTAGTTGGGTCAAATTTGGTTTGCTCTGGGTATTTGCTCATTTATGGTTTATTTTCTTGTGTGTCTGTGGAAGTGTTGCCATATCAATCCATTCTGGTTTCTTCAGTCTTCTGAAATGCAAGTCAAAAAGCAATTTCTTCTCCCTAGTTAACGTGCTTGCTCTACATTTTTAACTGTTTCCCTCAGAAACGAAACACAATTTGAGGATTTTTCTGTGGCTGTACAAAGCAAATAGATAAAGTTGGCATGAAATGTAAAAAATGCATGTTATAGATAATATTGTGAACAATTTCATTTTTAAAAAAAGGTTTTAATCCAGTAATGTTTAATCGAGAATATCATAACCGGATCTTCTTCTTCTCTGGTGACACATGCAGGATTTCTCCAATCATTTCATGCTCTTATACTCCATCACTACAAGCTCACGCTCATCTGCATACATTTTTGGAGAGCCACGCCCACATCCGAACATCCAATCAACAACTGATGCACAGAACCAAGCCCCGCCCAACATTTGTTCTTTTTTGATAATCTGTTGCACTCAGATCCACGTCACAATCATCTGTCGCTACTTCAGTTTTATTGCGACTTTGATAAGGCATTAAAGCAGCTTGTGATTCCTGGAACATTTGATCTTGGAAAGTTTTGCTAAACCTGAAAATTACAAGTGTGGGACGTTCCTTTGTGCAGGGTTAAAACACGTTAAACCGTGTGAAGATCCTGATGACGAGACTGTGAGATTCTTAAGCCATAACGGCGACGGTGTGAATCTCAAGTGTGGCTTTGGTTTCTGAAGTTTCATTATCAGTCTGGAGGTTCTCACACATCTGCTCTTCTTCAGACATGCACTGTAACGTCTGTTGTTTATTTGCCCCACGGGTTAAGCTGGATGGGGTTTGGTGTCAGATATATTGAGAGCTTCGTTCTTGCAGCCTTTACTAGTGCCTTCCTGTACCAGGCGGCTCTGCTGGAGGTGTGTGT
>NC_136753.1:30446438-30466438 GCF_936440315.1 Barbus barbus | reverse complement strand
TATTTTCATCATCATTACTCCAGTCTTCAGTGTCACATGATCTTCAGAAATCATAATAATATACTGATTTACTGCTCAACAAACATTTCTGATTATTATAATGTTGAAAACAGCTGTGCTGCACAATATTTTTGTGGAAACTGTGATACATTTTATTTCTCAGGATTCACAGATGAATAGAAAGTTCAAAAGAACAGCATTTATTTTTTAACAGAAATCTTTTGCAACATTATAGCCTAAATGTCTTTTATTGACACTTTTTGTCAAAACAAAATCCAATTTAATATGTCCTTGATGGATAAAAGTATTAATTTCTTTAAAGAAATCTTATTTATATATTTATTCAATTCAATTCAAGTTTATTTGTATAGCGCTTTTCACGATGCAAATCATTGCAAAGCAGCTTTACAGAACATTTCAGTTTCTACATTATATTTAATAATAGCTTTAATAGATTTATAAATATATTTAATATATTTCAAATTCAAATTTTATTTGTCACATACATATACATACATAGTACGACATGTAGTGAAATGTATTGTACGACTGTCCAACAAAATTAAGAAAAACCTCGTGTACAAAAATACAAATAGAAAAAGTACAGTAAACATATATACAGAAATAAACTAGCAATAAAATAAAATAACAAATAGATATGAGAATAAAAATAGAATATGAAGAATAAAAATACAATATGATTCTATACAGATTCTATAAAAAGTAAAGTGTATGTCAGTGATAAAGTGTCTGTGTGCTGTGCTGTGCAGTAAAGTGTGTAAGTGAGTAAAAGGAATACTAAAGACAAATGGTATGTAAGTCCCACTCATTTATCCTTACGTGACCTTCTACAAATTAGTGCAGATGTAATGAAAATGTGCAAAGTGGAAGTGTGGGGTGATGTGATTAGAGTGGAGAGAGGTTAAGACTCCGAATGGCCTGCGGGAAGAAGCTCCTCCTCATTCTCTCTGTGTTCGCCTTCATGCAGCGGAAGCGCCTCCCTGAACGCAGCAGAGAAAAGAGTCCATTGTTGGGATGGCTGAGGTCCTTCACTATCTTCCTGGCCCTGGTCAGGCACTGCTTGCTGTAGATGTCCTGCAGGTTAGGGAGCTCGGTGTGAATGGTACGTTCCGCTGAACGCACCACCCTCTGGAGGGCTCGTCTGTCCTGCATAGTGCAGTTCCCGAACCAGGAAGTGATGCTGCCCGTCAGGACGCTCTCGATGGTGCAGGTGTAAAAAGTCTTAAGCACCCGAGAGGGAAGTCTAAAGTCCCTTAAGCATCTCAGATGGTACAGACGCTGCCTGGCCTTCTTCATTAGTAATATTTGATCATATTACTAATGATTTTTATTTCATTTTAAGCCCAGTATATTTAATTGCATTGAATTTAAATGCATCTTTTTAACACGTTAACACCAGACTGTTTTCATTTAGACATGGCATATTAGAGCAGAAGTAAATTGATCATAAATTCACCTGACGTTTTTACCATGCAGATATGTTTTGATAAATATTAATATTTATTTAGATATTCGAGCATATTTCACATATGAGGAAACCAACATCACCAAACAAGAACATTGCTCATTGTGATCGTGTGTGTGTGTGTGTGTGTGTGTGTGTGGATCTGATCTTGTGCTCTCCAAACTTGAAGCCAACGGCAGCAAAATAGAGGAAATAGAATTTGTGGTAAAAGGATTGCTGGTGAACTTTATACTGTAGAAACCTAGTGGCATTGTATTACAAACACTGAACTGTTAATGGTTTTCCGCTGCGATTCATCACAGTTTCACACATTAAACCCAGTGGATCTGGCTTTATGAGCTGAGTGTTTGTCTCAATCTGTGTTAGGGCTGTCAAAATAGCTGAAAAACTAAATTAAAATTTTGTACTTATATTATCAATATTCTAAATTAAAAGGCATAATTTCAGTTAGTGGGGAAAAAAAAGCTTTTGGCTTCTCTCCTGAGGGCGCATCGAGCAAAATATAACTAAAGCACGTTTCTTCAAAGCAATAAAATAACACGACTATCTTTGAAACAAGTGCATATTGTTTAAAAAAACATATATAATTAAGTTGCTTAAACAATTAGAAACAAAACAGAATCATGTATGTATAGTTTAATACAAGGGACCGAAAAACCAATCAGAAACATGCATCTCATGTTTATTTAAAAACATGAGATGCAGTGGGATGGGAAAACCACCATAAAGTCTTGAGACGTGTTTTTTAAAAGTTGAGTTGCATTAATTTTAAATGCTTTTCTGAACATGTAGCTCTCTTGTGCGAGACACAAGTGCAACGGTGATGGATGTGAAAATGTGATCATATGCATAAAATTGGTTTCAGTTTTGACGTAAACATCATCTCCACATTGATGTTTTCTTTGTCCGCAATATTTTGAATGAACGATGTAGCAGCGCTGCATCTAGTGGCTTCAACTGGATGGAGTAAAAAAGCATTAAAATGCAACGATACCTACATCTTGTGTGCCACCGATAAGCTGCCTGACGAACACCTAAAATTAGAATGCAATGTTTTTGATTTTTATTTTAAATTCAACGAATGTTCGGAATTCAGATTTATTTTTTTTGACAGCCCTAATCTGTGTCTTCCTCCAGGTTCAGGATGAAGGGTGGAGGTTTGGCAGGGAGCTGCAGCCCCTGCTAGATTCATCGCCTCACCTTCATCATCATCATCATCATCATGGCCAATCACCTGGAGCTGCTGACGGAGCTGCAGCAGCTGGATAAGGTGCCCAGTCTGGAACGGCTCCGGGCCGCGCAGAAGCGACGCAGGCAGCAGCTCAAGCGATGGGCCATCTACGAGAAGGAAATGCAGAACAAGAAGCGCAAGGCCGACAAACGGCGTGGACACGGGAACCTGCTGGAGAACCGCAGGAGGGTTTTGTTCGCGGCGAGCATCGCTCTGCTGGAGGCCTCGGCGAGGAATGATCCGGATGAAGGTGAGGCCAGACACACATGCGTGGGATGTAACGATATTATCAATATCACAATATTGCAACAGAGCAATTGTCTCGATATTATCATGGTCACATGATGATATGAAACGATAGGTCTTCTGGGCAAAAAGTGTAGTTTTTATAATATATTTGTTTTGGGCCATTATGCATTGGCACAGTATCTGTCAAACGAACTAAAGCTGAAAACACAATATGGCTTAATGCCTTCATCAAGTCTGTCATCAATGAATGTTTAAAAAAACATCCAAAATCAACTTAGATAAATGCCAAAAGTCAACAGGCTTTTCAAAACAGGTGCTTTTTTGCATTTTGTTTTGAAACGAAATCTTCTGCCATCGTCTTGTCCGTCTCACCTCATGAAATCTGGTCTGTGATGCAACTGTCCTTCGGCAAAATGAGCCTAAAATACAAAATAATAAGCCTAATTAGGGATAGTAAAGATCCAAAAACATAAACATTGAGATTTTTAAAAGCATAAACATAAAATAGCATTTGAAAATTTGTCATTGCTATATACTCACAGCTTGTGAAAAAATATTTAAAATTATTTATTTTATTTATTATATGTTGTCATTAATCATTTTATTTTTTGCAATATGTTTTTATAAAGTCATAATTTTGTTATAATACTTTGTAGATCTGTTTGCATTAGCTATTTTTTATTAACAATTTTATAATTTTTAGCAACAATTTTTATTATTTTTGGTGAATTGTATTAAAACTAGGGCCAGTTTGACCCGCAAACATCATTATAATTATTGATTATTATATTAGTAAATGCAAGCAAATGCAATGTGATGATTGAGATCTTTCTCATCTTTTGAAGTTCACTATCAATCATCTGATGGGCGTTTTTAATCCACGAACCAGTGCTGTGCTTCTGCAGAATAATGAATGAACCCGACCTTATAAATGTGTTTATGCATCTGCCAGCAGTGTGGTGTGAAATATGCTTTCCCACGTCATTTAACAAGCCGTTAAAAACAGCGCCGTCGCCCTGATTTCTGTGTAAAAATTGAAACCCATCCAGAGCGCTGAAACTGCTGTGTGGTGGAGAGCGAGTTCTTGAGATAATGGGCTGAAAGCAGCAGTCAAATGAGCGTCTGCCATCTTTCTGGAAGCGTGGGAACGCCGTCTGCAGCCGAATGATGGAAATAGCCTGCAGTTCTCAGGAGAAGATGCAGTGAATATTCCAATACATCCAAATGGCTCTCATCCTTTGATGGACTTGCTCAGTGTTTAGGTGAGATAAGAGCCTGGTTGGCAAGCTGTTTTCTTCATCTTAATACTAATAAGACTGAGTGTGCTGGCTTTGGACCTTCTTCTGCTTCCAAGGTGTTATAATGGATTCAGCTTTAGTTTGAGATGAACAGGTTACTAGTGTTGTGAAGGCTGCGTTTTATCAACTCTAAGCTGAAATCGGTTCTCTCTTTTAAGGACCTGGAGACTGTTATTCGTGCCTTTGTATCATCACACAATTCTGTATATATATATATATAGGTGTTGCACAGGGTCAATTATCTCGTATTCAATTAGTACAAAATGCTGCTGCCAGACTTTTGACTCGTACAAAGAAGAGAGAGAGAATTACCCCAGTCTTGATTCTTTACGCTGGTTGCATGTAAAATTTAGAATTGAATTTATGGTTTTGTTGATGGTTTTTAAAGCATTGCCGAATCTTGTGTAATATAACTTGTGTTTGTTTGTTTGCTGGTTTTTATTGTATTTGTTGTACTTGTATTATTTCTTTTAAATCGTTTTTGCCATGAAAATAGCCTATGATGCTGACATGGTATTAAATAAAAATATACTTCTATTAAAGCGTTGCCCCAAAATATATTGTTTTGATTCCTTATCAAAATACAAGAAACATGAGATCTGCGAGTCAGATGATTCTTCATGTTCCTAAAACGAGTTTAAAATCAAAGGGTGATGGGGTTTTCTCCTCGATTATGGAACTGTCTTCCAATGCATATTAAAATCTTCCCCATCTGAGGATGCTTTTAAGTCTAGATTGAAATCGTACCTTTTTAGTAGAGATTTTAGAATTAATTAGAGTGATCAGGATTTCATTTTATTGGTGTGACTGATACTGGAAAGCACTTTGGTCAAAGGCAGTTGTTTTAAATGTGCTGTAAAAATACAATGTGTTATATTAAATGCATGCATGCGCTGGGAAATGCTCTGCGTTGAGGCTGGATTTGCTGGGCTTTAATCGTGTCAGATTATCACTGCGGCGTAATCTCATCCTGCACGATTATGCTCTGCTTGATGGAGCTATTTTTGCCCGGACTAACCCGTTCAGCGATGTATTGATTAAGAGTTTTGGATTCATTATGACAGATGGCAGTGCTTTCTGCACGGGTTTATCCGGAGCTGCTCACATTAGTTTGCTGGATAAAGCAAAGCTGCTAATATGAGCAACTAATAGTTTTTGATGGTTGTGTTTTTATAATTCTGAGTCATTCCCTGAAACTTTCCTCATTTCATGTTACTGCATTTCACACATCCGTCGTGGCATCAAGTAATAATTAATTGATTACTTTGCTAACCCATGTTTATGTCTTCTTAATGATGATTCTGGTTTCTGTATAACCTCAATACAAAAGAGAATGTTGTTTGCTGGTTTTACAGCTGCAAAGAAAACCATAATTACACCACATGTGTGGAAAAACATATCTGACCCTGGAGCACAGAAGCAGTCATGAGTAACAGGTATATCTGTAGCAATAGACAACAATACATTGTATGGATCACAATTATACATTTCTCTTTTATGACAAAAATCATTAGGATATTAAGATCATGTTCCATGAAGATATTTAGTAAATTTCCTACTGTAAATATATCAAAACTTCATTTTTGATTAGTAATATGCATTGCTAAGAACTTAATTTGAACAACTTTAAAGGAGATTTTCTCAATATTTAGATTTTTTTGCACCCTCAGATTCCAGATTTTCAAATATTGTCCTATCATAACAAACCATACATCAATGGAAAGATTATTTATTGTTGATGTATAAATCTAAATTTCAGACCCTTATGACTGGTTTTGTGCTCCAGGGTCACATATTGGATCAATAGCCTCCTTAAAATAGTGACTTTTGAATGTACAACAGCACGAATTAAGACCAAACCTAGTACTATTGATGCTTGGCAATGTTTTTCCTCTAACATACTCGATTACATTCCCCCCCGTTCTCTCTCGTCTTTGACTGGACTCTTCAAATTATTTTTATGTTTGTTTGTTTGTTTTGTTTTGAATGGATGTTATGTTTTACGTAAAGGATAATAGAAAGTTGATCACAAAAAAGTAATTAATTATTGAGCCGATCAAATCGTGCTCTTTAGGCTGTTGTCATCTCATGTTTACTAATCACATTAGCACAGGTACAGCGGGTCGTGACCTCAGAGATACCGTAGTAAACTGACGGGTAACAGATCAGCTGTCAGACAGAGAATAATGATGATGACGAGTCTTTGGTTAAGATGTGTGAAGATGTGTGTGTCCTGTTTCCTCTGTCTGTAAGAATCAAAACATGAGCGTAAAAACACCTAGAGATGATTCAACAGATGCAGGAACGAACACACCAATCACAATTAATTATGCATGTGATGTGAAACTTCAATGAGAAACTTGATCAGTGTGCGTTTGTCACATGACAAGTGTTATTTTAATATAATCAAGATTCTATTATACTTTTTATTAATATTTTGCATGCTTTTTTATTTTATATTTTCCAGTTTAGTTATTTTAGTAATTTTGTTTGTCATTTTTAGTTTTTACAAAAAATTTTTTTTATAGTTTATTCATTTTAATTTCAGTTTTAGTTATTTTAGTACATTTTAAAGTAAATGTAGTTATTTTAGTGGGTTAAACTAAATTAAAATGAGAAATGTTGGCCACCTGGCATTTGGAAACTAAATGAAACAAAAAAAAAAGTAAGATTTTTAAAATATTTTATTTCAGTTAATGTTTATTTAATTTCTAATAACTAAAATGTTAATAGTTGTTGTTTTAGCTGTAGTAAACTGTAATAACTGCTCATGACAGCAGTCTGGGGGAAATCCTGAGACGTCTCCAAACAAAGGTGTACAGTAATGAGTCAAAGTGATGTTATTATTGATCTCTTAATCAACATAATTAAACAATTAGAGTTATTGATTGGGAGCTTTTCATTGCTGCTGCTGAGATGCTCTAGTGTGTGTGTGTGTGTGTGTGTGTGAGAGAGAGACTGTGTGTGTGTGTGTGTGTGAGAGAGAGACTGTGTGTGTGTGTGAGAGAGACTGTGTGTGTGTGTGTGTGTGTGAGAGAGACTGTGTGAGTGTGTGTGTGTGTGTGTGTGTGTGAGAGAGACTGTGTGTGTGTGAGAGAGACTGTGTGTGTGTGTGTGTGAGAGAGACTGTGTGTGTGTGTGAGAGAGAGACTGTGTGTGTGTGTGAGTGTGTTCTCTTGTTTATGCTACATTGTGGACCAAATGTCTCCACAAGGATAGTAAAACCTGAAATTTTTGTCATTGTGGTGACTGGTCTGCGGTCCCCACGAGGGAAAAAAATGATTAAAAATAGTAAATGATGTTTATCTGAAAGTGTAAGAATGTAAATAGGTTTTCTGTGAGGGGTAGGTTTAGGGTTAGGGGATAGAAAATATTGTTTGGTCAGTATAAATGTAATAGAAGTCTATGGAAAGTCCCCACAATTCACAGAAACAAATGCGTGTGTGTGTTTGATTGTGTGTGTGTTTGATTGTGTGTGTGTTTGATTGTGTGTGTTTGATTGTGTGTGTGTGTTTGATTGTGTGTGTGTGTGTGTGTGTGTGTGTGTGTGTGACACCGCGCACACGACACCCGTTGTAACTGCCGCCATAAATGTAGAGAATCTTCTGACATGATTTCACGCACAGCGCTCCTTGTTATGTGTTTGATAACATCTATCAAAGTAGCCTTTAAGCAGGCGACACAAAGCGGTAAAATTGACAAATACCGCCGGCAAGTCCTGGACTCTACCCCAGAGCATCTACCGTCGGCCTGCAACTCTCCATCTACAGAGTTCACGGATTACAAACGAGTGCTGACAGAAAATGAATGGATCAATTTACAGTATCATTAAAGACAATTTAGGAAAGGTCTGGATACAAAACGATTACAAGAAAAACAAAACCGGAGATGTCAGGAAGTGGTCAAAGATGTTTACAGTTCTCAATGGGGCCTTCTTCAAAACCGGGATATTTTCCATAAAACGCACAGATGGAAGACAACTTGGACTACCGTTACTCATGTAGTGCGGATTTGAAGGACTTTGCCACTGGATGATAATGCTCGATCCAAATCAAACCCTGTTGCAAATCCGGCCGATTGGATTGAAAAACAACTGCAGTATCTGCGGGAGGTGATACAACCAGCGATTGCCTCTGCCACATGACAGCATCAGAGAAACCCTCAAAAGGTAGACATAAACTAACCTACCTACGGCAGCATCGTAGAGCAAAGGCGAGTGATATTATCCTAAATGACTGCATGTTTCCCACGCCACCGCTTCATCCTGGTAACACTGAGTAAGTGTATAGTTATTATTATTGGAAAAAATGCCAGTCCGATCCAAATAATATCACGCTTGAATTGAATGATGACTTAGACAACACAATGATGCTGCCTACATCGGCGTTTACAACAGAAGAGATTGAGAAAGTAATTGTAAATCTGCCCAATAACAAAGCCAGCGGCTCAGACGGTGTTACTTACGAGAATCTGAAAGCCACTAGGCAAACATCCTGCTACATATTGAAAAGCATATTTAACACCTGTTTGATTAATGGTAAAGTCCCTAGTTCATGGAAGAGAGCACTCATTCATAGAATACAGAAGAAAGACAATGTACCAGAAGACCCCTCAACATGGAGGGACATCTCTCTATTGCCATCTGTATACAAAGTCTTTATGAAGTGCTTGTTTTCAAGAATACTACCTTGGCTGGTTGATGCTGGAATTTTGTCCAACAAACAAAAAGTATATATTGAGCGACAAGGCATGAATGAGCATGTTTTTTGCTTAAAACAGCCATTGACGATTTTAAGCATGAATCTGCTAAACTATATATTGTCTTCCTTGACTTCAGAGATGCCTTTGGCACATTGCCTCATAGAGTCATGGTTGATGCATTGGAAGAGATACAGCTCCCTAAGATCTGTGTGGACATAATAAAAGATGTATATTGTGACTCCTACCTACAAGTGATCTGTGGAAAAGACCTCACCAGACCGATACCACTTGAGGTAGGAATCAAAACTGGTTGTCCATGGAGTGCTGTAAACTTTATCATTGCAATAAATCAATGGCTAAAATGGCTTTGCGCGCACAGCTTTCTGGGTTTTAAAAGAAAGACCGATGGAAAGCTGGATGGACGGCACAGGGATTTGGTGTGTCATCAGACTGGCCAGACTTAAACGACCTATGCTGGAGGACAGGTACTGAACTGAAGTGGACCTCTACCAACCTGTAGAGGTCTCTGATGCAGTCGTAGAGGACCCATCTGTCATCGTGGAAGCCAGGCTGCATCATAACAACATTGTTCACCTGCTCCAGCCAAGAACATCAAGGCAGACTCTTTTGTCTATTCAAAGAGCCCAAAATATGGAGTACTGGTCCAGTCTAAAACTCCAGGGAAAGTTGGCAAAATCTACAGCAATGCCACCATCAGTGAGGAGATTCTTACTTTGTGTAAAAGCACGCCTGCAGGTTCTTCCTACAAAATACAACTTATCACGGTGGAGGGAAACCACAGCGATAAGATGGAATTCTCCATTCTTTAAACATACTACTGTACAGTCTGAATGGTTTAACTCACCTGTAAACACTTCTAGGAATTGCTAATACACCAGATATCGCTAAAATCTCTCAGAATGGCAAAACAGTTACACTATTTGAGGTGTCGTGTGCATTGACTTGTTTATGGAGGATTCTTACTGCTCTAAGATTTAAAAATATCAGTCATTGACATCTATCATGAAGAACCTTGGATACAAATGCCAGCTTATTGTGCTAGTGTTTGGTAATCTGGGTCATGTACACAGGCTGGCGATCCGTGGACTTTGCATTGGGGGGCTATCTAAAACAAGGGCCAAACGGCTGGCAAAGTACTGTTCAATCTCAGCAATTATAGGAAGCATGTTTATTTGGAAAAGGTGATGTTTCCGGTACCCTTAGAACTGTTGATCCATAACCATGTGCTGATCTGTTTTAATCTGTTGGATCATTCCAAAAATGTGATTCCTAATGATATTTGACTTGTAATGTGGAATCAAATAAAGTATATAAATGTTTTATTGTGTGTGTGTGTGTGTGTGTGTGTGTGTGCATGTGTGTGTGATCCTGTCTCATCTGCAGATTTTGTTCATTGCTGTCGGCGAAGAGCTTATCTGGTGCTCCGTATTCGGTTCTGTTCGTCTGCATGCGGGGATAAACAGGAGCAAGGCGTGTGTGTGTGTGTGTGTGTGTGTGTGTGAGAAACACTCCTCACTGAGATCAGACACAGCTTTATTTTTATAGACAGCCGTGAGAAAGAGAAGAAACAAACACATTCACCCTGGAGCAGAAGCAGTGATTCTCCAACATATTTACTGTGTGTGTGAGAGAGTGTGTGTGAGAGAATGAGTGTGTGTGTGAGTGTGTGTGTTTTTGTGACACATGAGGACACAAATTTGTATAATGACATGGGGTAAACGCACCTATTAAGCTCACCAAAATCTACATTGAGACATTTTTAGTGCGCAAGATATTGGTTTCAGTACAAAAAGTTGTTCAAATAAAATAATCTCTCACACACAAATATTTAATGTTATTTTAAATGACAAAAGCATTTCAATTAAGATATATATATATCTTATATCTATATCACTGTTTGATTCGGTGTACAGCGCTACTTTTGGTTTATTAATCCATTCCATGACATTATACTGTAAGTGTGATGTCCACATGTCACAGTCCACATTTTCTGCATCATTAGATGCAGAAGTAGACCCTACTTCTGTAAGTTCTTGTCTGTTTTCCTTTTACATCTGTCTTTGAGTGGCCGGTTGGGCAGTACAGTACGTTTCTGAAAGGCTTCTAGATTGCGCTGCTGCTCCTGATTGCTTTTCTTCAGCCGCAGACACATGAGATCCAGCGGGAATCACTGGCTAATGGACACGGTTTATAGCTCTATTAATGTAAATATATATTTAGATTAGGATGCATTTTAGGTGGCATGTTTGAAATCAATGTTTGCACCAGATTTAGTTCACATCACACTCAATCGATCATCATGTTAGTCACGTTGTATTTGAGTGCAGCTGATTTTAGTCTGTTTATAAGAATCAAACAGCTGTAGTTTTTGTCCTCTTGCATGTTCTGGTTTAGGAACATCGTTAAACGTTTTAGTTTGAACTGTATGCAATCAATATTGTTTGCTCTGTGAAGAAATGCTGATTTTCCTTTGTTGTACATGGACTTGGATTAAAATGTGCCTTCTAAAGGCCAAAATGTATATCAATGATGTTATATAATTAATTTATGAAAAAATAAAATCTTGATGGTGTAGCATTTGAAAACAAAGACATTAGTATTATTTTACTGTCAAATAATTATAATTTTTTTTAAACTCAAGTAATACTTTTTAAATAATTATATATTATTACAATAGTAATATATTTCTTGATTTGTTGTAATATTTTTTATTGTCATAATCATTATAATAATATTTATATTAAAATATAAAATATATAATAGTATAAATGCAACATAAATATATAATATAAATATTAAAAAATAAATGAAATAATTACAATTTGTTTTGCAATAATATATTATATATATCAAGTTGTTTTTGGCTAAATTGTGCATCCCTGCATACAATCACAGCAAACCAGGAGCTCTTTAAAAACCGTTTAAATCACAATGGCCATGTTGTTTCTTGTTTTATTGGAAGGTGAGGATGTTGTTCTCGTGTTGATGAACATCATTTCTCAGTTCATGTCGTGGATGCTGGTCTGTTATTGTTTTAAATGACTAGTGAGTTCTCTGTAAATGGGTTGACAAGAAATAGATGCAGGAGAAAGAGGAAGTTGAGCTCATTTTAACTTTTTCTGTCGCATCTGTGGTTTGAGTCTACATCAACACACACACACACACACGCACTCACACGCACGCACACACGCACTCACACGCACGCACACACGCACACACACACACACATACTCACACACACACACACACTCACACGCACACACACACACATACTCACACACACTCACACTCACACGCACACACACACACACACACACACAGCCAGTGAATGAAAAACTGAAGTCATTGTTATTGAATAAACGTGTTGAATTTCTCTCAGATTCTGTTTCGAAGAAAATCAGTCATCAACCACAAGAAGCTGCTTTTCTATTCCTGTAAACTGTAAGACACGGGTGCAAAGGATGATGAGATAGTGGAGATTGACTTGTGGTCAGAGCGCTGTGTGGTCAGTGTTTACCGTGTTTTCAGTGTGAAGCATTGCCTCCACCATCGTTTTGATTTGATCATTTATGTTTTTAAGGCATTACATGGAACATCACCAGAATATTTTGTAGAGCTTATTAAACCATATAATGCAAAAGTATCACTGAGATCCTCAAATAAATTACTATTAACGATCCCAAGAGCGCGCTTTTGCTGTCTCTGGCCCAAGGTTATGGACCAGCCTTCCTTTCGAGGTTAGAGCATCTCTCATGTTAAGTTCCGTCAAGTGCCGCTTAAAAACATAACTGTCCTCCTTGGCATTTTAACTCTTTACTGGGCTATTTATCTCGATGTTGTCTTATTTTACTTATTTCTTTTTTTATATTATCTTAACTGTTTGTGATGTACAGCAGTTTGGAGTTACTGTGTAGCCTGAAAAGTGCTTTATAAATAAATAAATAAATACAAATTTAGTTCAGTTAGAAAACAGACACTACAATTAAAAGCTGAACGTGTCTGCTCAATCCAGCACACCGAACAGCAGTTCTCATTTATCACGCGAGGAGAAGCTGAAGAAGAGCGCGGTGAGACAGACAAGAGGATGGAGGAAGATGTTTCGGAACCAAATGCAAAAAAACACCTGTTTGGCAATATTTAGGATTTTGTTTATCTAAGGTGATTTTGGAAGCTTTTTTAAAAAACATTTGTTTGGTTCCACAGTGTTTGCAGATTTTTACTTTATTTAAACTTTGTGTAACTTATTTATTTTAACAAAGCCGGATCAGAACATTTGTGTCTCAGAGCAACACAGCGCTGTTTCATTCCTGAATCAATCTGTTTTTGAGTCAGTGATTCAATGATCCATTCATAAAGACAGTCACTTAATTCGTTTCTAAAATAAGTTACGTAATCAGATTACTTTTTCAAGTAACTAACAAAGTAATGCATTACTTTTTAATTAACAAGAAAATATCTTGGTTACCTTTTCAAATCAGTAACGCCTGTTATTCAACCATACTGAGCAAAACTGACTTTAGAGAAACATGACTTTGTTTCATTGCTGAAGGAAAAGTGTTGAACTTTCTTCTCCTGCGTCCTGTTCTTCATGTAATCCAGGTTTGTTTGAGCGGCGCTCTCTACTGTACAGATGTGAATTTACTTTAACTTCAGCCTGAGGCTCGTTTATTTCACTTCTGGTGTGAAAGGGCTTTTACATTTGCCCAAAATACAACTTTTTATATACAAGCAAAGCCAGCCCAGATGAGATAAGTAACAGAAATGTAACACAATGCATTACATTACATAAAAAAAACATACATAACATAAAGGTAACTTTCCCCCAGCACTGTGTGTGTGTGTGTGTGTGTAACTGTGTGTGTGTGTGTGTGTGTGTGTGCGCTCATTAAGTGCTCATCAGGTCACTGCTCATTCACTGTATCTCACTGTCTTTGTATCAGAACTCCACATTAACATTCCTCGGCAGTCTAGAACATTCTGTGAAGCGCTGCTGCTTCTGCTGTCACCCATCAGTGCTGCGCATGCAGAGAGGAGAGGTGAAGATACTCCGTTCATGAATAATTAACTGTATTTAGACATGTTCTTGATTATGTGAATGATGATAATCTGTGTAAAACTCATTGGCATGATGATGGGCTGTTCTAGGTGGTTGCTATGGGGTTGCTAGGGTGTTTTGGGTGTTTGGTGAAAATCATCATATGCAGTGAATTCCTTTTAACCTGAGAATGCAGCACACTGTGTGTGTGTGTGTGTGTGTGTGTACACATCAGATGAGCTTGTAGTTTAGTAAGCGAAAACCACTCGCTGCATATTCAGCAACACTATTAACCAATACATCCTCACGCCAGCTCGATGTGAGTGTGATTGAGTGTGCCCACATGCGTGTGTGTGTGTGTGTGTGTGTGTGATCAGGGATGTGGATTAAATGTTTGTCATTCTTCAGTAATGGCTCGTTTGGGCTCCACCAGAGATCACATGATAACGTCTCATTATGACGGCGGCAGTGATTCCCATGTGAGCACGGTTTGCGCAGCAGGACCATCATGCATCACTTTTATTTCATGGCATCCATACATGTATATCAGAGAGTTATTTTTGCTGGAAATGCAAAAAAGGTTTTTATTATTCTACAATATATATTCAATAAAAGATTTTGTCTGATCTATAATATTATATATTAAAAATGTTATATTGGTCTAAAATATCTATTTAAAATGGTTTATATGGTCGTAACACTTTCACTGAATAAATATTTGATAGTGGCAGGCGTTGTGAATATGGGACACCCTCTAGTACTCTGATGGTCACTCTGTAGTGCACTAGATCTTCATGCACACTGTGGTTCATCAGTGATGTCTCACAGGACAGATCCGTCTGAAGATGTCCATCGAGAGCAAGAGCAGATTTTACAGCTTCAATGATAAATGAAGCTCCAGAAACACACAGACTGTCTGTGATGGAGGGAAGGAGGGATGTTTATTCCTCTAATTCGTTTATTTACTGACACACACAGCTTGCAGAGGTGCTTCATGCTGTAAAGCAGATGTCTGAGAGATGTCTTGAGTGTGCAGTTAATAGAAGAGGCTCTTAGGATCACTCCAGAAACTTATTTGTTTAGATGAATGAATGCTGTTTACAGTGATGTTTGTTAAAGTTGATTCCTTACAGATCACATTCTGCAAAAAAAAATGACGTTCTTATGCAGTATTTCTCGCTCTTTTTTTTTTTCTTCTCCCAGTACAAATATCTAAACATTCATAAATCAAGACGCATTTACTGGAGACAGAAGAGAAGTGTTCAAGTGAAGTTTACGCTTAAAACTAGAACGAATATCTGCCAGTGTTTTCCTTTTGAATTCTGTTTATTTGCAGATATTTGCTCTTGTTTTGCACTTATCTTTTGTCTTTGTGCATCTCCAGTAAACTCATCTTGATTTAAGAATGTTTAGATATTTTAGCTGGAAATACGGAGGAAGAACAGCACATTTGTAGGAAATTATACACATTTCTGAATTGCTCCGATGCTGCCAGATATCCTCACTGATCGTTATTGATCCATTAATTCATATCAGACGCTGCTGTGATGAGCTTAATCTGAATACATGACATCAGCATCGTTATCATCGTCTCACAGAGTCGTTATCATTTAACAGATCATCAGATTATTACAACACTGAACAAACATCAGGCTGTTTTACTGCTCGTTATCAAACTGATTATTAATGTCCTCAAAACTGATATGCTGTTATTTAAAACATTCAAAAAAAAAAATGAATGGAGCTGTTGAATTATTGAAGTAAACAGTCAGTTATAGAATAAAATAACCAATTAAAATAAAAATATAAACCGTGTTTGATGTGTTTCATGTATGCAGCTGTAGTATATATTCCAGTACATATTTAGAAAAACAATAAATGTACAAAACACAAAGACATTTCTCATTTTCAAAACTTGAAGCACTAAACTAAAACAAATAAATAAAACCCATGTGGACTATTTAAAGACTGATAAAATGACAAAAACAACAAAATTGTTAAAACTTTAGCTCAAATTAAAGTGAAAATATAAAATATATTAAATAAATAAATATATTTTATAATAAATAATTAAATAAATTAATTTAGCATTTTTATGATTCATTTAATTATTAGCCCCTCATTATCTCACAAACCCCTGTTTGGGAAAGCCTGATTCAGATCAGATACAGTACATTATTGTATTATTGCATATGTATTATAAAAAGTGTAAATAAGTACTGAGAGGAGCGGTTGTTGTGTTGGTTAAACTCCTCTGATCAGCAACGCGCGTGATAAAGACAGAAAATCATATCAGCTTGTGCTAACAGCACATTGACTCTCGGAGTGATTTTGCTGGTCCTGCAGAGATTACTGTAATTATCTGCTGATGAGAAGCTGAACTGAGTCAGTGACACGCTGGAAATTATGAGTGCATGCATCTGTGTATTGTGTGAATGTGCCAGTCAATAAAGCCCACCAGAGGTCCTGACACAAACCCACACGCAGGCGACCCTCTTCATCATCATCCTCATCCTCTCGAGTGGCTCTGAAAAGATGGGTGCGGCTCTGTGCTTCCGCTCTGTGTGTTTACTGGAGCGGCTTTATCTTCTGCGTCTCCTCCCTGCGCAGGAATGCAGCTGCCGCACCAAGAGGAGCTTTCTCCTCGTCTTCTGTGGGAGGAGAACCAACGTGTGTGTGTGTGTGTGTGTGTGTGTGTGTGTGTGTGTGAGGCTGTAAACATGGCACGCGAACAACACCCAACTACACGGCTCAATCTAAAGCGTCTGTTTTATTATACAGCATCTTCATTTCCTCTGCTGTGAGAAATAAAACGCATAAACTGATAGCGTCTGATATGAAAACTCTCTCTCTCTCTGTGTCCTTGTTTCTCGTTCAATCAGCTTCTCTTGTCTGTTGGTGTCAAATATAGCTGTCTGTTAATAGTAAGTGTGTGTTTGAGAGACAGATTAAAGGAGCAGAACTCTAGAACACCAACGTTCACTACACACACACGCACACACACACACACACAGTTACACACACGCACACACACACACACACACACACACACACACACACACACAGTTACACACACACACACACACACACACACACACACATTTATACACACACACACACACACATTTATACACACACACACACACACACACACACACAGTTACACACACACACACACACACAGTTACACACACACAGTTACACACACACACACACACACACACACACACACAGTTACACACACACACACACACACACAGTTACGCACACACACACACACACACACACACAAATAAAAAACTAACTTATTTTATTTTGGCTTGTTGAAAAGAATATATTTTTCATTTTCATTATCTTAAATTTTAGCACTAAAAAACAAACTAAATAAAACAATAAATAAATGATATAATAAATAAATAATATGGACATACTGTATATAGATTAAATAAATAATAACAACAATAATAATAAAAAAAACAGCAAAATTGCTAAAACTTTAACCAAAATTAAAGTAAAAACATAATATAAAAACGAAGTGAAAATATAAAAGTAAAATCGAATTCAAAATATGAACAAAAACTATAATAATATCTCAATGATACTAAAATAACACCAGATTATTAGCATTCATGGACTAAATTAACAATAATTGAAATATTCAGAAAAATTGAAATAGATTTGTGTTTCAAGACGCTTTCTGTTATTTGGATAGTATCTGGTCTATGGTCATATTTGTAATTGAATACTGTTATATACATTTAATTTATTCAATTTATTTAGTTTTTATAATATATAATTTATTTTTAATGTAACATTCATGAGTGATGTCACCGTCTCAGCCAATCAGAAGATATTTGATGTTTAATGAACAGTTTTCAGTAATTATTGATGTGTTCCTGTGCTTTTCTGGTCACTGGGGTGAATATTATTTATGTATTTATATTTTAATATAATATTTAATATATTATATTAAATGTTTATTTTTATATTATTTTAGATATAATATTTGATATTTTTATGTTTTAATATAGTAAAAACAAATATGACTGATAAATATAGAGCATGATGGGAATGTTGTTCATTCTGAGGATGTTCAGATGAAGAGCTCATTTTAATAATCATGAGGAGTTTGTGTGCTGAAGTCAGTGTTTAATTGCATTCTGACACATTTAACTCATTACAGATTCTGATCATCATATCCTTGTGTTTGTGCATCAAGCACTTCATAATTAGCTCCTGTTAGTAATTATGTCTGTGTTTGAGGGGTTGACAGTTCGAAGGTGAAGTGTTGAAGGTCTAAAATACTTCAGGATTAATAATGTCTTGACATGCTGCATCGTTCAGAGCTTCTCTCATCATCAGTTGTACTGCATTAATCAATGCTTCTCAGTTGATTTGAAATGAGAAAATGAACTGATTGAGTCAGAATTTCGCGCACAAACACACCTGTCATGCCCAGTGAGGTTGTCTAGATAATCAGCTCACTAGGGTTTAACACAGAGACGAGTGTCAGTGATTGATGTGAATATTAATCTGAAGCAGTGTGAATGAATGTCTTTGTCTCTGTGTGTCTCCTCAGTGCGATATCTACTGAAGAACAACTTGAGTCCTGATCTGTGTAACGAAGACGGACTGACGGCCCTGCACCAGGTGAACAAACACACACACACACACACACACACACTCACTCACTCACTCTCACTTACTCTCTTGTACACACACACTCACTCAGTCATACCTACACACACACACACAATAGTGTTAATTTTAACCCGTCCTGTTTGTTGTAGAGTCATGTTTTAGTGGACTAAATGTCTGGGAATTTTAGTCTAGTTCTAGTCAATTAAAGTTTACTCACATATTAGTCACGCTGCATGATGGTTAAACTGATAAAGACAGTTATTTTGCTTATGGTTGTTGAATTATTGCACTTTCATCTATAGACACAAATCAAGAGAAAGTCAACTCGCACACACACTTTAATTGACCTCATCTAGTGTCCTGATTTATTGTATTATCATAAATATAAACACACTCTCGACATTATGAAAACTGGTAAAACTCAAAAGATAAAACGGCAACATTCCTAATATTAATACACAGACTGGCTAGAGATCAATAAACTCCAGTTCACGTGACGGTGGATGATTTCAGATCATCAGCGCTATTTCTCCTGTAGACAGCGAATGGTTGCCAGATTGAGAAGATGAATTAAACCCAGCGAAGAAAGTGTGTCCTTTGAGAGAGAAGCTATGAGTAGAGGAAGAAACTATAGAGAGATTTTGAATGTAGGTTTTATCTTTTGAACTACGTTTTAGTCTCATCTTATTTCATTAAAGAAATTGCACAGTTAGTGTTTCATGATGTCAGTGTCGTCTCATCTTTGTCGTGGACAAGGTTGTCCATGAACATGAGTGATTAATTATCTCCAGCAGCTGTATCATTGTGGTTATTATTTGTTGGATGTAAATGTGTTGAGTGTTGACTGTAGATGTGTGTTTCCAGCGCTGCAGTGTTCACTGGAGTCCATCCGTCTGTGTGTTTGTGGGTGTTTATTGGTGATGAAAGACTCTCTTTGTGTCGGCCTGCTCCCTCTTTCAGTGCATTTCTTTCCCAGAATGCCTCACTCTTTCTCCGGGCTGGATCGTCAGGATTAAACAGCAGACAAACAGACTGCGGCGTGTGTTTGTTTCTTCACTGGATTACTGCTAGTAAACAAATCCTCTCTATCTGGTGCATAACTGTTTGAGCTGAAGGTATTTTCTGATGCTTATTGTAATAAAAAGCTTGAAAACAAACAAACAAACAAACACAGCCGCGCTCCAGCAAACATCTCTCATTTCTTCAGAGGGTTTTGTAAGAACACTGTCACAGTGGTTTATTTTCATATTGTTTGGGAGTTTGTTGCGTTTCTAAAGGCATCTGAGCAAGTTAGTGGTGTTTACTCAGTCAAGCATCACTATTAATAGTGCTCATAGT
>NC_136753.1:30421438-30441438 GCF_936440315.1 Barbus barbus | reverse complement strand
CACGCATACTCACACCCCACACTTTATTGCACACACACACACACACACAAATACAGTAAAAACAGTAATATTAAGAAATATTGCAATAGAAAATTATTAAAAGTTTTAATAATATTTCACAATATTACTGTTTTTACTGTATTTCTGATTAAAAAAATCCAGCATTAGTGAGCAGAGGACAAGTATTTTATGTATGTTATGGCTGAGAAGCTTTGGCTTATAAATATTATAAATTATATAATATTTGATGCATTTTATAAATTATTATTATTATTATAGATATTATATCTATACTTTTTGTCTACAAAAAAACTAAATTAAAACTAAAATCAGTAGTTGTGTCATAAGTGAAGTTAGGCATCACAACATCGTTATTCTGTATGAAAGATGAATATTAATCTTGAAATCTGCTACAGACAGAAGCAGAGCGCCTGTGAAGTGTCTTTAACTCCTCAAGAGCTCTTAAAGAGTTAAATGTTTACTGTAATCCATCAAGTTAATGCTACTGTACATCACAGCAGATTAAATATGCAGTGCATTTATTACTTTCACATTTATTCATTTAGCAGATGCTTTTATCCAAAACCACTTTAATGGTACAAAGGCACTTAATTTTTATGTGCCTTTGAGTCATATTTGTTTTTTAATATAACTATTTAAGTTTAATATATAAATAACAAAAATAACCTTGGCATCCACAGATAAATATCAAATGACCGACTCAATATAAGTAATATGGTGATGATAGACTCATAACTCTCTAATAATAATGCTAATGAATTCTGCTAGAAGTAACACTAATGAATGACACACATTCCTCCTGCAGGTCCATGTGGCCGAGCTTCTGGTTTCTCATGGTGCCAATCTAAACGCCAAGACGTATATGGAGGAGACGCCCATAGGTACAAATGAATGAGAGAAGGACATGTTTATGTTATTAATAACCTGCCTTTTCTTCCTCTGTTGGAAGTCTCTCTCAGCGGTTTATTGTTGTGAGTGAATGTTGTGGTTTTCTGGAGACTCCTGAGCGTCTGCTCGTCTGTGAAGGTCCAACGCTCTTCATTGACTCTGTATTGCGGGAAGCTGCCTCCTTGTCATTTCTGACTTATAACAAAAATCAGAACAACAATGTCTAAAAACTGCTGCTGTGTAAAAACTACTATTTTATAGGCTCTGTCTCTATAGGACACATTCATGAATAAATCTCAGTAAACACACTGAAGCCCAGGAGCAGTAATTGTGTGTGTGTGTGCAGATCTGTGTGAGGATGAGGAGTTCAGGAATCATCTCCTGGAGTTGAAGCACAAACATGACATCATCATGAAATCACAGCTGAAGCACAAGACGTCACTGTGCCGCCGGACCAGCAGCGCCGGCAGCCGCGGGTATAACACACACACACACACACACACTCTCTCTCTCTCTCTCGCTCTTTCTCTCTCACACACTCTCTCTCTCTCTCGCTCGCTCTCTCTCTCTCTCACACACACACACACACACACACACACACTCTCTCAATCTCACACACACACACACACACTCTCTCACTCTCACACACACACACACACACACACACACACTCACACACACAAGCATATATATGTATATATATATATATATATATATAAATGCTGACACCTGCTGGTTGTTGATGATCACTGCACATGCTCACGTTTCCTCAGGTAACTGGTGACAATTGTATTGTTTTCATATACACTACCAGTCAAAAGTTTTTGAACAATAACATTTTTATGTTTTTTAAAGAAGTCTCTTCTGCTCACCAAGCCTGCTTTTATTTGATCCAAAATATAGCAAAAGATTTTTTACTATTTAAAATGTTTTTTTATTTGAATATATTTTAAAATGCAATTTATTCTTGTGATTTCAAAGCTGAATTTTCAGCATTCACTTCTGGGAACAAATTTGTCCTCAAAATATGGTCAAATAGGCACACACACTCACACACAGACACACACACACACACATACACACACACACACACACACACAGACGCCTCTTTCTGGAGCTTCACAAACACATCATCAAACAAAAGAACAAAAACTGCTCCGTTTCCAGTGAATGAAATCATTTGGTTTCTAAAGCAGTCTTAGTCTGCTTCTTCTGTGGTGATTACATCACTCTCATTGACTCCTCAGTAGTTCTCAGACTCGTTTCTTCTGTTTGTGTGCAGGAAAGTGGTGCGGAGAGCCAGTCTGTCCGACAGACACAATCTCTGCAGGAAAGAGTATCAGACCGAAGCCATCGTGTGGAGAGGAGGACGAGAAAAAGAGGAGCGAGAGTCTGACCAGGAAAACAGCCATTCGGTGATAAACCCTCACTTCACTCACAAACCAAACTCAGAGCTCATTCTCATTAGACACGCACTTCAGGACACTTTTATTATTATTATTATTAGCAACAGTAATATTTTTTTGTTTAAATTAATTTCTGTAGCTTCACCCATGTGCAGCCCATTAAAAGTCCTTTATTTTTAAATTGTTTTGGAACCCAGTCATATTATTATTATTATTATTATTATTATTATTATTCTTATTATTATTAATGCTGTCAAAAAAAAATTCGCATCCAAAATAAAGTTTTTGTCTACATAATATACGTGTTTATACTGTGTATATTTATTATGTATATATAAATACACAAACATACAGTATATACTTTGGAAATATTTCCATGTATATATTTAAATTCATATAATTGATATTATATATAAATATTTTAAATGTATAAACTTAACATATTTTTCTTAAATATATACATGCATGTGTTTATATTTATATATACATAATAAATATACACCTCACACATACATATATTATGTAAACAAACTTTTACTTTGGAGGCAAATAATCGCGATTAATCGTTTGACAGCACTAATTATTATTATTATTATTATTATTAGGGCTGGACAATATGGCCAAAAAATATTATCACAATAATTTTTTTCATATCAGTCGATATCAATAATTATCACGATAAATATCAAATTTTTTATTTCTTTTAAGTTTTAAGTTTCATATTAGTGTCACAATTCTATTATTATTATGAATATTAATAAAACTAATAATATTATTATTTTTATATGTATGCATAGTAGCAACAGTAGTCTTTTTTACACAAAAAATTCAACCTGTTAACCTTTATTTTTTATTCATATTTTCACAACTTAAATGATTAATTAATACATATCTTTTTCATATCAGCATTTTATGACACAACAAAGTACAGTGTAAATGGGTTTTTTTTTTTCTCTTATACTTGCATTGTTGTATGTTTATCTTATGTTTAACTAGCATGTAGCACCGTGGTCCTGCGAGACACATTTCGTTCCACTATATGTCCACACATGTAGCAGAATGACAATAAAGCTCAACTTAACTTGACTTGACTTGAAATTACAGTAGTTTTTAACATGCTCTTCATTCCAAATCTTAGATGTTTTATTTTCACCCAGAACAGCATATCATAATCAATATGTTCTGGACCACATATTTCATATTTCATTAAAGGGGCCATTTTCCACAAGTTGATATGATTCTTAATGAAAAGTCTACAAGATACTTTGATTAAAATGTCTCAGTGGTAGTGTAAAACAACACCTTTTTTACCCTGTCAAAAACAGCTCTGTTCACAGCGAGCCGTTTCGGTGCATGTCGCTTTAAATGCTAATGAGCTCTGCTGACCCCGCCCCTCTCTTCCGTGGGTGAGGAGCCGTTCTCACGAGACTGCTTACTTTAGCCACATTTAGCTGCAGAACTTGCTAACTAGCACATTATTAGGAAAGGCAATTTGCAAGGATTCTTAAAAAAATCCTTTATACTCACTTCTTCTGTAGGTGAGGCTGGATCACGAATGATTCACGCCAACATAGACGCATTTAGGCAGATCGGGAGCGCATTCCCTTCAAAAACAAACTTAATCCACTTCGTCTTCAGCGGATCATTTTTAATAAAAAAAAAAAGCACTGGGTGGATTTTTATCATTATAGGATGGATGTGTACACACACTGCCAACACACATTAATGTTCAAACAACATTTAAAAGTGAATTTTGCATCCAATGACCCCTTTAAAGAAATAGTTCAAACAAAAATGATCATTCTCTCATCATTTACTCACCCTTGTGTTATTCCAAGCCCATAAGACATTGTTTCATCTTCAAAACACAAATTAATATATTTTAATGAATATATTTGATGCAGTAATCACTCAGTGCACAGCTTCACTGTAGATCAGGTTAGATCCAGCTGTGTTTTTTCCGTTGTTTTGATGTTTTGACCTCCTTGTTTGCGCAGACGCAGCCGGACGATGCTCCTCAAGCGCTGGGGATCCTGAAGGACGGCGGCCGACAGAATGGCTGCATCTCCAGCACTCCAGCGCCGCCCGCGTCTAACGGTGACCCCGTGACCCCTAACCCTTGTGACCCCGACCCGGCGCCCTCCGCCGAGGAGCTCAAGCCCAAAGAGCGTGCGCAGACGCTGTCTGAACTCAAGAAGCAGCGCGCCGCCGCCAAACTCCTCGCCCAGCCCGTCCTCAACGGCCTCCTGGGAAACGGCTCGGCCAAACCCAGCCCCGAAGATCCGCGCATGCCTCAGGTCTCGTCCAATGGCAGCGCGGTCTACTTCACGCCAGCCAGCGGAGACCCGCCCCTGCTGAGGCTCAAGCAGCCAATAGAAGACGAGGATCCCAAGAGTGACAGCTGCTGCTGCGTCTCATAAGATGCTTTCTAGGAACTGAAAGGAGAAGTTCACTTCCAGAATGCACCTTTTCACATTTCTGTGTTTCTCAGCAGCATAAGTCGTCATAGTTGGGTTAACTTGAAGAGAGTGATTGGGACAGTACCACAAATATATATTTTTTGCATTCCCATTTGCTCTAATAGCAAAAGAAAAACTCCACGATAGTGTTTTCATGACTTTCAATAAAAATAGAGAGACTGATAACGGCAGTCAGAAGAGAGAAATATGTCAAATTTACCATCTTTCCCATAAACTCTGCATTAGAAACATTCGCCCTCGCATTAGCCTTAAACGGATAGTTCACCCAAAAATATCAATTCTGTCATTCTTTACTCACCAAGTAGTTCCAAACCTGTATGAATGTCTTTGTTCTGCCGAACACAAAGGAAGATATTCTGAAGAGAACAAAGACATTCATACAGGTTTGGAACTACTTGGTGAGTAAAGAATGACAGAATTGATATTTTTGGGTGAACTATCTCTTTAACTAGTTTTTTTGTAATTTGATGCAAAGGTAATATAATACAAAGTATAGTGTTATAAATGTACATACATTTAAAAAACAATATATATATATATATATATGTAAAAAACTTTTGAGGATTTACGATGCTGATGACTGTTAAATGCATCATCGCAGTCTTGTGAAAAGGGTCCATAAAAATCCCCTGATAATTTACTCACCCCCGTGTCATCCAAAGTGTTCATGCCTTTCTTCAGTCACAAAGAAATGACGTTTTTGAGGAAAACATTCCATGATTTTTCTCCATATAGTGGACTTCATTGGTGCTTTGAAAGCTTCAAAGAGCTCTACACGACCCCAGTCGAGGAATAAGGGTCTTATCTAGTGAAACAATCGGTTATTTTCTTAAAAAAAAAATTATATTTATATACTTTTCAACCACTAATGCTCGGCTTGCTCTAGCTCTGCGATGCGCGTCTTTATTAGCTGATGTTGGGAAGGTCCCAGTGTTTACAAAGCAAACATGCAAAGAAAGTCAAATGCCCTTTACTAAAAAGGTAAAACAACGATGTTGGATGATTTTAAAGTTGGAGAAGAAAATGAGATGGAGCTTTTAAAGCTGAAGAACTAACCGTATGTGACCTTTCCAACAGGATTACGTAATGTGTGAAGATGTGCATCGCAGAGCAAGAACTAGCTGAGCATTTGTGTTTAAAGAGTGGATAAATATGTTATCCACTCTTTAAATATGTAATAAAATTACAGATCGTTTCGTTAGATAAGACCCTTATTCCTCTGCTGGGATTCATCTTTGAAGCTGCATTCTAAGCCACCATTGAAGTCCACTATATGGAGAAAAATCCTGGAATGTTTTCCTCAAAAACGTAATTTCTTTGCGACTGAAGAAAGACAGACATGAACATCTTGGATGACACACGGGTGAGTAAATTATCAGGGAATTTTTATTCTGGAAGTGCACTTATCCTTTAAGGTGCTTTCGCACCGGACGAACCTTTCCATAGTTCCTACAACTTCCTCAAAAAGTGGAAAGCTTCCTTCGGTGTGAAAGCACCTATGAGCCAATCGCAGGATCCCGAGCGTCTGATTGGTTGAAGCCCATCAGTGATTTTATTTCTCATTCCAAACCTGGAGGTCTGAAGAGGCGTTTGGGATGAACCCTCTCTGAACCCTGTGCGGGAACTTCTCAAAGCGGAAGGAAATGATCTCATTCAGGCTTCCCAGGTTAAATGTGTGACTTCCAGCAGCAGATCGAGCAACAGACGATTCACTCCACCTGTGTAACGTGCGACAGACAGCCGCCGCTCTCCTGTACAGTATTTATTTGTATATGTGCATAGAATCACTCTTCTATAAGATTATTTATTGTATTCCAGAGAGATGAAGTGATGGACGGAGCACAAACGAGTCAGTATTTTTCTATGACAGTGTTATTACGACCAGATGAAGTATTTAAACTCATATTTCACACTCAAATCTCATGTCGTATTCTTTGCATCGTGACATTATTTTCATGACAAGTTCAACACCAAAAGCTGCAGGAAAAATGACTGTAATTTAATTTAAATCAGCAGCACAGTCAATACTAACATGATGCATAAATGCTAAATAATTTAAATAACATATCAAATTAAATGTATCATTTTTTCTATTGTAGTCATTTTACAGACATTTTTAGTGAGATTTTGTGAAACACTTACTGTTATGAAAATGTCACGGTGCAAAAAAATAAATAAAAATCATATGTGACCCTGCAGCACAAAAGCAGTCATGAGTAACACAGGTATATTTGTAGCAATAGACAACAATACATTGTATGGATCAAAATTATCTAAAAATCATTAGGATATTAATTAAAGATCATGTTCCATGAAGATATTTTGTAAGTTTCCTATCGTAAATATATCAAAACTTCATTTTTGATTAGTAATATGCATTGCTAAGAACTTCATTTGAACAACTTTAAAGATGATTTTCTCAATATTTAGATTTTTTTGCTCCCTCAGATTCCAGATTTTCTAATAGTTGTATCTCAGACAAATATTGTCCTATCATAACAAACCATACACCAATGGAAAGATTATTTATTCATATTCAGATGATGCATAAATCTAAATTTCATAAAATTGACTGGTTTTGTGCTCCAGGGTCACATTGTTTAGTTCTTTTGATGTGAAATATGACCCAGATGTGTTTATATGAAGGAAGTGTTGATCAGAACCCTTCATATACTGCTCCCTATGAAGGGTTTATTTATTTCTTTGGATCCGATCGATTGTGACGCTCTGCTCTCGGGTGCCAAAGTCTTCCAGACTGATGGACGTCAGAAACGGCCAATGAGTTTCCAGTGCCACTCCTGTAGCCCCGCCCACTCCTGTAGCCCCGCCCACTCCTCAACACTCACTGCATTGATGCTTGGAATAATGCTTGGAATGCGTTTCCTTCAGATAATGGAAAGGGTGTTAGTGAAAGGAGTGATTATAGATATGCACGCACAGTATTCTGAAACTGAAATATGAATAGAGATCACATGCAAGGAGTTCGGCTCCCATTTCTACTGAGGAACATGAAGGGAAAAGAGCATCACAACTACTGATTTTATAATTTACTGGAATATACTGATCACTGTATTAACATGTTTTCAATAAATGGTATATTTTGATCAGTTTCTAAACCTTTTCTGTCATCAGTGCTGCTTAATGAAGTCTGTGATCAATCCGTTGCTGCATGGACTGATGTTAAAGGAAGTGATTATTGAGTCATTCGCTGGCAAACGATCAGCCGCAGTGAGTCAGCAGTAAACCATCAACGAGGAAGAAAACACAAACATGTGCTCACTGTTAATACTGATCCAGTCTGTTTCCATCACCTCAAGCCTTTATTCCTGCGCTGTCAGCCTGGTTTTAAACTTTTACATCTATATTTACATTTATTCATTTAGCAGATGCTTTTATCTGAAGTGACTTACAAATGAGTTTGCTTTTATTTATATATATAAACAAACATAAACTCAATTGTAACACTTTTTTTTTAAATGCTAAAATATGACATATGATCCAGACTTGTTCCTTATAGAATAAAACAAAACAAAAGAGAATTAATTATCATGAATATAATGTGAAAACAAATCTTAATAGTCCTGAAATGGGCTTATGGAGAAACACACACACACACACACACACACACACACACACACACACACACACACACACACACACACACACACACACACACACACACACACACACACACACACACACACACACACGCACACACACACACACACACACACACACACACACACACGCACACACACACGCACATATAATATATATCTAGATTCAGTTTGTTGTTCCATCAGCCGGAGTTTCTTTATTCCTGCTCTGTGATCCTGGTTTAAATTCTAAATTTAATTTATATTTTATATATATATATTGCAGAATAAAACAAAATTGAATTGCATAAAGGGGATTAATTTTCATGAAAATGTATTATCTTTTTTAAAGAAGTATCTTCTGGTCATGGAATGATTTTAATTCAAAAATAATTATCATAAGATAAATATTTTCACAATTTAAAGTAACGGTTTTCTATTTTAATATATGTTAAAATGTAATTTATCAAAGCTGTATTTTCAGCATCATTACTCCAGTCTTCACAGAAATCATAATAATATACTGATTTACTGATCAACAAACATGTCTGATTATTATCAATGTTGAACACAGTTGTGCTGCTTATTTTAACAGCTTGTTTGCTGTTTTTTGTTTTTAAAGAACAGCATTTATTTAAAACAGAAATCTTACAGCAATCTTGTAGTAAAGTGCTGTGCATTCCCCTCCAAAAGTTTGGGGTCAGTCATTTTTTTCTGTTTTTTTGAAAGAAATCAATGCTTTTATTTAGCAAGGGGGTGTTAAAATTGATAAAAAGTGATGGTAAAGATTGTTGTTAGTAGTAAAAAATATTGTTGGAAAAGATTTCTGCTTTGAATAAATGCTGTTCTTTTAAGCTTTTTACTGATCCAAACTTTTGAATGGCAGAATATCTAATTTTATATCTTATAATATTGGTTTATTAATAATACTGGTTCATTTTCTATTCTCTTGGCATGTTTCTGTGAATGTAGGCAAACTTTCAGTGAAGGAGAAAAATAACGCTCTGTTTTCTTTTTGTGTTTTAATGAACCGCTTGTCTTGTAGATTCAAATAGCAGAGGGAAAAAAGACTCAGTAGGAAACATTAGTTACTACACAGATAAAGGCACAGCGTGAGTGAATGTGGAGGAGGAGAATGTCTCACACACACACACTTCTGGCAGTCACTGTGTGATTCTCTGTGCTTTTTCCTCTCAGATAGTGAATAAACTACAGCGACTGGCCTTTCTAAAGCTCCTCTATCTCATGAAGCAGCTCTGAGTCGAGGGTGTGACTCCATCCGGCCGTTTCCAATCGCTGATTCTCGTCTTTTGTTGAACCTCGATGGTGAAATAATCTTCTGAACTCCACCCGAGCAGACGAGTCCCTCATGATGTTCAAGAAACGCCTAAAACTGTGAATATTCATTCAATGAGTCTGAGCTCTTGTTTATTCTGTGGATAAAAGCTTCTGCTAAATCCATGAAAATAGATGACAATAATACTTCACAATCAATCATGCAATGACATCTCAACTAATGCTTCAACATAGTGTTTTGAATAAACTAAATCAAAGAGAATGTGAAGAGGCAGAAGTATTAGCTCAGATATTCATACATTAATATTTATGTATCTTATTGTAAAGAACTACCTATAATGCTCCTGTAATCTTTCATTTATGCTGATCTGCTTGTGAAACTTGATGATTGTGGTTTTTATTGCTCAAGTGTAAGAGTTTAGGTTTGTTTGATTGCCCAACAGAGCTTTATGTCCAAGTTGCGCAAGACATTTATAATACAGGAAGGATTTTCAGATTATGGTTTATTATTAAGAGACACATTTTGAAACAAGTCATTTCCAGCAGGAGTTTAGCGCAGAACATTTTGTGGTTTGATCAAAGGCCCTCAGTGACTGATGATTGTTTGTGTCGAGAGAGAACTAAAATACAGTGAAGTCATTTTATAATGTTACAGTAGATTTCTATTTCAACTAAATACTGTTTTTATGAACTTCCTATTCATCTGTGAATCCTGAAAAATAAGATGCATCACGGTTTCCACAAAAATATTGTGCAGCACAACTGTTTTCAACATTGATAATAATCAGAAATGTTTGTTGATCATAAATCAGTATATTATTATGATTTCTGAAGATCATGTTACACTGAAGACTGCAGTAATGATGCTGGAAATACAGCTGCAGATCACAGAAATACATTACAGTTTAACACATATTCACATAGAAAACAGCTGTTTTAATTCTATAACATTTTACTATTTTACTGTATTTTTTTTTCAAATAAATGCATCCTTGTGTCACGTTACTGTGTAGAAAGAACTCACACAAAGATAAAGATGAAAGGAAGTCTTTAATATAATCCACAAAAGGTAATTGACAACAGGAAGGCTTGACATGGACAAAGAAACACTGAACTGACTACAACTTATATGAGAGAGTAAATGAGGAAAATTGACAAGACACACCTGAACATAATGACAATAATCAGACACAGATGGGAAACTAGTTCTGAGAGCACATGAGGGAGAAACAACAACAGAACCAGTCCATGAGGTGTGTAACGGTTAGTGGTTGCAGAGATGCGCAGGAGACACAGGAGAAATAAAAAATAAACACTTTTTAATTCAAACTTAAACTCATGAGAATAACCAGGAGAACTCCCAACCACAAACACATCTACTCAAACTAACATAATACAGGACAAAGGAATTCAGGAGAACACTGGGCTTAAATGATAAGAGACAAACGAGATAATTAACAAGGCACAGGTGAACAGAATGACATAATTAGGCAAACAGACAGAACGTGTGACACCTTGGTGAGCAGAAGAGACTGTTTTCAAAAACAAACAAAAAAAATCTTACTGACCCCAAACTTTTGAAGAGTACTGACAGATAATCAAGAAGTTTGGAATAATAATAAATTAACGCCCATTAAAAAAAAAAAAAAAAAAAAAATATATATATATATATATTCAAATTCTAAATATATTTCAAAATATACAAAAAATGGCCAAAAATATATTTGTTAAAATATTTCAAAACATAGTTATGTACATATAATTTATACAATTGTTTTTCTACATATTTTGCAATTTTTTTGTGTATTTTTGAACATATATTTGCACATTTAAAATACATTTTAAAAAACATACAAGAAATGGCCAAAAAATATATTTGCTAAAATATATTTACAAAAAAATATTTCCTACCGATACATCTTGGGCCATTTTTGTCCATTTTTTAAAAAATATTTGAAATATAGAAATATATTTTTTAAAAGCATTAAAAAATATATTTAGAATTTTATATATTTCAGTATTTCAGAAATACATTTAGATATATATTTTGGTATATGAATGTTGAAACTAAATATATTTCTCACACACACACACACACACACACACACACACACACACATATATATATATATATATATATATAGCCATATGGGCAACAATAATAGTAATAATAATAATAATTATTATTATTATGCCTTTATTTAACCAGGCAGGTATAGGCTAATTAACAAGATTTTTAATAGTGGCTTGACAAGAGGATTTTTACCTTTGAAGGAAATAAATAAATTCAAACGCATCCAGACACATGATGACATATTCAGAATCAGGAACAAACGTCAAAATATTTGGAAGTGATGCATGATCATATGTGTATTATGCACTGATGATGTGCTGATTCAGTTCCTGCTCTGAGCCGCTGCGACCAAACACAGCAATCACTAAAACAAACACTGGCCCTGTGTCTCTTTCCACTGATCAGAGATCATCAGTCTGATGCCCGGATCTCATCTGGTGTGTGTGTGTGTGTGTGTGTGCGCTGCGTGAGTGTCTCTCTCTTCTGTCCTTCAGCTTCAGTTAGTGGGTGAAGTGTCAGATGTGCAAACCGTAGTATTTAAATGACGGAGGAAAGTTTCACCACATCCTGTGGACACAAGAATGACTACAGAGCACTGCTCTTAATACACACTGCAGCTTCACTGATGCTGGCTCTGAACTCACATCAGTCCTGCAGGGTTCAGTTTCATTCCTGGGCAGTTTGCCTGAATGATTAACATGTCAAGACAGAGATTGTTTTACACCCGGATCTGAAAAGCAAAAGACCGTTTCCAGACTGCTCAGATTACACCGCACAGATCTTCGATGTCATTACTGGGAGGGTTACTTTGGAAATGTTGCAGATTACAAATTACTCTATTTAAAATGTAATAACTATTTCAATTACTTTATTAATGCCACAGATTGCTTTTCTAAATTTCTAATGATTTCAACTGTTTATTGAAATCAGTTGAAATTCAGTCCTATTCTGTGTCTCATATTTTAGAGCAGACAATGCAATTTATGAAAGAAATCAATTAAAACTGTGAGTGTGTGTGTGTGTGTGCATGTTTATGTGGTTTATGAGGACACAAATTTGTATAATGACATGGGTATGACAGAGGTATTACAATAGTAATAGAGTGTGAGTGTGTGTGTGTGTGTGTGTGTGTGAAAATTCAGATGTAACCCCTTTGTTATCGTGAACATTTTTTCTCAGTAACTGTAACTGATTAGTTGCATTTATTGGATAGACTTTATTTCAAGGTGTCTTTGTTCCAGTCTAATTACTCATTTAAGTACTGAGTAATATTAATTAACTACATGTACTTACTATATGGTTAGGTTTAGGGTTTGGGTTTAGCTTGCATGTTATTATGCATCATTTCATATCATATGTGTCCCTGGAGCACAAAAGCAGTCATAAGGGTATATAGTGATAAACAACAATAGGCCAATGGGTATGGGTCAAAATTATAAATTTTCCTTTTATGCCAAAAATCATTAGGATATTAAATAAAGATCATGTTCCATGAAGATATTTTGTAAATTTCCTACCGTAAATATATCAAAACTTCATTTTTGATTAGTTATCAAAATGTTGATGACGCAGTGGATAAGACACATGCCTTTGGTGTGAGAGACCCGGGTTCGAATCCACTGTGAGACACCAATGTGTCCCTGAGCAAGACACTTAACCCCTAGTTGCTCCAGAGGCGTGCGACCTCTGACATATATAGCAATTGTAAGTCGCTTTGGATAAAAGCGTCAGCTAAATGAATAAATGTAAATGTAGTAATATGCATTGCTAAGAACTTCATTTGAACAACTTTAAAGGAGATTTTCTCAATATTTAGATTTTTTTCAAATAGTTGTATCTCAGACAAATATTGTCCTATCATAACAAACCATACATCAATGGAAAGATTATTTATACCTTCAGCTTTCAGATGATGCATAAAATATTGACCCTTATGACTGTTTTTGTGGTCCAGGGTCACACATATAACTGTGATGCTCTACATAACAAAGCGTTTCACCGCCCTGTACTCAGTCGGTTCTTGCACCTGCTGCGGCTCTTATTCGAGCTCGACTCGTTCAGAACGCTCTCAGTGCGCGCGAGTGAGTGAGTGCGTGTGTTTGAACGGAGGGAGGCGGGACTTCGCGGACTGATCATCGATCAGCTGAGGCTCGTCACGTTCGTATCATATTTAGTGTTATTCTCGTCTATGTATGTCGGAGCGATGTTTCATTGTCGGAGGAACGTTTCTGGAGCGGCTTTATTACCGCAGCGTCTGCAAGTAACGCTACTCGACGCGAGCCGCTCATTGCGTAACTACCGCTGCTCTCGTGTTTACCGGAGATTAACGGAAAGCAAAGCCGTTCTATTCGGTTCTCGTTTACACGATTCTCCGCCGGTTCTCGTTGCTCACGCGCGAATGGCGGCGTTCTCTCTGAACTCTGCCGCGCCGAGGAACGTTCTTAAACTCCGTGAACTCGAGTCGGTTCTATCGGTTCGTTCTTCAGCTCCTGTCGCGATCCAAACGAGACGATCATCGAGAAAAACACAAGACGAACGCGCTCCCAACATTCAAACGGTACGTCAAGTCTTCAGGAGTTCTGATGGAAGTGTTGTTTATTAATATTTCCAGCACTGACCGGTGGATTCCGCGGGTTCTAGTGTTCTTGATCGTGTCGTATTGTTTGCAGAACGCTTGTAGCGGCTCTCATGCGCTCTTTGAACGGGTTGCATGTCATGTTTTCTTCTCAATGCTTATATTGTTGTGATTTGACTTCCTCTGTCTGGACATGCATTGCTGTATTTCTGAGTTCTGCTGCAGGACTGAAGTGCACGGTATTCTGGGCTGCTGTGTTATCATGCATTGACTGGTTTGTCTAGTTCTACTTCAACAGCTGATCCAGGCATCTTTCACTTTCACTGTTCTGTCAAACTAATGCAGATCATTCCAGATGACGCTGCTCTTCTGCTTTCTCTCTGTGTGTGCGTGCGTGTGTGTGTGTGTGTGTGTGTGAGTAAAGCACTACTTCAATAACACTAGTCTTTGACTGTTTGTTGGGGTCAGCAGGAGTGTCTGGTTTTGTTGGGTTAGTCCGTGTTTGTTTCCTGGTCAAGGGTCACACGTCATCTGCTTCCTTTCTTTGGCTTTAGCTTCATAAGTCCTATTTAGTTTCATATAAATTAATTTTGAGTGCACAGTTTATTGCACACACACATCTCTTCATATAATGAGTCTGTTTGACTTCAGGCTGATTTAACGAGGTTGTGGGTTTCTGAAAGTTAATCATGTCTTTGCTCAAAAACAAACGTTCCTCAAGTTTCTAGCTGTTTTGTTCTCAATTTAATTTTCTGTTGTAAAGAACTTTATTGGCTTGATTGTTTACATATAATATTGCCCAAGAATTATACACAAACAAACAAAAACTATTTAAAAAGGTGCTAAATAATTAATAAAATTTGGTCTTTGGTTATATATGATATTTAGCAATCATTAGATTATTTATATATTTGTTTTCTTAACCATCGATGGCACAAAATTCTCAACCCTTTTGATGATTGGTTACACTTATGTGAATTAGATTCACATTTCATTAAAAACTAAACTATAGTTTAATTGAGACATATGTTATTATGACATCTTACATTAAAATATAGGTAATTAAA
The DNA here is from genome assembly GCF_936440315.1 of Barbus barbus. Taxonomy (NCBI): domain Eukaryota; kingdom Metazoa; phylum Chordata; class Actinopteri; order Cypriniformes; family Cyprinidae; genus Barbus; species Barbus barbus. The sequence continues at coordinate 30,426,035 of NC_136753.1, read as the reverse complement.
TATGTAAATATTCATATGCTAGTATATAAGTCATAAAATAAATGTAACTTTCAGATGAATCTTATTTGCTGGGATTCTGCATCAGTTCTGTCTGGCATCAGATACTCAGTCAAAATATCATTTTAAAAGATAAGTTAATTTAGTATTACACACAGTAATAAATGTAGATGTGTGTCTTGTCCATCATGACGGTGTGTGTGTAGATTTTGCGTCTCACGCACTCTTATCTCACCCAACACACCATTGTCTTTTTAAGCACTGGCATGTTGCCACACACACACACACACACACACACACACGCACACGCACGCACACAGCTGGCGTCTCTATGGCAATGAAAGCCTGTGTTCTTTGTGTTGTTGGAGGTTGAGTTAGGTCATGTTTGTGGCTCACAGGTTAACATAACCAGCACAGTGACTTTAGCACCAGCACAAACACACTGATCTGTCTAGTAAACACACACACACACACACACTTCTCGTTGACTTTTCCAGTGCTTGGATTCTGAACCTCAAACACTAGAAATTCTTGCACAAACTTTGATTTCAGTTGGACAGACAAATTTACTTCCACTACACAATTAGAGCTAAAGTTAGCTCTGCCATTCTATCAAGATCAAGATTTGTATTCGTCACATACACAATTATACAGAGTATAACCAGCAGTGAAATGTAGGTCAGGTCCGCTCCAAGAACAGTGCAATTATATAGAATACAAATATTAAGAAAAAGAAAAGTAGAAAAACATAAAATATAAATATAAATGTGCAGGTCAGTATGTTGTTGACTTAGATAATAATAAGAGGAATGTGCAAAAGTTGTACAGGGTATGTAAATAGCAGCAATATGAGGTAGAAAAAATTCTGAAGCTTATTGATATGGTGATATTTACATGTCAAGTCAAGTCAAGTGATGTTATGACACAGAGTTAGAGTTTAGGAGCCTGATGGCCTGCGGGAAGAAGCTCCTCCTAAGTCTCTCAGTTTTTGCCATCAGGCTACGGAAGCGCTTACCAGATGGAAGCAAAGTGAATAGACAGTTACCAGGGTGATTAGAGTCCTTGATGATTTTAACAGCTCTACTTTTGCAGCGTTTGAGGTAGATGTCCTGCAGAGAGGGGAGAGCAGACCCTGAGATGCGCTCAGCTAAGCGCACAACTCTCTGTAGTGCTTTGCAGTCCTGATTGGAGCTGTTTCCATACCACACTGAGATGCACTGAGTCAATACACTTTCTATGGTCCCTGAATAGAAAGTTTTCAGGATTGCTGGTGAGACCCTGAATTTCCTCAGCTGACGCAGATGGTACAGTCTTTGCCTGGCTTTCTTAACCTGTGTTTGGATGTGTGTAGTCCAAGTCAGGTTCTCGGAGATGTTTACACCGAGGTACTTGAAGCTACTCACCCTCTCCACAGGGGTCCCACTGATCATAAGAGGAGTGTAGGGCTGCTGCTGTCTCTTCCTAAAGTCCATGATCAGCTCTTTAGTTTTGCTCACATTCAGAGAGAACTATCAGATGTTTATTTGTGACCCTGGACCACAAACCCAGTCATAAGTGTCCATTTTTTTTTTTTTAATTAAGATGTATACATCATCTGAAAGCTGAATAAATAATCTTTCCATTTGAAAATCTGGAATCTGAGGGTGCAAAAAAATCTAAATATTGAGAAAATCTCCTTTTAAAGTTGTTCAAATGAAGTTCTTAGCAATGCATATTACTAATCAGAAATTAAGTTTTGATATATTTACGGTAGGAAATTTACTAAATATCTTCATGGAACATGATCTTAATATCCTAATGATTTTTGTCATAAAAGAGAAATGTATAATTTTGATCCATACAATGTATTGTTGGCTATTTCTACAAATATACCTGTGCTACTCATGACTGCTTTTGTGCTGCAGGGTCACACATATATGAATCCTGACTCGCTCACAGCAGCATGCACTCATTGGCAGCTTCTTTGGTGTCTCAGCAGGATCAGGTGTCGTCAGTGTCCGGCGCTGAAGGTCAGAGGTCAGAGGAGAAGCCCAGTAAGATGCAGCAGCTCAGGAAGGTGTTTAAGGAGTACGGTGCCGTCGGCGTCTCCTTCCACATTGGAATCTCGCTCATTTCTCTGGGAATGTTCTACCTCGCCATATCCAGGTCAGATTCATTTGTTTAACAAAACAGTCAAAGCTACGTAATCAAATACACTATAGACAAAAGTATTACTAAGTTACTTCTAATGAACAGGTTTGACTACTTTAGGACAAATCTTAATGTTTAAGCATATAATGATATTCTAGGGAATTGTGTGCTTCTAATTTTATAGCATGAGTTTGGACAGGAGCCTTTTCTAGTCTAACATGAGTGTCTCTGTGTATAAGACACGGTTCAGAAAGACATGACTGAACCTCTGCTGTGACTTTAAGAGCCAAAAACTCATCACCAAACACCAATGACTTGTGCATATGGATACAGTCATTTTAGACACGTCCAAAACTGTTGCAACAGAGATGGGAATACAGTTTTAAATACATGAATTATGTTTCCATCTTTGTTGCCACAGTTTTGGAAGTGCCTTCTTCTGTTCTAAAGAAGGAGGTGTCCAACACTTTTGTCCATATAGTGTATATATATCTATGCTAATTCATTTTCTAACAGAAATGTATACCACTTGTTCCATTGTTTAATGATTTGCTATTTATTTCTTTGATACTATATAACTGTTTTCTCACAGCAGCTGGAATAATTAAATGCATAATTTTGACGGCGGATTGTAATCCAGAAAGGATTGTGTTTATGAAACACTTGTGAATTAAATTAAATTATATTCCAGTTTTAAATGTGCTTCTGATTACAGAGAACCTGAGTTTACACAAGATTTGTATTTGAAAGAAAACCAATTAGAAGGGAGCATAGTTTGATTTTGTGTTAAAATAATTTCTTAATATGAAATTGGAATGGCATGACAATTAGATTAGACTGTACAGAAATGTAAATCTACATGCTCGCTATACTCATTGTCACGCAATGCTGATGTTGTTAACATTAATAATTTGAGAATAAAGTATAACAATAATAATCATTTGCATGGTTTGATGTGATATAAGCTAATTGATCGTTAGATTTAATCACCATTGGTAGCGCGATTTATTGTAACATTTCTTCCTCAGTTGGTCAGAACAAACGTGGCAGGCTTGTTACTTGTTCAGATGGCAGTATACGGTGAAAATTCTTATTTGGGTCAGAACATTAGATTCATCCGCACTGAAGCCGTGCCGGAGCACAACCCCACACACGGAAGATAATTCCGCACAGAGCTGCAATTCCAGGTTTTCAAACAGAGATGGCGACAAAGAGGCAAAACTTACAGACTGCAACTTTAACTTGGTGTCTTTTTTTGCCATTTTTATAAAATCAAACCACTTATGGGTTGACCATTACAAATTGACTACTGTTGGCTAATTCTAAAATACTACATTTTTTTTTTTCTCTGTCCAAATTTATATATATATATATATATATATATATATATATATATATATATATATATATAAGGGGTGTAACAGTACACACATTTGTACCGAACTGTTTCATATGGGTTTTTCAGTTTGGTTTGCATGTGTACCGGACAAATACTGAGTCTGTGTAAATAATACTGAGCCGTGACGCGCCGCAGACTTGAGCAGAGCGAAGCACGAGTGAACGATCATTCCTTCCTCTGTATGGGAGAGTGGGGACGGTTGCAACATGGCTTATTTCTTCAATCAGGAATGAGTTACAGTGATGATATTCATACTGCACATGCTAAATCAGCCCCCCATCCTTCCTGGATTAAATCAGGCACATCTGACCATTCCTTTTACAAAAAATAATTTTCACGTTAAAGTATTTTTTTTTTAATCATCAGATTTTTTTTGTCATACTAAGTTGTTTGCGTGAAGCATTGTAAAAACATTTGTGACCTTGGACCACAAAACCAGTCATAAGGGTCAATTTTATGAAATTGAGATTTATGCATCATCTGAAAGCTGAATAAATAATCTTTCCATTGATGTATGGTTTGTTATGATAGGACAATATTTGTCTGAGATACAACTATTAGAAAATCTGGAATCTGAGGGAGCAAAAAAAATCTAAATATTGAGAAAATCTCCTTTAAAGTTGTTCAAATGAAGTTCTTAGCAATGCATATTACTAATCAAAAATTATATTTATGGTAGGAAATTTACAAAATATCTTCATGGAACATGATCTTTACTTAATATCCTAATGATTTTTGGCATGAAAAAAAATCAATAATTTTGACCCATACAATGTATTTTTGGTTATTTCTACAAATATACCCCAGAGACTTAAGACTGTTTTTTTTTTTTTTTTGGTCCAGGGACGCGTGTTTTCTCAGCTTCTAATAAGCATAGCTAGCATGTGTCAAAGATATTGTGTTAAGCTATTATACCAAGTTTTATCACGGCTGTCAAGGGTAGGGACCGTCCCAACATCAACATGCTGTCCCTTACCACAACATTGATACGCTTGGTTTACTGCTAGTTGGTCAAACTAGTTCTTAAGACAGTGACTGTTCATGCAACTGGCCTTAGTTCAGTAACCTTTC
>NC_136753.1:30376438-30413938 GCF_936440315.1 Barbus barbus | reverse complement strand
TGTTACTCAAATCATTCATAATAAGCGCAGCAACATAATTCCATCGGGATCTGCTGCTGGTAACTGACTGATTCCGGTAGTTACTGTGATCTCACCGGGCACCTGCTGAAGTAACAGCACTGCAGGTCTTGTGTTACTCCTGTAGGTCTGTAGGTTGTATTTGTTACTCATAATAAGCGCTGCATCCGTCGGTCTGTAGGTGGCGCTCATGAGCCGCGGCTCCTCACACATCCACATGCCACCGCGCCGCTCCTCAAAGCGCCTGGAACGCAAACAGACACACAATTTCTTTCAATTAGCAGGAGTCAGGCAGCTCAATAAATTTGAGTTTGTCGTGAGAGACGCGAGGGCGCTGTACTTCGACTCGCTCCTAATGAAGAGTAATGTGAGCGCGAGCTGCTAACCACGACCCTCAAACACACACCAGGGGCCAGTTGTTCAAGTTTCATTGGATCAGAGTGATCTGGATTTGGAAATCCCATGTTCTGCTATCCAGGATCTGGTAACCCATCTTTCTTTTGTGCTGGTTTCTCAAAGCTAAATTGGATTGGATCACCCTGATCCAGATAAACACTTTTCAGATTTCCACATCTGGATTACTAGTGCTCTACGGAGCCCCTAAAGGGACATGATGATGGGAAAAACATGAGAGAGAAAAAAAGAGACAGTTTTGCATTGCATTTACACAAATATCTACTTCTGACTGGTCCATTAGTATATTTTTATTTAATGCCATGTCAGCATCTTAGGCTATTTTCATGGCAAAAACAATTTAAAAACCAGCAAACAAACACAAGTTATGTTAAACAAGATTTTTTATATTAACATATGATAAAAATTCTAAAACTTTTTCTGGCAAAATTATACTAAATAACTCTTTAAGAGAGCTCACTTCATAAAAGAGTTTTGTACATGCAATGATTAAAAAATCAATCAACGATAAAAAAAAACTACTTTAAATATAATGTTTTAGTTTGATATTGACAGCTGTTTGGGGATATGTTACATGTTACAAATGTTGTATTTTTTGGATCAGTTTTAAACTTTTATTACATTTTTGTTGTAATTTTATTACCCTTTTGCTGGGGTCAGAATAATCCAGTTTTTTTTTTTATCAAAAGTATCCCAATCGTGCTAAAACGTTTTGAACACCACAAACCGAGGATTTAATCCAGATCAATTTGTGATCTAAAGGTCTTTGCACAGTTCAAAATTCTCAATTTTCACACGTTAAAAAATAAATATGACCTCACGTTCTGTCAATCATGTTTACACACTGCCTCTGAAACTTTTGTGCGTCATAAAAAAATTCAGATCAGGTTCGATTTTCTGGGTTTTCATATCCGTAGGAAGCATTTTGAAAGGAAAGGATGACGAATATGACCCCCCCCCCAAAAAAATGCATATGAACATTTTGTACACAAGGACCTTAATCTGAATTCAGAACAACCCATTTTCAAGATTTGATCTAATCCGATGGCCAAAATCCAATCAGATTATGAACAACTGATCTTTTAAGAGTAAACCGAGTCTCGTCACAGAAGAAACCAGATCATCCCCACGACAGAAGGACAGCCTTCAGCTCTCTCCGTAATGATGGAAGATATCGAGCGTTTCTCCTCAAATGAAAGATATCTGTCACAGATCGAGGGTCTTTCCTCTCCAAAGCAGCTAATATCAATAATATTAACTTCAGCACATAATAAACCTGCGGCTCGGACACAAATCAGCCCACACACCCGCACTGATATTTCACTACTGCGAGGAATCGATTTTGCAATATGGGGGTCTATCAAGGAAAATCTGGATGTGAATCTCTGCGATTTGCAGATGATGCTGTTGTTTGAGGCTCCTGACCAGAGAAACAGGATTAATTGAAGGTAGAGAAGAAGACTGAGATGCCCTCAAAACCTCTGACGAGAGGAACAGAAGCAGGAGAGCGATGGTTTCTCTCAGTGGATGACGCTTGGCCTCTTTTCCACTGAAACGGTGCCAAGGCTCAACCAGAGGATCGGAGAAACTCTCAGAACCGGCCCATGATTCCATCAACTGATGCATAAAATACATAACCTGTGCACAGAGAAACACTTCACATGTTCTCATACGAAAGCAAACACAACTGATCTTAAAATACAACTACCAATTTGTGATTGTCAGTTGTCACTTAACTTTAAAAAAAAATATATATTATTTACTTAATTTTAAGGCAACGGGTTTGAAAAGTCAGCATCGCTTTTTACAGTTATATTATGATTCGAATATTTTATATATATATATATATATATAATTAATTATGGTCACACTGTATTTTAAGGTCCAATTCTCGCTTTTAACAGACCATTAACTACAAATTTGCCTCAAACTCCTAATTTGCTGCTTATTAATATTTAGTAAGGTAGTTGGTAAATTTAGGTATTGGGAAGGATTAGGAATGCAGAATATGTGCTTTATAAGTACTAATAAACAGCCAATATGTTAATAATAGACATGCTAATAAGCAACTAGTTAAAAGTGAGAATTGCTCCCTATACTAAAGTGTTACCATAATTATTTATTATTGCTAATCTTTTAGGGTGTCAGATATTTGATTCTATTATATACATTTTAATTATTTTTAATATGTATTCATGATTATGCATATTTTAATTACTATATATAAATATATAAATTTATTATTGGCATTTTTGGCAATTTTATAAGACAGCAAAGACTAATAGAAATGAATAATTTTTGATACATTGTGTATATATATATATATATATATATATATAAATTAATTTAATAGTATGTATTAAAATGTAGCTATATTGTTAATAATATATCAATATAGATACATATATTTAAAGATTTATTATTTGCATTTTTGGCATTTGTATAAGACAATAGAGACTAGTATAAACGACAATCTTTTTTTTTTTTACAATACATATTTATATTTTTTTTTTGTCAATTGTTATTAATTCATATTTGACATTTTTGCATTTATACTTTGTATAAAACAGCAGTGGCTTCATTATTACATTTTTATAATAATTAATGTAATACTAAATTAAATGTGAATATATTTAAAGCTTAATTTTAGGCATTTCTGTATTAGAATATTTCCTTAATATGATATTAAAAATAATGACATATATTTATAATAATGCAGTATGTATATAGATCATTTTATATTTAAATATCCACATTGATATAAAAATGATTTATGTTTAAAGATATTTATATTTTTTAATATCGATTTTCTGCATAGGACAGTAGAGACTGACAGGAAGCCACGTGGAAGAGAGAGGAACACAGTTATGAGCATGATACGATCAGATGGTTTGTTGTATATTGTTATTGTGTTTCTGCATCAGAACAGACCTGAGGCTCAGTTTTGTCAGGAGCAGAATAACTCGTCTGATCAAACCAGAAGAGCTGCATAAAACTACAGCAGAGAGGAGAAGAGAAGAGAGGAGCACAGAAATATTAGTAATTGTTGGTCTGATTGTGCTGCAGGCTGTTGGCGTCAGCGAGGCCCGTCACGACCGAAGCCACAAACACAGCATCACTCAGAGAGAAAGAGAGATGCAAAGAGACGAATAATTCAGTTTGTAATGACTTCTCCACACAACACCTTCATGTAATTCCATTATGGATTTTGCCATAAAGTGATAAATTCATTATTTGGGTGGACAGTAAAAAGCAGCAATAACATTCTCTAATATGCACATTATTCACGGCGTTACTCCGAGAGCTGATTTCTGCTGCTCTCCTCTTTCATTTATGAAGCTCTTTCTCAGGCTGTGATGGGAACGGGATGCATTGTTCTAAAAACTGAATTAGCAACGGCGTCCAGTCACTTTAGCGCTGCAGCTAATGTGAACTCGAGGCGCAGAGGCTTTTTGCCATCATCTGTTTAAAAGGCTTTTTTTTCTTTCTGAAAGACATCGGCTCAGGTTTACACTGACACACGTGTAGAAACCAAGAGCTGCTTCCATGCAAACGCTGTAGGATCATGTGTCTGGAATCAGCTTCACAAGGTTTCCAGAGATTTCAACTATGAATCTGGTTGACAAACAGGACAAATGTACTGTAGATATGATTTATGTTACTGCATATCCTTCAGCATTAAATATTGTGTGTCATTATACTAGATAATAATCAGATAATTTTAACATTTTCTGAAAAAAAAAGTAGTGGTGCAAAACTCACTGCAAGAAAGGTGTTTGTCAAGTTGTTGCTATGCAGTTGTCAAAGGGTTGCTATGTGGTTGTCAAAGATATGCTATGCAGTTTTCAAGGTGTTTCCATGCTGTTGTCAGGGTGTTGCTATGCGGTTGTTAAGGTTTTTCTGTGTGGTTGTCAGTGTGTTGCTATGTGTTTTTCAAGGTGTTGCTATACGGTTGGCAGGCAGGGTGTTGCTATGTTGGTGTCAAGATATTGCTATGCAGTTGTCAGGGTGTTGCTATGCGGTTGTTAAGATTTTTCTGTGTGGTTGTCAATGAGTTGCTATGTGGGTTTCAAGGTGTTGCTGTACGGTTGGCAAATGCTGATATGCGGCTGTAAAGGTGTTGCTGTGCTTTCCCTGGGTGTTGCTATGTGGGTGTCAAAGTATTGCTATGCAGTTGTCAGGGTGTTGCTATGCGTTTGTTAAGTTGTTTCTGTGTGGTTGTCAAGGTGTTGCTGCACGGTCGTCAGGGTGTTGCTATGCAGTTGTCAAGGTGTTGCTACCCGGTTGTCAGGGTGTTGCGATGCTTTTGTCAAGGTGTTGCTGCGTGGCTGTCAGGGTGTTGCTATGCGGTTGTCATGGTGCTGCTATACGGATGTCAAGGTGTTGCTATGTGGTTTTCAAGGGTAGGGTTAGAGTTCAGAACCATGTGTGGGTGTCAAGTTGTTGCTATGCGGTCGTCAGGGTGTTGTGATTCTTTGGTCAAGGTGTTGCTGCGTGGTTGTTAGGGTGTTGCTTTGCGGTTGACAGGGTGTTGCTATGCAGTTGTCATGGTGCTGCTATACGGCTGTCAAAGTGTTGCTATGTGGTTTTCAAGGTTAGGGTTAGGGTTAGAGTTTAGAACCATGTGTGGGTGTCAAGGTGTTGCTATGCGGTTGTCAGGGTGTTGTGATGCTTTGGTCAAGGTGTTGCTGCGTGGTTGTTAGGGTGTTGCTTTGCGGTTGACAAGGTGTTGCTATGCGGTTGTCATGGTGCTGCTATACGGCTGTCAAGGTGTTGCTATGTGGTTTTCAAGGTTAGGGTTAGGGTTAGAGTTTAGAACCATGTGTGGGTGTCAAGGTGTTGCTATGCGGTTGTCAGGGTGTTGTGATGCTTTTGTCAAGGTGTTGCTGCGCGGTCGTTAGGGTGTTGCTATATGGTTGTCAGGGTGCTTCTAGACGGCTATCAAGGTGTTGCTACACGGTTGTCATGGTGCTGCTATATGGCTGTCAAAGTGTTGCTATGTGCTTTTCAAGGTTAGGGTTAGAGGTTAGAACCATGTGTGGGTGTCAAGGTGTTGCTGTGCTGTGCTGTTCTCAGGATGTTACCATGCGGATGTCAAGGTGTTGCTGTGCGGTTGACCGGGTGATGCTATGCGGTTGTCATGGTGCTGCTATATGGCTGTCAAGGTGTTGCTATGTGGTTTTCAAGGTTAGGGTTAGGGTTAGAGTTTAGAACCATGTGTGGGTGTCAAGGTGTTGCTATGCAGTTGTCAGGGTGTTGCGATGCTTTTGTCAAGGTGTTGCTGCACGGTTGTCAGAGTGCTTCTAGACGGCTATCAAGGTGTTGCTACGCGGTTGTCATGGTGCTGCTATATGGCTGTCAAAGTGTTGCTATGTGCTTTTCAAGGTTAGGGTTAGAGGTTAGAACCATGTGTGGGTGTCAAAGTGTTGCTATCCGGTTTTCAAGGTGTTGCTGTGCTGTTCTCAGGATGTTACTATACGGATGACATGGTGTTGCTGCGTGATTGTAAGGGTGTTGCTGTGCGGTCGTCAGGGTGTTGCGATGCTGTTGTCAAGGTGTTCAAATTGAGAAACACTGAAGACTGTTAAAGGCTGTGAGGCTGAAGGGTGGCTGTAAAGACTTTTGCTTTGATTGTACATTGTGTCTGTAACAGACAGTGATATTTTGTGTCTAGTGTCATTCTGACATGTCTGATTGTGTCAGTAGTGTCTGTTGAGGTTGTGACTCTCAGAACTGTTGCGTGCGGTTGTGTTCTGGTTCAGGACGGTGACTGACAGACTCACACTGATCAGACTCACAGATGGCTTCAGTTCTTCATGCGAGCGATCACAGCTGCAGACGAGCCGCCCGCTGCTTCACGTCCCTGTTCCTCCGTCTGTCTCCTCCAGAGCCTGAATTACAAATAATTCATTAACAATTTCATTCTTTAGAAAAACATATTTTTATGCAAATAGATCAGATGTGGTGTTCTGTGAGTGTTTTAAATCAGAGTCTGACACACACTGGACTCTCAGACTTTCAGATCATCTCTTTTTCCTCTTGCTTACCTTCACAAATTAATCTGTAGAACAAGCTCTCCAACACACATCACACACACGTTTCTAACCTGTTCAAACATTTATAGCGGTGTTGTGTGAAGTCTAATGTTAACATATAGCTGTTTTAAGATTGATGGAGGTGATGTGTGTGAGGTCGTCTGATGTTTGAGATCTCGCAGGTGTGCAACAGGTGTGCACATCCTCAACCACTGATATCTGATGGAAACATTGATTTTGTTTTGTTAAAGAAAAAAAAGTTTTCTTCTTATTTGCCTTCAGATCTGATCAAACCTGAAAGACAGAGCAATCTGTTTAAAAGGGAATCACTGATTGTGTTTATGTTCATATTATTTTCTACGCAAGCCCTGAATCGCAATATGAGAGAGAGAGAGAGAGAGAGAGAGAGAGAGAGATCAAGATGGGGAATTTTTTTTGTATCTTAGATACTTCCTGAGCTGAAGTCCTAAGATTTCTCTCTCTCTGAATTTTTTTCTCAACAAAATATTTTTTTCTCTCTCCAAAAACTTTCTTTATTCAAAAAAACAAATAAAATAAAATAAAATAAAATAAAAATGTTGCCAGGTAAACATCGTCTCATTACACGCGTGTGAATCACATCTCAACAGGTGCTCAGATTCATCAGTGAGAGAACATGTGAACACAGGTGTGTGTGTGTGTGTTTGTGTGTGTGTGTGTGTTCAGACCCAAACGTCAAAGCAGGAGGAACAGAAATTAAACGCGCTATTCTTCGGTCTGCGGAAAAAACACAATCAATTCCTCACAAATGTAATTTCTTCACATCTTGCACCTCCTTCATTTCAAGCGTCTTTTATAATGGAAACACAGCTCGATATTCACATGACGAGATGCTCCTGTTCGGTTTGCAATTCTTCTCTTTTCTGAAAAGAGGGAAAACTACAGGGAATAATTCACAGACAAATATAAAATTCGTCATTTACTGTATTGTGTTTTTCTGCTCTCTTCATGATCAGGGTTTGCTGCTTTACATCAAGAGGTCTGTAATATCTGGAGACAGAGATATACATTATTATCATTCATATTCATCTCTATAACAGTCTGCCAATTCGCTTCTGATGAGCCATAGTCTAACCATGTTCATACTTTATATATATATATATATATATATATATATATATATATAGTGCCCTCCATAAGTATTGGAACAGTAAAGACAAAATTGCTCTGTTGGCTGTGGAGTCAAGACATTTGCAAATATGATTAAAAGATGAATATGAGACAAAACTACAGAATGTCACATTTTATTATTAGCTGTTTCAACACATACATGTTTTACCAAATAAAAAGAACAGCACTTTTATAGTTAATCCCTCTATCTGATGTGAGCATAAGTATTGGAGCAGTTTCCTCACAGGTCTTTCTAAGTGATCATCTGTGTCCTGTTGCATTAATTCTTCAGATATTAAAAGCAGGGAATGAGTCGTATCAGTTATATCCATTACTTCTGTATTCTGAATCCTGCATTCGATGATGAGACACACAAACCAGGATGAAGACGAGGGAGCTGACTTTGAGAGAAAAGCAAGCAATTTGGATGCTAAAAGAAAAGAGGAAGTCAGTTAGAGCTCTAGCAAAAACAAAGGGCATGGAGAAATCAAGAGTTTGGAAACCACCAGCAACCAACAACGACCTGATCGGCTGAGAAAACAACAGTAGTTGATGACAGACAAATCATAAAAACTGTGAAAATGAATCCTAAAAGACGTGTCTGTAAAATCAGCAACAACTTCCAGAAAGCTGGGGTGATGCTCTGACGATCTACTGTCCTCAGGAGACTTTGACACAGAATTACAGATGCTACACAGCAAGATGCAAACCTCTGACCAGCAACAAACATAGAAAGACAAGATTAGAGTTTGCAAAAAAGCACAAAGGTGAGCCAGAAGAGTTTTGGAACTGTGTTTATGGACCGATGAGACAAAGATGAACCTTTATCTAAGTGATGGGAAAGCAAAAATGTGGAGAAAAAAAAGGGAACTGCAATGATCCCAAGCCTCATCTGTAAAGCATGGTGGAGGTGGTGTCATGGCATGGGCATGCATGGCTGTCTCTGGAACAGACTCTCTCAACTTTACTGATGACTTAATGTATGATGACAGCAGCAGAATGAATTTGGAAGGGTATAAAACCATCTTGCCTACCAATATTCAAGAAAATGCCACCAGATTCATTGGGAAGTGCTTCATATTGCATCAGGACAATGACCCAAAACACCCTGCAGTTCAGTCAAGGAATTTATAAGAGCAAAGAAATGGAAAGTCTTATATTGCCCAATCAATCTCCAGATTTAAATCTGATTGAACATGAATTTCACCAGCTGAAGAGGAGAGTAAAGGCAGAAACTCCCCAAAACAAGCAACAATTGGGATTGTCTGCATTAAAGGCTGGGAAAAGTATTTCAAAGGATGAGAGCAAGAGTCTGGTGATGTCTATGGGTCACAGACTCACTGCTGTGATTGTGTGCAAGAGATCTGCAACTAAATAATAGCTTTTAATCTTTTATATCTGCCTTATGTTCAACTGTCCCAATACTTATGCTCACATCAATGAGTGGGATGAACTCTAAAAGTGCTGTTCTTTTTATTTGGTAAAACATGTATGTGTTGAAACGGCTAATAATAAAATGTGACATTCTGTAGTTTTGTCTCATATTCATCTTTTAATCATATTTGTAAATGTCTTGACTCCACAGCCAACAGAGCAATCTTGTCTTTACTGTTTCAATACTTATGGAGGGCTCTGTATATATATATTTATATTTTTACTGATTCTAAGCAATTTGAATTAAATGCAATCATAATAAATATGATTATTTAAATAAAATCAATGGATGCAAATAATTAATAATAAACTATTCCATGATTTGTGTGTGTGGAGAAATATAGCTTGTGTCATTTATGTATTATGCATTACAATTATTAGTTTGTTTCAGTGTTATTTTTAGTATCAGTGAGATCCTATTATAGTTTTTGTTAATATTTTAAATTCCATTTTATTATTATATTTCTCATTTAAGCATTTGTTTTAATTTTAGTCACTTTTGATTGAAGTTTTAGTAATGTTGTTGTGTGCTTTTGTCATTTTAGTTACAGCAGTTTTGCTAGTTTTAGTTGGTTTAGTTTGGTTTAATTTCTATGAATTTCTTTTTAAATTTGAGTCATTTTAATACATCAAGATAACCTAAATAAAAATGAGAAATGTTGCCTTCTCAACTAGCGGAAGTAAAATAGGTTTCAGTTAACATTTATTTTATGTCAAGTAATGAAAATGTTTATGTTTTAGTTAACTATGATAACCCTGATTTCGTTATTTGAACACTGTGTGATTCTAATGGATGTACATTTATATGCGATTTAAATAAATAAATCTCAAGTTTAGTCTTAAATATAGTTTGGAGTGCTCAGTTGGTCTTTTTGTTGTTGTGGAGACTCCTAAACTCTAAATATCATGCGAGAATCACGCCAGAACTGATGATCATGTGTTTAGTGTGTTTTTAGGATCACCTGTAATGAAGTTTAAAGCACAGATTTTAATGCCATCAGAGTCTGACTGGGTTGTTTCAGAGCGGCTGACATCAGATTATGGGTTATGGGTCGACTCTAAGCTTTTTACTGTCAGTCCGTCAGTGTGTGTATTCCCCGAGGTCAAAGGTCAAAGCTCAGGACAGACTGTTAGTTGGCAGAGACTCTGAAACGTGCCAGAAGATGCCAGACGCCTCGTCCTTCTGTTACAAAGACCTTCCAATGACATTAACTAAAGACACGCAGACTTAAATATACTGGCACAGCAGAACAGTCCATTCAGAGAGCTGGATATTCATCAGAACAGTTACGATATATACAGTCTGTTATTTTAGTCTCACTGAGACTAGGTTTTCATTTATATTTTGAATTAGCTTTTATTTTTTAGAATTTCTGCTTTTATTTTACTTTAAAAAATTTTGTAATTTTTTTTTTTTTTGTGCAATTTTACTAGTTTTTTAATACGTATATATATATATATATATATATATATATATTTTTTTTTTTTTTTTTAATTAATTTTAGTTATTTTAGTACATCATGTTAAACTAAATGAGAAATGTTGCTGGAATAAAATAAGGCTGATTAATATTTCAGTTAGAGTTTTTTTTTTTTTCAAGTAACTAAAATGTTTTTATGGTTTTACTTTTAGGCAATTATAATAATTGCGGTATACGCTACTAAAAATACACTTTTATTCATTAAGGATGCATTAAATTGACCTTAAAGGCATTTATAATGTTACAAAAGATTTCCATTTAAAATAAATGCTGTTCTTTTGAATTTTCTATTCATCTGTGAATTAAATAAAATAAACATTAACTGAAATAAAATATAAGATAAAAATGTTTTCTTTCAGTCTGTTCTTTTTTCAATTTAGTTTAATTTAAGTTTAGTTTCATTTAGTTTAATTTGTTCTTATTTCATTTAGTTTAGTTTAGTTTAATTTAAGTTTAGTTTCATTTAGTTTAATTTGTTCTTGTTTCATTTAGTTTAATTTAGTTTAATTTAAGTTTAGTTTAATTTAGTTTAATTTGGGATACCAAAATAACTAAAATTTAAAAAGAAAACAAAACTATATAGATATGTTTTTTTAAAAAGCATACTAAAAATGACAAAAACAATAACATTACTAAAACTTTAAATAAAATGAAAATGAAAACAGAAAATAAAAAAAATAAAAACAAAAACTAACTAACAAAAAATAAAATATAGTATCTCAATGATACTACAATAACACTGAATAGAATGATTCTGAAGACTGCAGTAATGATGCTGAAAATACAGCGCTGCATCACAGGAATAAATGACAGATTAACACATATTCACATAGAAAACAGATGTTTTACATTAGAATAATATTTAACAATTTTACAGTTTTTTAAAAACTATATTTTTGCTCAAATGTTCACTCCCAAAATGTAATATTTTGATGAATTATATACAGAATATATTTTCTGTCCCTAGAGAAAAATAAATATACTTTTATGCTAAGTATACTACAAATACATTTTCAGATTTATGTACTTAATAAAATGCCCTGCAATTGTACTTTTAGTGTACTTAACTTAAAGTTTGCTAAATTAAACTCATTTTGTACTTAATGCACTTTAATTGTGCAGAAGTAATGCTAAAGTCCAATTAAAGATATACTTTGTATATTTGATTGTGCTAAAGTAGAACTGTATTTCAGATACACTTTAAACATTTTGCATTTAAAGACCGATGTTATTAAAGGAACACTACACTTTTTTTGGAAATCGGCTCATTTTATAACTCCCCAAGAGTTAAACAGTTGAGTTTTACTGTTTTTGAATCCATTCAGCCGATCTCTGGGTCTGGCGGTAGCACTTTTAGCTTAGCTTAGCATAGATCATTGAATCGGATTAGACCGTTAGCATCTCGCTCAAAAATGACCAAACAGTTTCGATCATTTTCCTTTTTAAAGCTTGAGTCTTCTGTAGTTACATCGTGTACTAAGACCGACGGAAAATAAAAAGTTGCGATTTTCTAGGCTGATATGTATGGGAACTATCCTCTCATTCCGGCGTGAAAAAAAAAAAAAAGATTATTTATTCAGCTTTCAGATGATGCATAAATCTCAATTAAAAAAAAATGACCCTTATTTTGTGGTCCAGGGTCACATATTACTTTTTTTACTAGGGGTCTGTCGGTCAGATGATACTGTGTCGTCACTGCAGGGTTAGTGGTCAACACAACTGACCCTCTCACACAACTAACTGTCCACACCTGTTCTCACTTTTAGCCACATTTACTGTTAACTCTCACTGTGTTGTGGAAGATGAAGATGTTCAGAACGATGTACCAGCAGGCGAGGAAACACCCCGGGGTGAGTTTAACCCTCATCTGTCATTTACTCCTGCCATTCAGCATCACAGTTCCTCCATCAGTAACACTGAGGAACGCTGAAATGACTGCAGTGTCACGCTCTCTATTGGGATTCTGTGTTGTAATCGTTTTGGGAAAAGCTGTTATTGACGTTTCATTTAATGTTTATTATAAACACATCTCAAAATGAGCGTCACATTGCTGTATTTAAGTCTTTAAATATCGAGTCAGAATAAAAGATTTATTTCCATGCATATAAAACTAAGCGCTAAAGGCCTATACATTACCCCATACAAACAAAACAGACATTGTTTGCTGAAACAATAGCTCTTTTACTGATGACCCAGATTCATGTTTGTTTGGCAGGTTACCAAAACCAAATGAATGGCTGTTTAACAGTAACAGATATTAAGAGTGATTTTGTTGTTAAACGCACCATTATGTCTGTATCTTTTACAGGCCTCTGCATAATAAATGACATCATATGAAGGGGTTTTCTTTAATGAGCAAAAAAAACAAAAAACTCCCAGCAAAATAAATAAATGCAAAATAAAATAAATATATAAGCTGTATTTATTTATTTGTTTGTTTGCTTGCATAAATGCCAAACAGGACAAAGAATCAGGACAAATGCACAGACTGAGAAAGGGATTTTTGCAGTCTTTATTTTAACATTTAGATTAATGAAAGTTTGTTCCTGCCACAGAAAATAAATACATAATCAATAAATAAAAGGTTTTTGCAACTTTTTATCTCTCAATTCTTTTTTTCTCACATTTTTCTTGTAAAAAGTCAGAATTACAAGATATAAATGAGTCAGAATTCGGATATATTATGGATTATTGCAAGATGCTAACAAGCAATTGTTTGTGACTCAATTGTGAGAAATAGAATTGTGAGATTAAAAATTGCAATTACCTTTTGTATTTTTTAATGCATGGTGGAAACAAACAAACAAACAACATAACTGTAGATCACCCACGCACAAGCAACCGATAGTTTACTGTGTCATTGTTCGTACAATCATTAAATATTGTAGAACAAAACAGGTAATACAGGTTTCATTATGGTACTACATGTACAGTAAATACATCTCTGTAAAAGTACTGCAGTAGTGGATTTGGCCACAGGTTCTCATCTACATCACAATGGATGTTTTCATTAGCCAAACATCTTGGAAAAACCCTTCGGGCATGGCCAATCCAGGCCTGACACTGGTCTGCTGTGATGTCATTGCAGGGGTCATCCATGGCCTGGAGAAGAGGGACTTGTTCATGAGGGTGCCTATCATGAACCTTCCATCTCCATGCGGAGAACAATTCCTCAATCGGGTTAAGGAAGGGAGAGTATGGGGGTAAATACAGGGTGGTAAATTGTGCATGGGCCTGAAACCACATGAGCATGATGGAACCTGACATTGTCCCACACAATGACATAGGTCACACTTTCAGCTCTACAAACCTGATCGAGCTCATCAAGAAAGGTGACAAGGAGAGCTGCATTATATGGTCCAATATGAGGTCTGCGTCCCACCACACCATCTTCTGATATAGCCGCACACATGGTAATGTTGGCCCCACGTTGTCCAGGTACTTGGATGGTTGCCCGCTGGCCAATGAAATTCAGACCTCTCCTCCTTGTCTTGGTCTGATTAAAACCTGCCTCATCCAAATATATGAATTTGTGATGTTCGTCATCAGCATCCAGCTCCATCACCCTCTAAAAATACATTTTGGAAAGAGATTTAGAGATTACTGTACAATGTAGAATTTTTGGGAATGTTTTATATATCATAATGAATATAATTTCTGGCCCGAACCATATCTGCCACAGCCTGCTCTTGTTGGTCAGTTAGAATTTAGCCTCTGCCTCCACTATTTGGCCTGGTCACAATTCTACAGGGAACATTAGAGTAAGACACTTGGTCACATCACCTATTCTGTGATGCACACTGGTATGCAGTCATTTGACAATTGAGAGTAGCATAATGTTTAGTGCATGCTGATAACTTACCGGTTCTCATTGCGGAAAGTTCTGATTATTGAGGCCACGGTTGACCTTCTGAGGTTTGGTTGTATCATTGTAGCCGCCTCAGTCATTGTCATGCCATGATTTATGACATGGTCTACAACTATTGCCCACATTTCATTGGACACTCTATGCTGTTGCTGCCGCTGTCTTGGTCCGTGGCCTTGTCCTCTGCCACGTTCCCCCACACCTCTGATGAAGCATTATGATAAAATATTAGGCTACATCCATGGATATTTTAGTCTAATTGGTTCATGCTCCACGCTAATCGGTGACAATGAATCTCGTTACAGTATCTTGAAACGTTCATGATTTAAACATGGAAGATTGTTTGTCTGTTTCCATACAGCTATGCATTAAGAGTAATGCAACAGTTACTTATCATTTTGAGCAGTTGTATCAATTGATAGTTAGATCATTGTAAGGAAATAGACACTCATCTGAAATGTAATGTGTGAATTGCCTTTTGAAATAGTAGTACTTTGATGTTAAGTTGTGTCATATTGAACAGGGGATTTCTGTTGAATGAACAAATGATCTAAGTTTTATGTGTATTGTATCCAAGCAATTGAGAAAATGAGTTTTGAAAAATGTGCATTTTGATCATTGGTTGTGAGTTTTGTGTCTAGAGTTGTGAAAAATGACATCAAGGTTCTGAAAATAGTATCAAAGTGATTGTAAAAAACTGTAAGTAGGCACACACACACTCACGCATGCACACACACGCACGGACACACGCACGGACACACACACACACACACACACACACGCACGCACGCACACACCAGGCTTCTAGATTCCATCTACTTTCATAGCAAAAGCTCTCTCTTTCTGTCAGCATATATCTGACTTAAGGACAGAAACTCTTGGTTCGGCGGCTGCTGTATAAAGTCTATAATGTCTCTGAGTTGTTGCAGGTCAGGAGCAGATGTTGCAGCAGATGCTGTTAAAGCTCTCTCTCTCTCTCTCGGCCATCACACAGGTGTTACAGTGACTAACTGTGTGACTTCACAAATAAATAAGAAAGTTGTCATTTTCCTCACTCAAAAGTGTGAACGCTGAATATGACACTCATGAGAAGAGCAGAGGAGCAAAGCTGATGTGTTCATACAGTTATCACCTTTGCTCATATCCACAGAGAAAAACACCCGAAATCATCAAAAATATAATCATTTGAAATAAAGCACTCAGCAGGAGGGTAAAGAAGGTAATTGTGATAAACAAAAAAGTGCAAAACAATGCAAACAAATTACAGAGAAAATGACTTTAATTTTTGTATTTTCAATCAATGTTCCCATTTATTCATACACTTTATTAAGAGACTGCAGTGCTGTGAAGTCTAAAACGCTAAAAAATACAAGCAAAAACTAATTAAAAATCAAAATATAAAACTATAAAAAATAAATAAATAATTCAGTTACATTTTATTTTAAAAAAGTCCTAGTTACAGTGTAATTATATAATTATATACTAAACTTAGAAATAGTCCTAATATAAGAAATATTGATTATACTTTATTTTAACCTCAGACCCAGGATTTTAGTACTTTTTTGTCATTACATTGTTTAGAGCATATATATATAGTATACATTTCATTCATATGTAGAGGACATCGGGACTCAATTAAAAAAAATTAAATAAGCAGACATGAATGATCATGCATACGCAATAATTGATTTTTTTAAAATCACCAATGCATTTTTAGGTTTCAGGATTTTTTTTATAACAAACTTTGTATACAGATTATTCTGAACTATGTTATAACAGAATGATATGATATATCATTTTTCTTTTATAATTTTTCATATTTCTTTTCATAAACGGGTTTTCCCATTATATACAATGTATCCATAAACTGTATCTAATTTGCATATTAATGTGTTTTTGGGGCAACATGTAATGAAAAAAGAAGTATAATAATGGGAGTAATAATTGACAAGATTTTCATAATAATATATAATATTTCACAGGAATATTGAAATATATTTTCTTTCCCTATTCATTTGTTGTGTCTCCCAAAATGTGTAATAAACATGCTCTTAGTCCAGATGTCCTCGACTGAGGATATGTAGAAAATCAATGTCCTGTTTCGTAACAGAAAGTCATAATTTGATTTATGACAGTTTAAAAATTAGTCAGATTAGTCAGAATGTGCTCTTTACTGGACATCCAGACTAAAAAAACAACAACAATAACAACAAAAAAGACAAAACTGTGGCATGTTTAGACTCAGAGAAATTCACTAAAATATAATGTCCTCATATGAGGACGCAGGCTTTAAGGTGTCCTTGGCACAGTGTAATCTTTATTATCTTTATTAACAACATGTATTTACTATAGGGTTAGGGTTTGGTTTAGGGTTACTTGCATGTAATTATGTATAATTTCTTGTTCTTGTAAGTACATATAACATGTAACAAGGACACCTTAAAATAAAGTGTTGCTGAAATATTAACAACATGTATTTACTATAGGGTTAGGATTAAAGCTCTTTGCTTGTAATTGTTCATAATTTACTATAATTACTAAAGTAAGTATGTAAGATAACAAAGACATTGTAAAATAATAATTCTGCTCTATTATTGAGTAAATGTTGATGTGAAACTTCATCATCATCATCGTCATCATCTACAGAGAGCTTATAACTGCAGGTGTGTGTCAGACAAACACTAACAAACATCACAAGCATCAAATGACCGCAGAACACCCGTCAGGATCGAGTCGAGCTGAGAGATGAGAGAGGAAGCAAAGCAAACACATGTTGCGCTCGGCTTACAACGCTTAAACATATTTGATAAGCTAATTTGAATATCTCCCAGTAACCCCTGGGGGATTATGCAAATCACTGTTACAGGAGGCAGTTTTGACAACATAAGGCTAAGTCTGTGTCTGCCTGTCTCTCACTTTCTCAAACGCTGAAAAAATCTGGCGATTCTGGCATTTGAATTGATGCTTCGCATTTCCTCTTTTAATATGTATTTCTATTCTAATCCCTGTCATCATTTACACACACACACACACACTGAAGTCTCCTGGTAGGATGTGAGTGTGTGTGATCCTGTCACTCAGTCTGATCAGCAGTGGAGTGCTAGTCTCTCTCTCTCTCTCTCTCTCACACACACACACACACACACACACACTAGTGGCTTGCCCTTATTCACTCAACCCAGACTGAGACACACAGTGTGTCTCCATGCATATAAAAGTGTGTGTGTATGTGTGTGTTTGTTCATTTAGACCTGAAACCTACTTTACGCAAGTACATGAACACACACACTTCTAACTGCACAAGCTTTATTTCACACGTCGTTGCGTCCTGAAATGTGTCAGACTTCATTCGTAACGCATCTCCTGCACTTTCCTCCCTCTTTCAGCTCAATGATGAAGCAGCAGTACTTGCTGAGTAAGGTAGTTACTTAAACCAGATGAGTCATTACTCACATATTTACATTTATGCATTTGGCAGGCACCTTTATCTAA
Source organism: Barbus barbus (assembly GCF_936440315.1). Lineage (NCBI taxonomy): Eukaryota > Metazoa > Chordata > Actinopteri > Cypriniformes > Cyprinidae > Barbus > Barbus barbus. The sequence goes on along the minus strand of NC_136753.1, from coordinate 30,396,051 downwards.
AGCCAACTTACATTGCTTTCAAGGTATAATTTTTTTTCAGTTCATTTTTTCAGTGGGAATCAAACCCTTGACTTTGGCATTGCTAGCGGAGTTTTCAACTCTTCAAGGAATGCTTCAGGAAAGTTATATATCTACATTTATTCTTTTAGCAGACAATTCTGTCCAAAGCCACATACATTGCATTCAAGGTTTAGACTTGCATTACCTGGGAATTGAACCCATGCTCCATTGTTTGAGGAACGCTACAGGAAAGCTAGCAATCTAGGTATGCATTTGGCAGACTCTTTTATCGACTTACATTGCATTTAAGTTATACAGTATATCAGTTCATGCATTCACTGGGAATCGAACCCATGACCTTGTCATCGCTACCGCTGTTTTCTACAGTTTAAGGAATGTAACAGGAAAGCTGATGATTCTTTCCAAAGCAACTTACATTGCAATCAAAGTTTTAAGTTCATGCATTCCCTGGGAATCGAATCCATGACTTTGGCGTTGCATGCACTATGCGCTACTATTTGTTACTAATGCTACTAGAAAGCTATTTATCTACATTTATGCATTTGGCAGGCACTTTACTCAACTTACATTGCATTGCATTTAAGGTAAACATGTTATCAGCTCATGCATTCTCTGGGAATCGAACCTAGGACCTTGCCGTAGCAAGCACTGTGTTTTAGAGGAATATGGATCTATTTACTGTAGCTATAAATTTGGTGACAGTGTTAAGAATTTTTAGGTTTAGGGTATAGCAATACTGTAGCTCAAAATGTGGATCATGGCACTTGCAACAGCAATATCATGGGTTCAAATCCCAGAGAATGAATGAACTGATAAGTTGGACACCTTAAATCCAATGCAAAGCTCTTTGCATAAAAGCGTAAATGTTGCTGCACGATTGTTTATATTGTTAAAAATGTGAACTATATTATCACCCAGCTCTGCTAAATGTGACTATAAGGCCTGAAGACATTAAGATGATATAAAAAGTAACAATGTTTTTCTGTAAATCTGCTTCGACAGTGTATTTTGAAAAGTGCTGTACAAATAATAAATCTGACTTGACTTGAGTAACACACTCACACTGATGTCTGATGATCGTCTTGTGCTCTTTCAGCTCATCCCTCAGTTCCTCTTCATGTCTGCGGGAGTGAGGGAGCTTTTCTCTATCTGATCCGACTGGCTCGTGGACCTTATGTCAGGTGAGATGAGACCAGACCAGCAGAGAATCACTGAGACGGTCAAAAACACCCAGAAAATCATCACTTTATGACACAGTGCTCATGTTATTGAGCACTGACTGTACAATATGGCATAACACTAATAAAATACACACACATACGAAAATCATTCTGCCATCATTTACTCACCCTCATGCCATTACAAACTTGTTTGCCTTTCTCTATTGGAAGATGTTCCAAAAACAAAAACAAAATTTTATATATTTATATTTTTTAAATATAATTTCAATAATGAGCAAAAAATGACCACAAATATATTGGTAAAAAATATATTTTTTTTAATATATTTTGATATATAACTTTGCAAATAATTTTAGCCATTTGTTTTTGTATATTTTGACATATTTTTGTATATTTTGAAACACACACACACACACGTACATATATATATGTTCTTTACACCATGACAATAACCATTCCTTAAAGCAAACAGTCTACTGAACCTTTCGTGTCCTCGTCGATACGTGAGAAGCGGTCCTGACACGATGATCGTTGTCGCGGGTGATGTGCTGCCGTCTCGATCAGGCTCCTGAAGACCCTCTTCAGTGTCTCCGTCTGCCGCAGCTTGGTGTCGTTAACCCCCGCGTGCAGCACGACAGCACCGATGCGGGATCGCGGGTATCTGCGCAGAAACATCGAGAACACGAGCACCGGGGAAACAGTGTGCACTTTACCTTCAGCTAACGTAGCACGGACGTGCCGGACGATGGAGTCTCCGATGATCGCAGCGTCGCGTTCCGTCTCGCGGAGGGGAGCGAAGCGGTTCCGGGTGGAGATCTCGAAGGGCGGAGGGGGAGAGGTCGTCGCCCGGGGCCTGACTCGCATCTTCTGCTGATGGTGCACCCAGGGTCCGTGGCGTACCGGCGCCGGAGTGAAGGACATCTGGGAAGATCGCGTCCTGGGTGCACAGGGTCTGTGCAGAGAAGCACACGGAGTAGAGGTGGTGGGAGTGTTAGCAGCGTGCTGTATACTTACCCTGGACTTGTGAGCGTCAGCCCGGGATGTTTCCAGCGCAGCTCTCTGCTCTCTCAGCTGGGCCTGCTTCTCCACGGCCTCCAGCTCCAGCTGCACCGAATGCAGCTCGAACGTGTCCTCACCTGCACTCAAAGGTAGACACAAAACCGCCATTTAAGCAAGTAACAGTGAAACAATGGTAATGTGTGTGAATAGAGTATTAGCAATGTAAGCGAGATTAGCGGCAGCCATGCTGCCGATGCTAACGGGCTATAAGCTAATAGCAGACACGAGAAATCAAAATAAAACTAGTGATAACAAGGTGCTCTGATTGGTTTTGTTTTAGAATGCTATAGGGGATATAGTCACACGTTATAGAAACGAAAATGATAGTGAATAAAATTGTTTTTAAGATAGAAAATAGACGACAAAGAATCAACTTGACGGAGCTCAAACTCAAAACATGCAGTCACAAATCAGCACATGTGCATTGGAGTATATGGAGAAAATGCATGAACCAGATTGTTTACGGCACAAAAGAATATTTTATACCGATTACTATTAATAAATGTAACAATTTATTGAACATTGAAGGCTGTTCTCATGATTTAAAAATGCCACTTGAGGCTGTTCATTAGTGATTTTACCACAGTAATGGGGCTAAGAACACTTCTTACCCATGGTAAAATCATAACCATAGTCCTGTACATCATCATGTTTGTGTAGTTTGCTGTGTTCATTCTTCTCTGTGAGAAACAAACTTTGCTTAATGAATGATGGCAGGTCGCCATATAACTGGCCTCCATCACCTGATAATTACCCTCCTTTACCGCCGCTCCTCCTCCTTCCACTGCTCTGTTTTCACTCGCTCTCTCTTTCTCTCCGGTGTGGCCTTACCCTCATTCTGTCAGCTGGGACAGGAAGAATAACCCTGAACCGTGGAACAATCTTGGCCCGACCTATCAGTACAAGGTAAACAGCCCAGCGACTGCTCTGTGATCAGCTGCAGACTGACAGCGCAGACAGATCCATCACAGACCCGTCTCCCCTGCTGTTCCTGGATCAGCCCAGTTTCATCTGTCGCATGCATGACAGGAGCTGCATGCTTGCTAACACGTTTGAGGAAACATGCAATTGGGGGGTTTCGAAGATGGCGACTATTTAAAGTGCCCCTATTATGGGTAATGAAAGATTCATATTTTGGTTTTGGGAGTCCCCAACAACAGTTTGACATGCATGCAAGGTCAAAAAACACTTTCATTGTCTTATAATATGCATTTCTTTTTTACCTTATTTGCTCAACGACTCCCATTTTCCAAACCCCTCCTTTGTGTGACACTAATCTGTCTGATTGGCCTCATTTTCATTTAATCTCACCTGTAACGCCTGATAAAGCAGTGTTTGTGAGCTCAGTGCTGCTTTGTGTACAGCGTCACCGGGGAAACAGCTATTTTTACTGCTCCAAAAGCGGCACCTAGTGGCAAAGAAAGAATTAGCATTTTCATTCAGACCAACACGAAAAGATCAACAAGTGGGCGGGCAATATGCTAATGTTTCATGTTGACGTTCAACATCATCCATGTTCGTTTTAAAAACGACTTGTTTCAATGATTCAGAGTCGACTCTTTCTTTTGAGAGACAATAACTTTATACACGGTGCACTTTCAGATTTAAAATTTTGCAGGATGTTTTCATTCACTGTTACAAAATCCATAATAGGGGCACTTTAAAGGGGTTATGGAATGGAGTCAAATGGAATCAAAATGCTTGTGATATTTACACATATATAACCCTTGACCACAAAACCAGTCTTAAGTGTCAAGTTTTCGAAATTGAGATTTATGCATCATCTGAAAGCTGAATAAATAAGCTGTCCATTTATGTATGGTTTGTTAGGATCGGACAAGTATAGTATGTATACAGTATGTATATGTATGTATGTAGCCTATATATATATAATATTTTCATATATACATAGCAGAAAATATTCTGAGGGCTGTCAAATTGAGGTGAAAATGATAAAAAATGCTGGCAATGGCTGGCAACTTTAAAAAAAAAACGCTGGCGGGGACAGAGTTAATATGCGTCATCGTCGTATGCAATCAAGGATGCATCCATTTATGGAAGGTGGACGGGGCCATTATATCATGATTTGTCATGTCCTTTTTAGTTGTTTAGTTCAACATTATTTTTCAGTCAAAAACATCTTAATTTATATTGTAACATTAATTAATTCTCTACCACATTAGGAATCAGTAAAGCAATGCTGCAATAAACTAAAGAAAGGATTAATATGTGGGCAAATCTAGAGGTAAACCTGCTTTAAAAAGTATTATAAGTTCAAACATGACCAGAATACTAAGAAAACGCAGTGAAAACTGACATCTTAATGTGCAATGTCTACATACACCAAAGAAACATGTTCAAAATTGCTGTGTTAACACGGACAACGAGATACAAATTTTGTGTTCGGTTTAAAGACTTTCCATAGCCATCAATCACAAGTCAGTATGGAAGGTGGATAGGGTCAAAAGTCTTTAAAAGGAACACATGAAATTTGACTGTCGACATGCACTGTTTGTCCACGTTAATGAGAAAACAAGGACAGCAACAAATAAAATTGCTATTTTTTTAGACTATATTTATATATGTGACACAATGTTATGTTGGTATATATGTATACCATTAATGTGGATGAACAGGGCATGTTGATCAAATTTAATGTGTTCCATTTAAAAACTTTTGGCCCTGTTGGCCTTCCATATTTCTCAATCAAAAGATCCAAACTGCTTTTAGATAAAGATGTTGAGTAAAGCTGTCAAACTCAAACTGAACCTTCAAAAACTCTGCATATCCTTCCTAAAGATTCCAGCATTAGAAATGCATGACTGAAGTTTATTTTTAATGATGTGCCTGAGAGAAAAAAAGTTTCCATTTGTTTTTCACATTTGACAACACACTGTTTTCTGAATTATTCCAAACATGCTGCTGGTTTTTTACAATATCTTTTATTGAAAGATTGCGCAGTGCCAAACATTTAGTCCTCGGAGGAAACACAGGCAATACATTTATTTTTAATCCTACAGTGTGTTTGTAATAAACTGCCAAATTAAACTATTAAGACTTAAAGCGTATTATTGTTTGAGCGTTGCTATTAAAATCAGTACAAAGCTGGACATTAGAATCACAACAGAATATGACAAATTTCTTCCATTAAGCATAAAAGTTGCAACCAAAATAAATGTTTAACCACTGGCAAATGAATGAGAAACAATGTTTTTTCGTACACTTACTTAAGGCTGCAGCTTACACAGCTTTTGTAATATGACAAGCAATAACAATACTTTAAAACTATATTCCAAAAAATGAAGCAAAAGTAATTCTCATGCAGACTTCGAGCTCAAACATATATGGCTCTATCACAGTGTTTGCCATTGAGTATAATAACACATGGCATGCTGTTAGAAAAAAGGGCGTGGCTATTTGTGATGAAGTCAGCCAATCACAGCAGTGGGCGTTTACTTCTGTTTCTACCCATTTATATGGAGTGTCTTTTACATAGAGCAAAAATAAGGATGGAAAATGACCATTTTTCACGATCCTCTTTAAGGATGCATTTCTAGATGTCTCAAGCAAAAGACAGCATTCGCTCACGTCTAAAGGAAGAAATAATTCATATCACAGCGGGAGAATGTTTTGTTCTCGTTTGGAACATCTTGATCACCTCCAACGATTAATGAAAGTATTAACAAAAGCAGATGGACAAAATAAGAGTTTCCTCTCCTTCTTCCAGGAAGTTTGCGTTCAGGCTCATGAAAGGTCAGCTCAACATGTTTGACTCTCAACAGGAGCCAAAGGTCAGAAATCAAGAATTCAGCGGCGTCTCAGCGTTAATCATGATGTGAGAAACAGAAGCAGAGAGAGAGAGAGAGAGAGAGAGAGATCAATGAGGATATGAGAATAAAATAACAGCGGCTGAAGAACGTGTCTCCTGTCACGCATACACAACAGAAACATGCTTTCTGTCACAAAAGCTGACGCTCCGAGACCTTTTCACGAACACATGAATGCAGGAATTGTGCATCTGTGGGGTTTTATCTGTTTTCTGTCCAGCAGGTGAAAATGGTGCATCTGATGACTGAGGAACAGCAAACTCTCCTTAAAGAGGTCATCGGATGCAAAATTCACTTTTACATGTTGTTTGAACATAAATGTGACCCTGCAGCACAAAAGCAGTCATCAGTAGCACAGGTATATTTGTAGCAATAGCCAACAATACATTGTATGGATCAAAATTATTTTTCTTTTATGCCAAAAATCATTAGGATGTTAAGTAAAGATATTTTGTAAATTTCCTATCGTGAATATAAAAACTTAATTTTTGATTAACTTCATTTGAACAACTTTAAAGGAGATTTTCTCAATATTTAGATTTTTTTGCTCCCTCAGATTCCAGATTTTCAAATAGTTGTATCTCAGACAAATATTGTCCTATCATAACAAACCATACATCAATGGAAATATTATTTAAAGGTTTTGTGGTGCAAGGTCACAAATGTGTGTTGGTAGTGTGTGCACACATCCACCCTATAATGATAAAAATCCACCCAGTGCTTTTTTTTAAATCCTCATAAATCATAAGCAGTGTCTCAGATCAAGCCGTTCTCAGATTCTTGGCAGAGTGATGTAGTTCTGCACAAGCCCCTCCCACGATTGTTGATTGACACTGGTGTTTAATCTTAGCCCCGCCCTGAGTGAGGGACATGTACCGAAACGGCTCGCTGTGAACAGAGCTGTTTTTGACGGTAAAAAGGTTGTTGTTTTACACTACCGTTGAGAAATTTTAACCAAAGTATGTTATAGACTTTTCATTAAGACCCTAAAGAATCATATCAACTTGTGGGAAATGGGCATCCGATGACCCCTTTAACAAGCACTTACACACTCAACTTCTGCTCAACAGCACGACTGATCAGTAAACATGCACCTGCATTGACAAGATGCAAAGATTCTGGATTTATTTCCTTTATTGAATCAGTTCACAAACCCTAAAAGTCTCAAATACACTTTGTCTGAAAAAACTTAAACACTGAGCCAGATCACGTAATGCGGGCCAGCAGAACCTGTCAGACAGTCTGTGTGTGTGTGCTTGTGCTCTTGTTTGTATGCATGTTGTTTTGTCGTTTATGATATTCTGATGATCTTAATTTACGCTAACTACATTTAAATGTATTCTCTCGCTCTCTCTGCACAGTTGGTGGCCGTCACCACAGACTATGAGAGTCTGAAGAAGGAAGGACCTGACTTTTAAAAGACCTCAGCGGAACTGCAGGCGCACACACACACACACACACACACACACACACTTTACTAAACGCTGTACCCCTGGATGCTCCTGCTGCCACTGCAAACAGATATCAGTTATGTTAATAGCTAGGAACACACGCACATGCACACACACACGTACACACACACACACGCACACACACACACACACAAAATTTAAAAAACATTTTTATTTGACATTTAAAACATTGAACTGGACACTTAATTGGAGACATAAAAAAAAAAAAAAAAAATATATATATATAAAATATATAAATGAATTAAAAGCTTCTTGCTGTCAAATGGGTAAAATCTAGTGGTTTAAAGGATTGAGGTAAATATTTCAAACGACAATTAATTAGTAAAAATGAACTGTTAGTCACTTTTTCTCATTCTAAATTGCTACAAGTTATATATATAAGCCATATTCCAAAACATATAAAGTCATACGATAGATTTGTGTGAGAAAGCCAAATTTACTTTGAAAATCACATCTGTATGCATTCACATATGACGTGTGAAGATGCATCACGGTTTGATTCTCAGCTGATCTCACAAAATGTTCATTTCTGGCTGAACTCTTCTCTAAAATAGCATGAGAATGGAATGTGTTTGTGAGACGCATCCCAGTTTGAGTCTCTATTTGTTTGGGAACACAAACACGTGTCTTTGTCCAGCCATAAAAAAAAACTAATTCCAGCAGCCCTTTAGAAAAGCCTGTAAGTTTGTTGTGGGCATATTTTTGGGACATTAGGAGGCAAAATTGTGTGCATAGTGAGAATAATGCATGCTATCTAGCAGCAATCACTCCTGTCCTCTGCACAGCTGGGTACCGACACACACATCCAGCGCTTCAATAAAGTAGACACTCCTCGTCTCTGCGTTCACACACACACACACACACTCTCTGCTCACCTGCGGCGTGTGTGTGCTGCTTCTGTCAGGCCTCCAGCACATGCTGACAGGTAATCAGGCAGGTTGAAGAAGCACATCAGGCATAATCACACACACACACACACACACACACACACACACACACACACAGGGGCTGTCATTACCTAAGCGGAAGGCGCAGCGACCCGTCATGATTGCATTGCCTCCATTTGTTATTCTTTGTATCGCTATTCATCTGCAGGCCGATGGCAATCTACACACAGTGAGCATGAGATAGTGAAACACCTCAGACCGTCCCACAATACAAGCACAGATAGCTACAACACCAACAACACACAGAAATAAACAAATACATATATGGTGTTATGCATATTCTGCTCTGATATACACATGAGCTGCAACGACTCGAGCCTGAGACTCCTGACGGTCGTGTGTTTAAGATCTGTCTATCTATCTATCTGTCTGTCTGTCTGTCTGTCTGTCTGTCTATGACGACATCAGATGAAAAACCTCCAAGTCTCTCTGAGATTTTTCAGACGTTTTTTTTTTTTTTTCCATTTAAAGAGTATTTTTATCTGGCTCCTAGGTACAGTACTTTCACTTTAATTGCAAAGAAAAGGTTATTAGTCAGTTATTGAATGCCTTTCATATAAGCCTGATAAAATATATATAATATATATATGAATGTGTGGGTTTAAAAAAATAAAATAATAATATATATATATTATATATATATATATAGTATCTATCGGAGCGTTTCAAGCATGAGGGGACTTCACACAGCTCCAGTGATCTGTTGAAGATCTGTGTGAAGATGGGGGCCAGCTGGTCAGCACAGGTTTTTAGGCAGGCTGGTGTCACACCGTCTGGGCCTGGTGCCTTCCTTCTCTTGTTCTTTTTGAAGACCTGGCGCACGTCATCATCTCTTATCTGCAGTTCAGGTGTGGGGGAGAGGGGGGTTGCAGGAGGTGTGAATGGTGATTATTCAAACCTGCAGTAGAACTCATTCAGATCGTCTGCCAGTTGTTGATTCTCCACAGTGCTGGGGGATGGTGTCTTGTAACTGATGATATCTTTCAGACCTTAGCTTAACGGAATAATTCCTCTTGCCACTCTATTTGCCAGCTCCTTTTCCAGTGTGTATTAGAACTGTTTATACAAGACTGTGTCCCTATTCCTGTAAGCATCTTCTTTGGCCTGACGGCGCTTTCTGAGTTTTGCAGTGAACCATGGTTTGTCGTTGTTGTAAGTTAGATGAGTCTTGGTAGGAATGCACATATCCTTACAGAAACTTTTTAACTTTTTTCTTTGATTCTTTGATGAATACAAAGTATCACACGTTCCAAAAAACAATATGAAGCAGCACAACAGTTTTAACACTCATAATAAATCAGTATATTATAATGATTTCTGAAGATCATGTGACACTGAAGACTGCAGTAATGATGCTGAAAATACAGCTGCAGATCACAGAAATAAATTACATTTTAAAGTATATTAAAATAGGAAACCAATATTAAAAATTGCAATAATATTTCAAAATATTACTATTTTTTCTGTATTTTTGATCGAATAAATACAGCCTTGATGAGCAGAAGAGACTCCCTTAAAAACATTAAAAATCTTACTGATCCCAAACTCTTGAGCGGCAGTGTATATATATATATATATATAAATAAATAAACAAACACACACACACACCAAAACATATATGTGTGTGTGTGTGTGTGTAAAAAAAACACATACATATATACATATATATATAAAATGTATGTAAAATATATATTTTAAGATGCTCAACTTATATTTATAGCTAAATATTTAATAAATGTGCATGCTTTCAATTTTAATTATGCCTTTTTGTTGCATATCATCAGTGTTGGGTATGTTTGTATATTTTTAGATGTTAAGTTGAGTTTTTAAGAAAACAATATCTAGGAACCAGAGATGTCAATTAGCTAGTGTTTTACTCTCTAAGTACCATGCGTTGCATTTAGAGTTTGTGCTGAAATTGTGGCTTTTGTCTCTTTACAATTACAAGTCAAAGTCAAGCATTTTGATGAGTTCTGGACCATGTAAGGATGTGGTGAATGAATGTTTGCCATTAACAATTATTCAGTTAACAATTACACATAAACTTATGAAAAAAGTCATTTTAAACATTATTTGACTTACCTACGCAGATTCATCATAACCTGTAACTGTGATTGTAATAGCAGCATGAAATCCAATCAATAAGGATGTGTAGTCAAAAACAGATGAACATTTTGAGACACTCACAGTCAGTTAATAAAAAAGAAAACACCAAACAATGATGATTAAGTGAACATTCACTCACCAATGGTTTTCTTCAGTCAATCACATCATCAGATATTCAGCAGAATCTTCACATGACTCTTTTGCAATGAAATCAGACATTGACTATGACACTGTTACAGTGACACTGTTATTCTTCATTCAGTGGTGTTCTACAGGTTTCTGTTTAATAAGACTGGGTAGATTACTTAGAATTTTTTAGTCCAATACTGATTACAAATTACATGACAAAAATTGCAGTTTGGATTACACATATTAGGTCAGACTACTTTTTTGATTACTTTTAGACTAACCGGCAGAGAACAGTGAAGATGCAAATATCAAAGGCACATTAATAATCTGTAGATATATAATTCTCAAAATTAAAAATTAATTTTACCACACTGATGCAGTTAGTCTGGCATGTATGCGTGGATATAATGTCTTTAAAACACATTAAAATGCAAAGATTCATGTAATTTATAAAGACAACGTCCAGGTTAAATGACACATTGCGTGACTAATTAAAATGTGTCGATTTTCTGTAACTGTAGCCGACTAGTGGAAAGCATGTGTAATTACACAAAAACTGCTGGAAGACTGTCCAAATGTATTAAAAAAGTGATAGATTCCTTCAGAAAGAACAATTTTGAAGAAAAAATAATGTTAGTTTTTGTGTTTTTTTTGGGGAAGTCGTGGCCTAATGGTTAGAGAGTCGGACTCGTAATCGAAAAGGTTGCGGGTTCGAGTCCCCGGCCGGCAGGGATTGTAGGTGGAGGGAGTGAATGTCCAGCGCTCTCTCCACCCTCAATACCTCGACTGAGGTGCCCTTGAGCAAGGCACCGAACCCCCAACTGCTCCCCGGGCGCTGCAGTATAAATGCCCACTGCTCCGGGTGTGTGTTCACGGTGTGTGTGTGTGTGTGTGTGCATTTGTTCACTACTCACTGCTGTGTGTGTGCACTTGGATGGGTTAAACGCAGAGCACCAATTTCGAGTATGGGTCACCATACTTGACAATACGTCACGACTTTACTTTTAAGTGCTATATTTTCACACACTATATGTTTTTAATATACTAACATTTATTTAGTATTTCTTAAAATAATCTAAGTGTAAGTGATAATCTAGAACATATAAGTGTACTCAACTGTGCTATTTTGGGACCCCATGAATATGAACTAAAATGTGCTTTTAACATACTTTGTATTAAAAAATGTATTTAGTTACCACTTGCAGTACACTTGAGTGTTCTTAGTATATAAATTAGTGTGCAAAAAAAGGGAGCACTTTAAGTATATTATAGAGATGCACTTTTTTTTAACCTGGGTTGTGTGATATATAATCATGCAATCCACACATAGTAACTGTAATCGGATTGTGAGCATTTTAAAATGTAATGTAATTAATTACAAGTATGTATATTTTGGAATCTGATTACATAATCCAGATTACATGTTATAATTTACTACCCAGATCTGAAGACAATACATCGTAAGAGAAGCAACGCAATGTCAGTTCTGTCATCCAGCTGCATCACACACGTGTGTTTGAGTGTGTGTGTGTGTGTGTGTGAGGTGAGAACAGCTCCTAGAGACTTCAGTGTGAAAATCTGCTGTGTGTGTATGTGTGTGAGTGTGTGTGTGTGTTCAGCGTCTCGGCTCAAGTGTAAACAAACTCTGATGTGTGTTTGCTGGGAGTCAAACTTTCACAGAAGATACACTTCAAATATGAGTACTGAGGAAAAACATCCCTCCAGTATCTCCAATAAAACACACGAGTAAAAGCAAAGATGTTCCACATTTAATTGTAATTGATACTAAAAGTAAACTGTCCATTAGCTTTAGATACAGACTGAAGAACTCAAAAGGAGATTTCCATATTGAAGTAGTTTAAGTCGTTCAAACCTTATAAATGAAGCAGCAGTGTAATCACACCTGAAACTCTCAGACACAGCAGCTTTCAAACCGGAAACCATCAAACATTCAAAATCCATCAGCAGCTGATTCTAAAGTTTGACATTTGAATGTAGGTGTTTAGACACTGATTATCAACTGTTCACACTCCATCTGCATGAAATGAAAATCATATCCTGCAAAATATGAATATTATTTATAATATTTCACATTTCTGAATTAATTTCCCACAATTCTGAGTTCATATCTCGCAATTCCAAGTTTATATCTCACACTTCAGAGTTCATATCCCACAATCCTTAGTTTATATCTTGCAATTCTGAGTTCATATCCTACAATTATGAGTTCATATCCTACAATTATGAGTTCATATCCTACAATTATGAGTTCATATCCTGCAATTCTGAGTTCATATCCCACAATTCTGAGTTCATATCCCACAATTCTGAGTTCATATCCCGCAATTCTGAGATCATATCCTGCAATTACAAGTTTATATCCTGCATTTCTGAGTTTATATCTCTCAATTCCGAGTTCATATCCTACAATTATGAGTTCATATCCTACAATTATTAGTTCATATCCTACAATTATGAGTTCATATCTTGCAATTATGAGTTCATATCCTACAATTCTGAGTTCATATCCTACAATTCTGAGTTCATATCCTACAATTATGAGTTCATATCTTGCAATTCTGAGTTCATATCCTACAATTATGAGTTCATATCCTGCAATTACAACTTTATATCCTGCAATTACAACTTTATATCCTGCAATTCTGAGTTCATATCCCACAATTCTGAGTTCATATCCCGCAATTATGAGTTCATATCTTGCAATTCTGAGTTCATATCCTACAATTATGAGTTCATATCCTGCAATTCTGAGTTCATATCCCACAATTCTGAGTTCATATCCCGCAATTCTGAGTTCATATCCCGCAATTCTGAGATCATATCCCGCAATTACAAGTTTATATCCTGCAATTCTGAGTTTATATCTCTCAATTCCGAGCTCATATCCCACAATACTGAGTTCATATCCCGCAATAGAGTTCATATCCCACAATACTGAGTTCATATCCCGCAATTCTGAGTTCATATCCCGCAATACTGAGTTCATATCCCGCAATTCTGAGTTCATATCCCGCAATTCTGAGTTCATATCCCGCAATTCTGAGTTCATATCCCGCAATACTGAGTTCATATCCCGCAATACTGAGTTCATATCCCGCAATACTGAGTTCATATCCCGCAATACTGAGTTCATATCCCGCAATACTGAGTTCATATCCCGCAATACTGAGTTCATATCCCACAATACTGAGTTCATATCCCGCAATACTGAGTTCATATCCCGCAATACTGAGTTCATATCCCGCAATTCCGAGCTCATATCCCGCAATAGAGTTCATATCCCGCAATTCTGAGTTCATATCCCGCAATACTGAGTTCATATCCCACAATTCCGAGCTCATATCCCGCAATACTGAGTTCATATCCCACAATACTGAGTTCATATCCCACAATTCTGAGTTCATATCTCGCAATACTGAGTTCATATCCCACAATACTGAGTTCATATCCCGCAATTCTGAGTTCATATCCCGCAATACTGAGTTCATATCCCACAATACTGAGTTCATATCCCACAATTCCGAGCTCATATCCCGCAATACTGAGTTCATATCCCGCAATAGAGTTCATATCCCACAATACTGAGTTCATATCCCGCAATTCTGAGTTCATATCCCGCAATACTGAGTTCATATCCCACAATACTGAGTTCATATCCCGCAATATTGAGTTCATATCCCACAATTCCGAGTTCATATCCCGCAATTCTGAATTCATATCTCACAATTCAGAGTTCATATCCTGCTATTTCGAGTTCATATCCTGCTATTTCGAGTTCATATCTTGCAATTCTTACTTTTCTCAGAATTGCGAGAAAAAAAGTCTGTGAATTGTGTGATAAAAAGTTACAATTACCTTTTTTGTTTGTTGATCCCATGGCAGAAACAGGCTTCCATTCTATACAAATAAGGTGACTTGACTTATGCCTATTTGTGTAAATACAGTAATGCTGTTCAATGACTGTCTCTATGTGTGTGTGTGAGTGAGCGCTTGTGTGAAGGAGTGTGTGTGTGTGTGTGTGTGAGTGAGTGTGTGCGTGAGTGAGTGTGTGCGTGAGTGTGTTTGTGTGTGAGTTTGTGTGTGAGTGAGTGCTTGTGTGAAGGAGTGAGTGTGTGTGTAAGTGAGGTTCTGCTCTTCATCGCGTCTCCTCAGGGTCTGTCAGGCTCTTAATTGATATAAGATGCTTCTTCCTCTCTCACAACCCTCCTCCTCCTCGTCTCTCCGCGGGACTGTTATTGCTCTATAAGAAACACTTACACTTTATTATGGGATAATTACGGCACATTAGCCATTGTTTGGAGTTTAAATGGGACTCTAAAACGCCACTTAAGCTATCGACTCCGTAACACCACATCAGGGTCCTGCAGGGCTTTAATTATGACACGCGTTCAAACGCTGACGTGCCGCTCCAAATAAACGAGCGCAATTAATCGCGGCCGCTGTCGTTAATCCGTCCCTCGCTGAACACCGCTGATTTATTGTCAAATTAACAGCTGTCTGTGCCTGCAGGAGGAGGAGAGAGATTCCCAATCATGTCAGCTCATTCCTGAGATCCCGACTCAAACACAGGATGCGAGCGACTCCTGAACCTGCGACACAAACACACCGGGATTCAGTCATCACGAGCTGCTTCAGCGTCCGCTGGGATTGACTCTGAAACACACCGCGAGAGAGAACACTGACATCTCACTGAAAAACATTTACAGTATATGACATTATCTTCTAAAATAAATAATTACCTTTTTTAATTTTTTTTTTTAAGGGTCATTAAGACTTTTTGCCATGGTGTAGCCATTAATTGGATGTTAAAATGGGTATAAAGTGTTTACTAAGAGATTGTGTGTGAAATCAGTATTATTATCGTCAACTAAAACATAAAATAAATACCATTAAAAAATGGTCATTGCTTGAAATAAAAATAAATAAATTACTCAAAATATAAAAAAATATTGTATTTCAGCTACTGTAGTTGCCAAGGTAATGTTTTTCATTTTAGGTTAAAATCCTGAGGAAAAAATTATTAAATTTTATAATTATTTTTTTCTCTCTCTCTCTCTCTCTCTCAATCAATCACAATCTAACTAGTGTAAATGAAAACAGAAAATAAAATCAAAATATTAACTACACTGAATAAAAAATGGTGTAGAAACAATTTTCACTAATAAATTGCAGGCAAATAACACTGAATTAAACATGAAATTTTGAAGTAGAAAGATGAAATCGTTCCTTCTGATTTGGGCTTTGATTTGACCTGGAAAGACTTTTAACGCTCACTTTAATCCATTGATTAGCAGCGGCTCTTTCAGTATGTCATATTACGCTGAGATGTATTTTTAAATGCACGCTCCTGAATAATCCTCTGACTCAAAACACATTATTCCTCTGAAGACGACGGGCCAGAACGACTGCTGTGATCAGAACGCAGCCGATCGATCATCTCCACCCACAGAACACACACACACACACACACTCACACAGGAAAACAGCAGCAAGAGAGTTGCATTTTCCTACGGCACCATTTTATTGGGATTAGACGTTTTTAGAAAATCATTTGTAAAGATCTGTCCATTTAAAAATAATCATTTTGTGATAAAAAGGTGTTTTGTCAGGCAAGAATGAAGGTGGAGGATTGCAGACGTGTGCAACGTGAAGAAGAGGCTGAAAGTGTTTATCGACATCAGTGCGTTTGCTCACAATCACAGCGCTCCGTAAACGCTCAGAAAGATGAGAAACGACCTGTACAAACTCCAACAGTTACAGTCTTTACACACACTACTGTACATTTACAAAACAGCTTCCATTATCAAAGACGGAGAAGAACTCAATCTACTCAGACTGGAGTAGAAAAACAGAAAATGAGAATCGCAGTCTGTAAACATTTAGCATCATTAGTCTGTTAGAAACGTTTCGTCACTCCACATGGAAGATAAAGACGTCGAGTCATAAAGGATCATACATAGAGTAGAGAGAGTCATGACGTATTGTCAAGTATGGTGACCCATACTCGAAATTGGTGCTCTGCGTTTAACCTGTTACCCTGCGCCCCTATTTTTGAGCATTTTGTAAAAAACGATATAACCAAATAAAAATGTCTGTAGCTCTTGAACCCTAAGGTCTATATTTAAAAATCTGGTGTTGTTTGAAACTAGACACTTGATCCTTTGTTACTCTAGAGTCATAATAACTCAAAATTAGTATAGCAATAGAGTAAAACAAGGTAAAATATACATGAAATTGACTCGCGATATGTTTTAATGAAGCTCACTAAGGGAAAAATGGATGAGACTTTCATGCCAAAGGCCTGAAAACACCATAAAGATAAAGCTGAACATCTGACCATGTTTTGATTCAAATTTGAGGATGATACTCCCAAAAATGTAGTTTCTGTAAGCTTTTATTTAAAAAAAATCTAGGCGTCCTTTCAAAAAAGCCATTTGGAGACCCCAAATAGACACTTTGTAAACAAATGTCCAAATGAGTCAAAACTACATAATACATATATGTATATCAATTCAGAACTGCTCTGCCCACCAAAACACACAATAAAAAACTATTTCTGAACAGCATTTGTAGTGCTGACTCATTTAGTCATTTGGTTAGTCTACAAATGGCATTTTTGAAAAAAAACGCCTAAATATTTCCTGAAATAAAATATGAAATAATAAATTTTTTATAGGTAAAGACTTACAGAAAGTACATCTTTATGGTATTTCATTTCAAGAAAAGCTTTGGAAAAGTCATTTGGATATTTTATTTCAAGAAAAGTCTAGGAATCCTTTCAAAAATGCTATTTAGAGACTCCATAAGACACTGCATACTACATATGTATATCAATTCAGAACTGCTCTACCAATGAAACCACAAAAAAACACAAAACTATTTCAGAATTTGAACATAACTAAACAGTCTTTATTCTGAACAATTCCAATAATGAAAACAGTGAACCAAAACAGATTTGATCATTTTTGAACTAGTGAAAACACAAAACATGCAAAATACATTGTTTTTACAACATTTGTATTTTTTATTTATTTTATATGGTGAATATTATGAATATTACTATTTTACTAATATAGTAATAGATTACTATTACTAATATTACTAAATAATAATAAAAAAAAACTATTTACAGTATTTACAGTGGAGGAAGACGCTCTAGCAGCCACTAAAATATATTTTTTTCTGACCATCTGGATTCACCAGACCTCTGAAAAGACAGGGAAGAGTGAGAGAAAAAGAGTGAGAAAGTGTGTAAGCAAAACAAATCAAACTTGCAACACTGTTTACATTTTGTACACACACACACACACGCGCGCACGCACACACACACAATAACCGGGACATACCCACAAACAAACACACCCACCCACCCACACGAACAAAACTCATGTAATCCCCTCATATTATCCCTCTCCGTTGTCATTTTTAGAATCTAAAACAGCTAACATGAAACAAAAGCTGCAAATACATGATAAAGACACATAAACATTCAAGAGGAGGGTGGAGACACTTACGTGCTAATGCTATCCACGCTTCCCAGCGATCTCAGCGCGTATTCGGCTACTAAATTAGCCATTTTTCTCCCCACGTCCTCCAAAACACCACCAAACGCCACAGAAACACTTCTCAAGTCGAAGATCCACGATGGAGAGATTCAGATGTGAGCTTTGGACAACATCTGTTCGCTGATAGCCAGTCTGTGTAGCGCTGCGACGCCATTATGTGTACGCTTCATGCGTAACCCGAGAGCGCACGAAAACACACGGACAATACGCCGAGCTATTCTCTAAACAATCTTACGTAAACTATTCAAACTGTCAATCACTTTAAACGTCCTTGTGGTTGGCTAACACTTCCATCCATCAAAACTGTGCTGGCGAGGCATTGGCTGGCTTCAAACACCCCTATTGTGATGTGTCCGGATTGACACCTCGCTGACCCATTCACGGACGCGCTTACTGTCCCGGGTTATAACAGCTCCTGCGATTGAAGGAGAGAGACGAGGGAGGGCTATTCTTACTCGGAAGAGACGATTCTGCTGGAAATAGATGGCGTTTCAAAGCTGGAATACGAATTATAATCGATATTTATTGGAAAATGGACGCTATCGATAACTATAACTCGAATCGCTTATGTAAACAAAGGAGGATCTATCGTGTTTTCCCCTATTTTTTCGTTGTTTTGGATTAAAAAGTGGATGCATTTTGAAGAGTGGACCCTTCTCTTGAAATGTATGCTGGTGTGTCTTGGAATAGTCTGAGCTGACCAGCGCTATTGGCGATCAAACGTGAGTACTGCGGTTCGCTTTGTTCATTTTAAATGGCCGGTCTTTCAGCATTTCTGTTAACCCTTTCCTCTCTGGTGTATTGATTTCAAAAACAAGCTCACATCGTTAATCTTGAGTGTTTTAGCTTTCAAATGATATATAGTTAATGATAATTGATTGAATATTGTTCTAAAACAAAGGTAATAAAAAGTCCGACCACGCCCGACCACGCCCTTCCGGCCCGCCCGCGGGCCGATGCGGGTTAACAGGTTAACCCATCCAAGTGCACACACACAGCAGTGAGTAGTGAACAAATGCACACACACACACACACACACACACACCGTGAACACACACCCGGAGCAGTGGGCAGCCATGCTGCGGCGCCCGGGGAGCAGTTGGGGGTTCGGTGCCTTGCTCAAGGGCTCCTCAGTCGTGGTATTGAGGGTGGAGAGAGCGCTGGACATTCCCTCCCCCCACCTACAATTCCTGCCGGCTGGGGGCTCGAACTCGCAACCTTTCGATTACGAGTCCGACTCTCTAACCATTAGGCCACAACTTCCCCATGCATGAGGACAATCTCT